>NC_091453.1:18266270-18575084 GCF_964237555.1 Oryctolagus cuniculus
CATGTTATCTTCTAATATTGGCTAACACGTCAACTTCCGTTTACATGTCAGTTTCTCTAATGCTTGTACAGCATTATGTTTTTATTTTATTTTATTTTTTTGACAGGCAGAGTGGACAGTGAAAGAGACAGAGAGAAAGGTCTTCCTTTGCCGTTGGTTCACCCTCCAATGGCCGCTGCGGCCGGAGCGCTGCGGCCGGCGCATCGCGCCGATCCGATGGCAGGAGCCAGGTGCTTCCTCCTGGTCTCCCATGGGGTGCAGGGCCCAAGTATTTGGGCCATCCTCCACTGCCTTCCTGGGCCACAGCAGAGAGCTAGCCTGGAAGAGGGGATAGAATCCGGCGCCCCGATCGGGACTAGAACCCTGTGTGCTGGCGCCGCAAGGCAGAGGATTAGCCTAGTGAGCCGTGTCGCTGGCCAGCATTAAGTTTTTCGTTTCATTGTTGTTATACTGGCTAGTGCAATACCTATTACAGTTGAGGCTGGAGAGTTCTTTATTAGTCTTCTGTCTAGTTTTTGGTTTATAAAGTTAATAGTGTAAATTCTTTTTTTTTAAACAGAGTTATAGACAGTGAGACAGAGAGAAAGGTCTTCTTTCCATTGGTTCACCCCCTAAATGGCCACCATGGCCAGAACAGGGCAGATACGAAGCCAGGAGCCAGGTGCTTCATCCTGGTCTTCCATGTGGGTGCAGGGCCCAAGCACCTGGACTATCCTCCACTGCCTTCCCTGGCCACAGCAGAGAGCTGGACTGGAAGAGGAGCAAGTGGGACTACAACCCAGCACCCATATGAGATGCCGGTGCCGCCAAGTGGAGGATTAACCAAGTCAGCCATGGCACCGACCCCAATAGTGTAAATTCTAAAAAAAGGTGTTTAAAATTAAATAGAAACCCACTCAAGTCTTCTGCAATATTTTCCCAGTGGTTACAGAAACAACTGATATTCTAATTACAAATGGTTTATAACTTATCATAGTGGGATACTTTTCTATGGCTATTGGCACCTTTTTCTTAACTTTTTTTATATACTCTATGTATTTGAAAATAATAAAATTGACTTTCCTTACAAATAATTTCTAATTCCAAGTTTCCTTCCCCTTATTTAGCTTTGATTAATGACATCTTATTATGCTAGCATTTTTTTAAAGAATGCCTAGTGGTTTTTTACATAAACATGGCAAGCTGATTGGATTTATGCCTGTAAATATTTTCTGTACTCTGTAGTTCATTTCAACAGGGTAGATATAGTCTGTATTTTGAAAAGGTCATCATATAACATTAGGAAGAGGTAAAAATGTCTTCCCATTATGTAGGTAGACATATTTAATTGTAGGAAACAGAAGGAACATTTATAGCCAGGACCATTATTTCAGACAAACAGCATCTGAATGCTTGTTCAATCACAATAGAAAGTTTTCAGGCAAAGGATGTCATATAATGTAATATAGCAAGATAAAATGATTACTGGAGTGTGGCACCCACTAAGGATAGGATTTCCTACCTTTGACCTTCACCTGTACATACATTATCAGTAGGCATTATTTAACTACATTCATTTACAGAATAGATTCACTCAAGAATCCATCCACCACTCCATGTACCCTCACCCATGCAGTCAACCAGCCAACCAGGCAGCCAGCCTACTAGATATCAGGCATATACTAATGACTGGGGAAACACAGAACTAAAACAGCTTCTGTGGCTTTTGATTTGGGTGCTTGTTAGATTGTAGTGTGATTCATTCTCTACCCAAGGAACACAAGATAAGCAGAGAGAGGATAATTTGTCCAATCTTAAACCTATTCAGTGGGAGGTTTTGAGGCTCCCCACATAGGATAAATATTTTAGCTAGTTGAACATTTTTTTCTTCATACTATTTGTTGAACTTTACTTAGTGTAGGGCTAACCTTATAGGTATAAAGCATACTGAAAACAGATCTTTGTAAAAAATTAAGAGTGGGGAAAAAGAGGGGGAGGAGGAAGGATGGGACTGTGGATGGGAGGAAGGGTAAGGTCAGAAGTATCACTGGGGCCGATGCTGTAGCACAGTGGTTTAACGCCCTGGCCTGAAGCACCGGCATCTCATATGGGTGCCGGTTCAAGACCCAGCTGCTCCACTTCTGATCCAGCTCTCTACTATGGCCTGGGAAAGCAGTACAAGATGGCCCAAGTCTTTGGGCCCCTGCACCCACATGGGAGACCCGGAAGAAGCTCCTGGCTCCTGGCTTTGGATTGGCGCAGCTCCGGCCGTTTCGGCCAATTGGGGAGTGAACCATCAGATGAAAGATCTCTCTCTCTCTCTCTGCCTCTCCTCTCTCTGTGTAACTCTGACTTTAAAATAAATAAATCTTTTAAAAAAAAGTATCATTAAGTTCCTAGATCTGTGTATATGAAATACATGAAACTTGTATAAGTAGTATTTATAAAAAGTAAAAACTACAAAAAATTTAAAAAAAGATTTAACAAGGGTGTATGGATAAATAAACTTGATGCTTCTATTACCTTGCATGAATTCCTACATAAAAACTTCCAGGGGCCAGCACTGTAGCATAGAGGGTTAAGCTGCTGCCTGTGGTGCTGGCATCCCATATGGATGCTGGTTCAAGTCCCGGCTGCTCCACTTTAGATCTAGTTTCCTGCGAATGAACCTGGGAAAACAGCAGAGGATGGCCCAAGTGCTGGGGCCCCTGCACGCATGTGGGAGACCTGGAAGCTCCTGGCTCCTAACTTCAGATCAGCCAACTGATTTGCAGCATCTGAGGAATGAAGCAGCAGATGGAAGATGGATCTCTCTCTCTCTCTCTAACTCTGCCTTTCAAATAAAATAAATCTTAAAAAAATATGAAAACATTTCTAAAGCCTATAGAACCGAAGTTCACCAAAAATGTCATAGCATTTAAATGATAGAAGTCTGTGAAGCTCAGGAAAATACTTTGCTACCATATAATTGTCACTCCGAAAGAGATATTTAGAAACAAATTATCTCAGGACATTCACATATGGGGGGCCTTGCCTGGTTATATCCATGGTTTAAAATATTTTGTATTCTTTTCCCTTTTATGTAGATTTCTGCTAACTAACCATATACTCCAATATCATCATCGCCTATAAATTCTTCCCCGGCTCTTCTATGTGCATTTTGTCCTATCTCTGTACTTCTGTCACAGTTTGTTCATCTTTTCAATCTTTTACTATACACTACTCTAATTTACATTTTTTATTTCTGTCCCCCACTCTAGACAGTGAACACCTCAAAGGCAAGGATAGAACCTTTAACAGATGCTGCCAGTGCTTCCTGTATGCCCTTGGCACTTAGCATTCTAGCATTGGTCAGCAGGGTCTTGGGCTAAGCACTTGTCCTAATATAAGCCCAAGGGCTTTCCTTCTCTTGCTCAATGCATTAGCCAGAAGGGCTGGGGAGTTAATGACCCCGGAGTAGCATTCAGCCGGTGATGGATCAGAGTTGGAAGATGATTACCCTAATTTCTTCCCCTTTCCCCTTGCGGATGAAAACTGTGAGCCTTGTTTTTCACTGTCTCCTAGAGTTTCTTCATCAGGTTATAACCTGGATGTACACAGTCAACAACCTGCTCAATAAAATTGGCTCAATTATTGGCTTCATTCTTTTCACTCACTTCCTGCTCCCCTATGGTAACTATTCATCATTATTTCAAGGTCTGCTTTTGGGGGAATCTAGACTAAGATGGAATTTTTTTGATTTAAAAGTTTCTTAGTATAAATCTCAGCACTTTATACATGGTGTACTTTCAGTAACTATTATGTGAATATACTTCTAGACTGTTCAATTAGCTATACTCTCTCTGTATAATGATACAAAAATGCCACTCCCTAAGTTAACACTTGCCTAGCATCTTGGGTCTTCATTCTTCAAAAGAAATCATTGTCTCTTGACTGCATTACATAATTTGAAATCTGGTTCAAGTATTTCATATTGCTTTATTTTCTTCTCACTCTTCTGCTCATGATCTATATTCCAAGCAAATGTTGCTGTTTGAGCTTCCTTTGTGTCTGATTTAAGGCCTTTGCATCAACCATATATTTGTTTTGTCTAAAGCATCTTCATTATCATGTTGACTAATGGAATACCCTTTGTAATATTAAGTCCATAGATTAAAAGGTATGGGAGAGAGAATCCTGTGACCCAAAGCTAATCTATAATTCCACTTCCTCTAACATTCTTAAAATAATAGTAGGATACAATCAGTTCGTATGTCCTTTTCATCAAATTATTGACTGTTATAGAAAAGTCCCTCTGTATATTGACTAAAGACATTTTTATGGGCGCTTTCAAATTTTGAAACATACCAAGCTTCAGAGGCTAACAATAAAATATTATATTGCTATTAACATCAGCACAATTAGATTAATACTAGCAGGTCAGCAGAAGTATGTCTCCTAGTGCAATAACCAAGCATATGTGAGAATAAATTTTTCAGAATAGAAATTATGTAGCGATTATTTCCTTTATAAAAGGATTCACCATAAGACTGCTCTGAATAATCAATCTCTCCAGCATATTTAATATATTATTTGAATTCTAATTCCACTCCCAGATATATATCCAACTGAAATACAGTTATAATCAGCAAACAACATGTACTAGACTATTAATAGCAGATTACTTGCAACTGTCCTAAATTGGAAATTATCCAAATTCCATGAGCTCTAAAATGAGTAGACATGGTATCAATAGAATATTATCCAGCTACAAGAATGAAAGATGTACAACTACATACAAGAATATGGATAAATCGCATCAACATAATATGGAGAGGAAAAAGCCAGCTACAAGCAAGTAGACAGTGTTCAATTTCATTTGCATCATGTAGAAAAACAGGAGAATATAGTAGAAGACTTTAGAAGGCATGATAGTAGGCACCCTTGTGGAATGGGGAGCCACTTCAAGAATACAAAGGGAGCGTCTAAAATTATGATAATATTCTGGATTTTTGATTTGGGTGTAGTTTACACAGTCATATTCAGTTTGTGGAAATTCACTGAGTTTGACAGTTAACAATACACACACTTTCCATTATGCATATTGTTCTTCAATAACAGTAAGATAAATGACTTGTAAAACAAACCTTACATATAACTTTGGAAAATTAATCTTTTTCAAAAGGAATGTAACATGTATAATATGCAACATTTTGGTTTCTATGAATGATAATAAGAGATATAGACACAATAGAACTTATACCTTACATTTACATAGTAAAGAATATTTTAGAAATACCAATTGGAAAGTTAACTGGACTAGACTCACAGACACAAATTAGCACATACAGAATAATCAGGCAGCTATTCAGCTACTGAACAAAAGAAGTGAAGCAATACAACTGATTGAAATAGCAGTTTCAAAAGTAGGTTCTGCAGAAACAAATATACAAGAAGAATTTACATGTTTTAAATACATTCCCTTTTTCCAAGGAATGAAAGAAAACAAAATCTGAATCACATCACGGTGAACTGGAACCATGCGGTACTTGGATATCATAAAGACTTTGAAACTGTCCATAATTGGGCAACAATTCAAACTACAAAATTTCACCATACTTGAGATACTTCATCCAGGAGATTGATAGAACAAAGACATATTATGGCAATGTACTTGGTCACTAGAACCCATACTGTTAGATTTACATTTACACCAGATTCAGCTGACATACAAACATGACATAATAATAAAATATATGCACATAAACCCAGACAATCTGTGCATGTTTGTAATTGAAGAGCTACTCAAATGTACACATTTCTTCTCACAGAGGTCCATTGTGGAAAGCTACTCAACTTATTTGTGCAGCAAATAGATGATGGATAATGAAAGGAAATAAATAACTAATGCTAAGACTTAGGATGACAGACTGGGACCCAGCATGTGTCCTGATTTATGGATCTCCAGAAGTGTCAAATTGGAAACTCAGCAATCATGTCAAGAATCACAATACTGCCGAGAAAGAAACAGTTCTGTTGATTGAGTACTAACCAATCTTTCACTTCAAGTTTTTAAACTGGCTATGTTTGATTATCGACATAATTCTTGACTGATATAAATTCCCACAACATCTCTCTCAGGAAGGAATGTTACTTTAAAAAAAAATGACTGCCTCTTTGAATACAATACATGCTGCTACTGAACAACAAAGAGCTCTGTTGTATTTTTATGCACTGAAGGTACAGTCTGCAAATTAAAAGCTAGTGTGACTGGGTATTAGAAAGCAACCGTAACTAGCAGTCCTGTGATGAAATAACTAATTTAATTTGGAAAAGCTGATTTGCCACATCTTCGGCTTCCTCAATTGCAAAACTAAAATAATGATAACTGCCCAACCACAGAATTTTGTGAAGATAAAATTCAATAATGAATAAAAGCATAAAGGATTATATGAAAGCAAGGTGTTATTGAATCTCGGTATAGAGGAGATTAAACAATGTATTACAGTTCTCCCCAAACATTCACAATCTGCTAAAAGGTGCCCATTGTGGATCCCAATGATATCACAGAGCAGACAAGAGTTCCAGGTAGAAAATATCAACCTGGAAGAGCTAAATTGTAGATAAATATTCTGAGGTCATTTGACTGAGTGAAGAGTGACAGCTACGTTTAATTGCAGGCAACTGCAAGAAAAATTCTCCCAAGTGCAGTTAAGACAATGAGCTTTGAACTATTTGTTGGGATCAGGCAAAAAAGATGGAGACCACTACAGACTGCTCCCCGAAGCTAAAATAGTCGACAATATGTTAATCATGATTAAGAAAGGAACAAAAAAACCACCATTGTAGTACTCTTGTTCAAAATTTGGATGTAACCATACTCAGAGTCATGTGAGCACAGGTCAACATTCTGTATCCAAAGACAGTATGGGGACCCAAGGAAAGTCAAACTAATAATAGCCCCAATTAGAGGGAATGGTAAGAAATGTTCCTCCCATTCCACAAAGCATTTAAGTATGGAAGGGGCATGTTCACTGAAGCTCTGCACGAAGCCTCTACTCAAGTGTGCTAACAAGAGGAAGAAATAAATATGATGACCATGTAGCTAGCATGAGTGCGCAGGTGCTCCATTTAGGAACAGCAGAAGAGGACCGCTGTTGCTGTGCAAACACAGAATAAAATATCTATGACGTAACAGACCAGAAACCTGAAAAGTGAGTTACTGGCACAGGATGATATTGTAACCACTATGATCAACCTAAATATCTGCTGCTTCTCTAAAGCCTAAGGTAAAATACAGGAACAGCCAAATGTTTAGTTTCAATTCATGGAGAACACACCAAGACTCAATGACTAAATTAAAATATCTCAAAACATTTCTGGTTAGTTTGGAACATGGAAAAGATCAATAATTTAATGTTATTTTCACACTTGGTTTATTCCTCTGTAATACAGAGATAAAATTAATAATCTATAAAGATAAAAGGAAATAATGGACACAAGGCACTGAGCACAGTGTCTGGTTCCTGGCTAGCTCCCAATTATAGGGGTAAATCTAGGCAATCATGTGCTTTTGTATCACCATTGGCCTTCTCAATACTGAATCATAAAGCCAAGGGGGGTAGATTGAATGATCCCTGGGGTTCCTTCCAGCTTTAACAGTCTGTGAAATACATGTTCCCTGATGCGTTTGTCAGAGATGGGGACTCACCTTGCAAGGTTATTGTCAAGAACTCAGCCAGCCTAGTGCCTGGATGAGCACATGACATACCAATGGCCAAATAATGGACACATCTTCGGTATCTTTTAGCTTGGCAATTTTATGATCATATACGCAGTCAGGCTAAAAGTCAGAAAAGTAAATTCTAGCCAAACTAAAATAATTCTCTCTCTTCTGAATTAGTGGTTTTGTTCTTCTAGCTTCAAAGAGGTATGTCAAACAAGTAAACCCTTTCATCAGAACTGATTGAATGGTATACATGAGATTTGTGCATTTCACTCTATATGAAGTTTGCCACAAAAAAACAAACAAAAGAAATGTGAGTGAATGTTGGGCTCTAGTTTATAATACGTATGCTGAACTGTTTAAGGATGAAGGGAACCAATGCCAATTTATTTTGAAATGTATACAAAAATAGGGATTCATACACAGATAAAGGGATGAAGTAAGATGACAATAAAGATGGTGGATTCATGGGCATTCACTGTACAGCTCTTTCTATGTATTTGAAATTTTCAAAAATAGAATGCTGGATAAAATGTTCACTTACAGCAAATACCACACAATGTGTTATTTAATTGGTTTATAAGTCATTAACCCCATTTCCTAATAAAAATACTCTGCAGGTTATGAAAATTTAAAAGATACTGAACATAATTTATAGGACTAGAAATAGAAAAAATGTTTTGCTGAAAATCACACCCAGTATGAATACAGAAGAAGTTATAAATGGATTTAATTTTTTTAAATATCTTTTTTTAAGGTTGGAGAGACTACTGGTTGAGATGAAAATCTAAAGTTTGAAAGAAAGTTTAACGTAGAGCTAGGCAGAAACATTTCAGTTTATCAGCAAAGTCACTGACCAGTCACAAGAAAGGAAAAGAAAAGCATCTAGATGCGATATGGACATATATGTCTATAGATATATAGACATATCCCTGGACATTTCATCTGTCCAGCAGCCCTGTCATCAACTATTTAAGAGCCAAATGTAGCAAACGAAGTACTAACACAACTCATAAGAGTTCAGCAAGAGTTCACTAAAGTGGAACTAAAGGGTACCATTACAATTCTAGCACCACAGATTTATTACTGTGTCACCAGAATGCAATGCACACAATAAAAACTCATTTATCACTGTAAATTTGTACATCAAGATAGATGCAATTATTGAAAATAAATGTTTTAAAAAATATATAGAATGAAAAAGCATTCCTCTCCATTAAAATCTATTAAACTTTATCTCTACATCTTGCCACTCAAACTTTCAATTGATGAATGCCAAAGTGCAAATTATACCCAAAAAACAAAAATGCTCTCTGACCTTTACACATATACTTCACAGTCTAGCTATGCAAGTTAAGGAAGAAAAATAAGTGCAAAACAATTTCTGGAACAGAAAGTGTATCTAAAAATAAAAAAAATACTTTTTTCAGACTTTTTTCCTTTTCTATTTTTCCTTATCTCTTCCTCTTCGGATTTTGGTGCCTCCCTTATCCACGCCTAATTCCCAAATTGTACTCGTAGCTCCAGCCTCTTCTGCAAGCTAAGAGAGGCTATTTTGTTTTCCACCTTTCCTTTACTCACATCTTCAATCTTAGTCTAGAATCACTTTTTTTTTTTTAAATGTAAAAAAAAAAACCAACAAACAAAAAACAAGAAAAAAAGTTTTTTTCCTTTGGCCCTACACCTGCTCTGGCCAATCTTTCATCTTTCTCCTTCAAGTTATCCTTCAAAAAAGTGTTTTTGGCACTGTTACTTAAGGGACGGTTTGTGCACCATCACTATTACATCACTTGGAAGCTTGCTGGAAAAAAATGTAGCGTTTTGAGCCCCACCTGAGACTTAAATAAGAATCTGCATTTATAAACAAGATTCCTTATATGATGTATATGCATGTTAACGTTTGAGAATCACTAACCTATGTCCAATATTTCCACATGTATATTCCACATACCCTTGTCAATCTACTGTGTTTTGATTTTTGAAACTAAAATTACTTCTGTAGATGATAGCAATGTCCTGAAAGTTGCTACTGTGAGGAAGATTCTAAAGTCTTTGCTTTTCCAGACTACTCTGTAGTACTGCCATCACTGATACTCCCTGATACTTTCGCTTTTGTTTAATATGCAAGAATCCCTCCTGGATTTTTTTCTACCTCTTTGGACATTACTTATTCTATTTTGCTCATCCCTTAAAGGTGCTATTCCCTAGGGGTCTCCCTTTGATCTTCTTTCCATTTTATTGATTCTTCTTGTTGAGTTCATCTTAGTTATAGTGGCTCATTTGCTACCTCTACAAAGATTATAGTTAAAATCTGCCCTTCAAGCAACAAGCTCACTTGAGGTCTATATACACAAAGCCAAGTGGTGATTAAATAATTTCTGTAAAAGATGTATTTACTTGAAAGAGCATGAGAGAGAGAGAGAGAGAGAGAGAGAGAGAGAGTTATTTTCCATCTGTTGGTTTACTCCCCAAATGGCTGCAACAGCTAGGTCTGGGCCAGGAGCCAGAAACCATTTGGGTCTCCCACATGGGTGGTGGGACCCAAGTACTTGAGTTATCTTCTGCTGCCTTCCAAGGTTCATTAGCAGGAATCTGGATCAGAAGCAGAGCGCCCAGGACTCAAATTAGTGCTCCAAAATGGGATGCCAGCATCCCAAGTCGGGCTTAACCTGCTGCACCACATGTGAGTCCCTAAATCACTAAAATAGTCAACATATCCAAAATCCGTCACATCACGTCACCCTAATTACTAAACACACATTGACGAAGTCATTCAAGGAGAAACATACAAATCACCCTTGATTCTTCCTATCTTTTAACCAAGAAGATGCCAAGTCATTCATTCAACCGTTTTAATTATTCTTCTGGCCTATCAACCAACTATCTCTTCCATAGATTGTTCTAATTAAAAGGCTTTTGATGTATTTTCTAATTTGGTGGATGATAAGCTTATCTCAACATTTGAATCAACTGAGGCATTATAAAAAAATACCAAAGGTTCTGATTTAATTAGTTTGGGGTGGAGTTTAGGTGCTGGCATTTTTAAAAAGCTCCCCACCCAATCCCAGAGATCCTACTGTGTAGCCAGTACTGGGAGTCACTGTTCGGAAACAGCCTTTTGCACTCTCCATCCATATTTAGTACTCTGGTCACAGAAGCCTTTTGAAGTAAAAAATCTGAATCTGTCATCACTTACTAAATTCCCTTAATATTACTTCCCTTCAGTGCTTTCAGGATAACATCAAAATGTTTTACCTGACCTTTTAAAATGTGACCCTTGCCTACTTTTCTAGATTCTTGCTTTCCACTGCTTTATACGCACACAGGAGTCCTTTGTATGTACGATGTTATCACACACCCTACCACTGTCTGTGCGTCCCCCGTGCCTAGAGTTTCCTCCACCCCTTTTCACTTTGCAGCATCACTCTGCTCACAATCTATGACCACTAGTCCTTTGTTCCCCTCAATATTCCCTTGTGTGCTACCCAAGGAGGCCTCTTCTCTACTTCATGAGTTTCTCACGTAGTCTGCATCTCTGTTGTTACCCACCTCTGGATATACTGATCCTACTATTTACTGATTGTCTTACCTGTTGCAAGTTGGTTACTAGAGGAGAGGGAATGTGTTTTTATACTCAATGCCTAGCGCAAGTATGGCACATAGGAGAGTATAAAGAAATGCGTGGAAAGGACAAACACAATTTTAAAGACATAAACAAGAATTGATGTACTGCGAATCTATAAATGATTACAAACATGTAACACACAAACAAAATGAGCTCATACACTTAGTCAGTAGTAGAAAAATAAAGTACATGCTCAAATACTGTGAAGACTTTGTGGAAATGGGACTTCTGTATTAAGGAGAGAAAAGGAAGAAAATGAATTGATGAAGTACAGCCTCAAGTGATCCCTTTAAATGCTTCTTCAGAAAAGTAGAACACGGGAATGAACACAAATAGTGATCAAACAAATCTGGTTCCCTTAATACACGAATTGCCATTAAGCAAGTACAGGATCATGATCATAAAATATATTTTAGGCTAAAGGATTGGCTGAGAAGCCAAAAAAGGAAGAGAGTGAAAAACACGAGTTGTCATTCTGAGGCCCCATTTTCAGATAATTTTTGCTTATTTAAATTCTAGCAACTCATGAATGTTATGGTAAAAGATGTGAGAGATAAGGGAAATAAAAGTAATTCTTCCCCTGTTCCAAAGATTCCAACTTAAGTGACAAAATAGTTCAATACAAAACATATAAAGAAACCTTGAAAATTAGAATAGCAACTCCAAAAATGGTATAGCAGCTTATAAAATGAAATGCTTTAATTTACAGGAAGTTCTGTCTATGGCTCCCACTATTTTCATTTATCCTGCATAAATCCCAACTATATATCCAGAGAAGACAGACCCAGGAGAGAGGCAATGACTTGGTGAAACATATGGCTAAGAAATACAGAAGGAGAACAACATAATTGCTTTAATTTTAAGAGGAAATGCCTCTGAAACAGAATTCTCACAGTAAAAGAAAAAATAGAGAGATTTTAAATGAGGTAATCTATGTGAAAAGAGCTTTAGAAATGACAAAGCAGTCAGAAAACATGAGGTATTCTTGTTATTTTCTTTAGAATGAGATACAGAATAGTAGTGTGCCTATAATATTCGTAGTAAGAGAAAGATTCTTTTACAAACATGTAAACCTGGTGCTTTTTAACCTAAATAAAAAGGAAAACACAAAACACTGCCAAAGTTTGATCTCAAGCAAGACCATATATTGTTCTAAGTTTTTATACATAGCTATTTGATCATCTGATACAGATTTGCTTTTATGTACTTATTCATGTCTTTGTTTATTCACTCAGCATAAATTTTTTCTTGTATACTATGTAACGGAAATTCCTGATAGAATGCATACACAATCAAAGCTGTATAAAGAGTAATAAATATACTCTAAGTTACTCAGCTTAACATTCATATGTAGTTGGAACCTATGTCTTTAAGATAGAGTCCACTTATTCAAATGCACAATTAACTAAAAAGAAAAGCTAAAAGAGGAGATTCTTGTATTTCCTACTGACCTTGTGACTTATTGTGAGGATTGTGATATTCAACCTCAATACGATGAGAATCCACTGAACAGTTTTAGGCAGGGGAATGACTCCAACTTAATAAGGGTTTCAAAAGATTAGTCATGCTGCTCACTGGAGAGTAGAATGGACAGCAGGGCAAGAAAAGATGCAGAAAAACAGACTAAGATATTAGGAGAGGAGTCCAGACACAGCCTGGTGGTGGAGAGTGGACAGAAAGACAGGGAAAGAACAGTAAGATATTTGCAATAAAATATGGACAAGACTTAGCCCAAGCCGTTTTCTCTGCATTGCCTGGTATATGTGGATATTTTCTGAACGCTTTCACAGAAATGAATGGGGTAATAAACACCTTCCAATTCATGAAAGTCACCTTAGGAGTCCTGGTCCAGCTGTGGACCAGGAAAAAGATGGGACTAAGTGACTATTATTTTTAATCACAGTATGCCTAGGTCACTGTGTCCCTTCCAGAATACAGGGTCATGTCAAGTCTGAAAAGTCTTTGTGTGCAGTGTCTTTGCTGGAAAACCTTACTTTGCTTGACTTCTTTAATCATTTTTTGGCTTGACTTTTATTTGTGGACAAAAAAGGAGAGAAAGTAGATCCTTTTTCTACCACAGAATGGTGAAAAAGTTGCTGTTAGGAATCAACACAGACCTATAATTTTATGTTGAATACAAGGTTAATTAGCCCAAGAGGTAAAGTAAGACAGTGTGCCCTGCAGAATACATAAAACAGGTTAGAGCTCAGGGTGTTACGTTCAGAGTTGCCATTCCTACAGTCACAGACATCTGAAGCTGTGAGCGTGAAGGTGAAGGACAAAGTCTTGGGAATGATCTGGAGAGAGGGAGACTGAAACCTCAAGTTCAGGAAAGGTTAGATCTCTGTGTTCAGGGCAGAAGCCCTGGAGATGAAGCAGGAGAGGTGGTTCCAAGACTCTTGGGCTTCTTGACTATTCAGTGACACATCAGTGAGGTGGTTAGGGCATAGACCACAAGAGACTAGATCTAAAGAAAATTATAGTGGCTGGTGGCACAGAGGTTAGATATGGCTTGGGATGCCTGCATCCCGTATGGGAGAAACTGGGTTCAATTCCTGACTCCCATATTCTGATAATGTGCTTTCTGGGAGAGAGTTGGCAATGGCTCAAGTACTTGGATCCCTGCAATTCACATTGTTTATGTCGATTGAGCCCCAGGCTCCTGATTTTGGTCTGGTCCAGCCATGCCTGTAGCAGGTATTTGGGAAGTGAACAGGAGGATGGAAGATCTCCCTCTGTCTATCTTTCAAATCAACAAGAGTAAATAAGTAAAAAAAAAAAAATAGCATGATGGAACAGACAGGAGATTTAAGGAATATGAGCTAGCTCATTGTGGGATCAAAGACTTAGAAGAAGTAGGGATCAAGCAAGTGCAAAGTGAGGCAAAATTATCATGATCTAGGAAAGAACAAGTGCAGAAGGTTTCCCATTGAAAAAAAAACTTAATTTATTTTTCTGGTGCACCATTCTTGGAGGTACTGCAAAGCCAGTTTTGTCCACAGAATGGATGGAGCAAGCACCACACACATTTAATATACTATCCTCAGAGAGAGGATTTACCAAACACTAAAGTCTTAAGAACAGACACTACCCATTATTTTAGCCAAAAGGTTAAGATGTGATCTACTTGCAACAATTTTTAGTACAAAAATATATTAAACATACTGAAAAATGAATGAGATAGAAGATTCTATTCGTCAGCCAGCCCAGTCAGAACATGGATCTGTATCCAGTTACTTCAAATTTATTCTCCTAATCTGATTATGATGAAGAGGTCCTTTCCTTGTGAAATGCCAAATGTTTTCTTTTCCCCAAATCTTGCCATCTCTCGTGCCTTTTTACCATTTCCAACAAATTCACTCACCTCCTCTCTTTCAATATCCTTGGGTTTATCAATATTCTCCTTAGTAACAACAGATCTCTAGTTTTCTTGTATTTTATGGTCCACTTGAAAGCACTAACTAAATGTAACCAGTAACTATATAAAGTTCCAGTTTGTAAGAAATTTATCTTTACATTAGTCATCAGAAGCAGAATTAGCATTGTCTCCATGACAAGCATGCTGCCATGCCACTCTCTTTGCTGGTAAGAAGTTACTATACCATTCCTAGAGACTAGAAATGGTAGTGCTGGGGCTGGTGCTGTGGCGTAGCGGGTAGCTACCACCTGCAGTGCCGGCATCCCATATGGGCACCTGTTCAAGTCCTGGCAGCCCCACTTCCAATCTAGCTCTCTGCTATGGCCTGGGAAATCAGCAGAAGATGGCCCGAGTTCTTGGGCCCCTACACCCACATGGGAGACCTGGAAGAAATTCCTGGCTCCTGGTTTTGGATCGGTGCAGCTCCGGCCATTGTGGAGTGAGCCAGCAGATGGAAGACCTCTCTCTCTCTCTCCTTACCTCTCTACCTCTACCTCTGCTTCTCTGTAACTCTGCTTTTCAAATAAATAAATCTTTAAAAAAGAAAAATAGTTGTACTACGAAGCATCAGAAAATACATATGGTAATACATTAGCTGCAAATTCATATATGGATTCTTTCCATTCGAATAGAGTTTAGAACCAGTTTTACCCTCAGGTATTCAATGCATACAAATAAAATATATTAAATTTTCTCAAGACAAGCATTAGCAAAGGGCTCAGAACAAAATTAGTATAGTTGTTTTCCACCACAAAAGGTACCTGATGTGAACCTGCCATGCTGCCAGTTTCAATGGTATTACTGACCTCTTAATCTCGTTGCTTTATTTTTTTTCATCCTCTCATTTTTTTTGTCTCTACTAAATCTTTGTCTCTTGCTACTTAATAAGCTAGCTGTTATTTGGAACCTAATGAAAGAATTTTTTCCCTTGGTCTAAACCTTCCTAAATAGCCTCTTCATTATTCTATTCACTTTCAACATCAAAAAAAAAAAAAAACCTGAAAGAGCTAATGTGAGAGGTTTGTGAAGTCTCCATTCAAGACGACATCATCCTAATTGGTTTATAACCTGCTGTGCTGAAAAGTTCAGACACTCATCCTAGTTTTTTTTTTTTTTTTTACCTTAAAAATGAAGACTTCTGTGTTGTGAAAACTAAGCAACAATAAGAAAAGGATGTAAGGTTTTAAAAAAATAGCTCCAGCAATGACCCTAGACTCCTTGGAGGCCTTTGTCTAACTGGATAACTAGAAAAAATCATCCACAAAGTACCATGTGCGTGCAAGGCTTTCGTTCACATTTGAATACCCACAATAGATCTATGAAGTCAGGATGCTAATCCTCAATCTCCCTTGATTCTGTGTGAAAGAAAACGAAAGAAACAAACAGTGCTTAAAAGAAGAGACCTGCACAGAAGTAAATGACATGGCATATTATAAAATCAAGGCCAAGAAGCAAGATAAGAAATCATATTTCATGACAGTTGGTCTAAATTGTGTTCAAATGTATACATTCCTAGCAGTAGAAACTAAAGGTAAATCTTTAATGATTTATAAAAACAGAAAAGTGTTCCATCATTAGTATTATTCCTAAAAATGCATGTTTATATTTCAGGTGTTTGAAACAATTGGAATAACATTAAGTAGGTATGTTTAACCATCGCTTTTGAGAAACCTGAGATCTATTTCAAAAATGTACTCTTTTTCTACCCCAAATGTACTGAATTAGAATCTTCTGGCTCTTGAATGGGTGCATGTAGTCTCAACAGAGAACAGAACCCAATCTCTGTTGGGACAATAGAAGCCAGGAGAATAAGAATTTATCCTGGCAAAAATTGTAGAAAATTGTCAAACTTTTTATTTCAGAGTTGTTTTAAATTTAGAAAACAAAAATTGTGGGGTAGTAACACCAGGAGTACCCATATACCAGTCACCCCTCCCCCTCTATAAACATCTCATATTACTGTCTTTGTCTACCAGGTCGCGGGGGGGGGGGGGGGGGGGCAGCACAAGCAAGTGATGACGGACCCTCTTGCTCCACTGTCTTCCTCGCTCATGTCTAAGTTATTTCTAAGACCACAATGGTTGTGAGCCTACACAGAGTCACATTACATAAGTAGATCAAGAGCATATGTGTAGTGTTATAATTTCATTAGAGGCTGATGAGAAAAATGTCTAAAAGACTTCTTAGCAGCTGATAAGATAAAAAAGAAAAGGTTGAGAAACACTGCTTTAGTGTAATGTATTTTACAAGATTTTCTGAATATAAAAGTGATACATTTTACAGAAAGGAATTTGGAGAACACAGATGGGTACAAATGGAAAAACTTAAGTTCACCTAGATTCCGCTAGTGATAGCTGTTAAACATGTTGATATATTTCACTTTAGTTCTAATTTGCCTTGACAACTCTGTTTTGACAAAATTATGGTCATCTGGCATAAACAATTCTGTATCCTACTTTTTTCCTTAGCATTAAAATTGTAATAATTCACTATGCTATTAAATACTATTTGAAACTGCTTGCAATGAACATCTACTACTCAGTGGTAGGTATAAACCAATAAATGACAAACTTCTAAAAAATCAAATTAATATCTTTAGGTATTAGTATTATAAACATACATTTTGGATTATTAATCATTTTTCTATGATAAATAACCAAATTACAAATTTAAATAAAGCTAGATTTTAATAGGGACCAAATTCCTTACTCTGCTTCAATCTCAGCTCAAATAATGACATTTTGCCTTTTCTCCTTCTCTTTCATCTGTTTTTTTCTTTTTCTTTTTTTTATAATTTTCTCTCTTGTTCTCATACTTGGTCTCTTTTAAGATTTTTCCAAGTTATACTCTCTGGAATGTCTGGCTGTGAGTCCCATCACTACCTTTGCAGTTCTAAAGAGAGTCAAATCCAGGAATGAGTACAGAATGCAAAAGGTTTGGGACTAAGACATAAGAACTGTGTCTTCAATTAAAGTGTACCTTTGATTTTCAGTGAATTCTCTATCTGCTGCTTATGCTTCATTGCAGTTGACTGCCATTTGTAAATTAATCCAGAGAAGAGTCAAAGAATGAGAAGGAATATAAGTCTTTTCCATTGTTTACCTGAGTCAGGCATTGGTTGCTATTGTAGAGCTGAGCATGTGTGTATACATGCACGTGTGTGTGTGTATGTGTGTGTGTGGGGGAGACAGAGAGATTATTTGCTTTGGAAGGCCTTCATTAAAGTATGTCCTGCTGTTTTCAATTGACAGTGAGTTCTTTACATTTTTAAACTACATTTTAGGAACAGGCATTTTGTATGGTGGTAGAGATGGCTCCTGGGGCACTAGCATCCTATATCAGAGTGCCTGGATTTGAGTCTTAACTCTACTCCCAATTCCAGCTTCCCACTATTGTCCACCCTGGGAGATGGCAGGTGAGGGTTCAAATAACTGGGTCCCTTCTACAACCTGGCAAACCTGGATTGAGTTTCCAGCTCCTGGCTTTGGCCTGGCCCAGCTCCAGCTGTTCTGGGCATTTGAGGGATGAACCAACAGATAGGAGGTTTGTCCGTCTGTCTCTCTCTTCTCCCCTCTCTGCCTTTTAAATAAATAATGGAGCCAGCGATGTGGTGCAGTGGGTTAAAACCCTGGTCCACACAGTCAGGATCCCATATGGGCACCGGTTCAAGTCCTGGCTGTTGCACTTACGATCCAGCTCTCTGCTAGTGTGCCTGAGAAAGCAATAGAAGATGGCCCAAGGGGGCCCCTGCACCCGCATGGGAGACCTGGAGGAGGCTCCTGGCTCCTGGCTTCGGATCAGCTCAGCTCCAGCTGTTGTGGCCATATGGGGAGTGAACTGGCAGATGGAAGACCTCTCTCTATCTCGCTCTGTCTCTGCCTCTCTCTGTGTAACTCTTTCAAATAAATAAATCTTTAAAATAAATACATACATAATTTAAAAATCTACTTTAAAAATATTTCTTTCCAGAATTTTTAAAGTTATAGACACTTTATTTCTATGTATACATTTGTATATTTTTATATATACATATATGTTTCAGTACTATGCACCTATGTATCACTATTTTTTACCTCTATATCTCTTTAAGTGTAGCTTTACATGCATGAATTACAGGCACTAGGCTCTAAAATTCCATTAATTTAGAAAAATACCGAAAAAAAGGATTTCTTCTGCAATTAAAACTAGAAAAGTTTTATAGTAGATACTATTAGCTATCAGCAGAAATAACATTAATGAGCCTTGGATAACCTGGGAAACTTCTTAAAATTGTGGATTCCCAGGGCCTTCTTATATCTCTGTTATGTCAGAATTTCCTATGGTGGTGGGAGAGGTGTCCAGAAATTGCCAACAAACTGGAAATATTTGTGGGAAGAATTGTTTTGCATTGAGGATCAAATAACGCAAATCAATGAAAGGAGTAATGGGTAGTAATGTGATAAATATAAAGCCTTCACTCCACTCATTCGCATACTAATTTCGACATACCTGAGTGTGTTATTGCTCTGTAACCAGTTATAGGAGTAGGCTATATATATTTGGTGCTGTCCGTGGAGGGTGGATCTGTTGTGCGGAATATAAAGGGATTGCAAGGGACCAAGCATTTGCTGTTATGTCTTTGGTTATTTTCTATTATCTATTTATCTATTTCCATTTTAGGAATCACCCAGATGGTAAAGATGGGCAGTTTATTTAGCATTCTTTCTAAGACTTTGCTACCCTTCTCCCAATTCTATGATCACTATCAAGTTTGCAATGTATAATTTGGTCATCTGTATGGTCCTCACTGGGGAGGACACCCCAAGCAAATCATTATAGATTTCCCTAGCACCACTATCTTGTGTTAACACCTCCCTTATGATGTCTCTTCCTGGTACCCCATTTGAAGAGATAGGCAGGCTTGGGCCTCATATCTGGCCAGGCCTTAAAGGCCACCTGATTATTATCAGGCCCCTTTTGTCAGTTTCTATCTTCCTCTCAATGGGAAATCTTGCTGGTGGTTTCAAAGTATTTTTCTTAGGTCCTCTAATAGTGACTCTGTCCTTCATTTTAGACCCTGTGAGTTTAATCTGCTTGTTAGATTTGTTTTCTCCAGACTTGAAACAGGAAATTCTAGATGGCCATGCACACGGAACCTCGGATGGAAGCAGTCTGCAAGATGGCACTGAGCCCCCCACCTGCTGCTTGACGCCTGTGTTGACTGCCATTCCCAACAACATTCCTTATCAGCATGAAGCAGCCAGAGAGGTCATCGCCCAGTTCCCCTAACAGAAGTTAGGGTTCATTCTTCTTGAGGGAGTGGAATGTGAGGGTTCAGATAGGTTATTAGGCAGTCAGGGTGGTCCCAGTGGAAATTGAGGGTGCAAAATCTTTAGTGAAGTCAAAAGTTGCTATCTACCCACTCCTTGGGAGCTTCCAGTCTTTTTTTTTTTTTTTCAACAGGCCGAGTGGACAGTGAGAGAGAGAGACAGAAAGGTCTTCCTTTGCCGTTGGTTCACCCTCCAATGGCCGGCGTGGCCGGCGCACCGTGCTGATCCGAAGCCAGGAGCCAGGTACTTCTCCTGGTCTCCCATGGGGTGGAGGGCCCACTGGAAGGGGGGCAACCGAGACAGAACCCAGCGCCCCGACCGGGACTAGAACCCAGTGTGCCGGTGCCGCAAGGCGGAGGATTAGCCTAGCTAGCCATGGTGCTGGCCTGGGAGCTTCCAGTCTTATCATGAGAATAGCAAGGGAGTGGTGACTCCACCCTTCTGAGCGTCCAGTTTACTGTAAAACAAATCAGGTACCCCACCCTTCTGATGGCTCTTTTGTTTTATCCTGAGCAAGCCAGACAGGGTAAAAAGATTACAAATCAGGTCTTTTGATGGGTTTTGTCCTCTCCTTATAACTGAATGTCAAGTTTTTTTCTTCTCCAAAGTTGTGCTAAAAACCCCAGTACCACCAGACCCTTGGGGTTTAGCCTCTCTTGGAGCCCCCCTCCATGCTGTTCTGCCTGGAGGTCTCTGACTCATAAATCTTGCTTTTAAATCGCAAAAAAAAGCTTTGTTATTTCTTTTTCAAATGGTTTCCAAAACAGTGTCTTGTGAATTTGTTTATCATAGGTTCATTCTCCAGAAATTGATCATCTCTAGGTGCACTACTAAAATCGAGTTGTCGTCTATGCGAAGGTGAGTACCAGATGCTAGATCTATAATAATACTGCTAAATGATGTGGTCACTATTAATGACCTCTTCATGAGGAACTTGTTGAAATTCATCATTTTTTTACAATCATCAGATTAAAAAAAACTAATAGAGACCTAAAGGAAGATTATATTATTACCAATTCCAAGTCTTCAAGACACAAATCAATTTTCTTTGATTATAGCTATCATCAGAAATTTCCATTTTAACAAGCATTAAGAATCAGATGATTTTTGACCAAGGCATACTCAGTATAAAAATCTTTGTTGATAGGCTACATAGCTAGGAATGTGTTTTAAATAGTGCCCTTTTATATTAAGATTCCTAGAATTTATTTCTGTTACTTTTAAAATGTTTCCTCAGGAGAATTTAGAAACATTCAGATTCACTTCAAACAATCACTAGTTAAGTACAAATTAGCTCCCCAAATCTATCTGAAAACATGTTGTAGGAGTATACATCTGCTGAAAGATGGTTTCCTCTTTTATGTTCCCCCTCCTATCTAAAAGTTATTAAGGAAGAGTCTGTTGCTATGGAAACGCTCAATTTGGCACCATCTGTATTCAAAATTCAATTGCTGCAAGCCTTCAGCCAATCTCCGGTTTTTAATTGGCAGACCTTCCCAGAATGCTTTAGTGTTTTTTTTTTTTTTAAGAAGCCAATCCATAAAACATATCACAATGTAAAGCATCATGAAGGTTCACAATGTAAGCCTCACTCCCATTATCTTAAGATCACACTCGCAAAGTATCAAAGCATCAGGCCCTTTGATAATTACTTGGCACAGGGTAGTGGCTAAAATTTATTGCCAAGTTGCTTTTCTCTGCCTAATGGATTTCACATTGAAAGAAAACACTTATTTAAAAAGTGACTTCAGAATTAGAAAGACCCTGAAAACAAACCTCAGTCCAAAACTTAGCTCACAAAACACAGTTCAGTTAAAAAACAAATACAGAAAACAGAGTTAAGGTTGTATATCTTACATTTTAGTCAGACCCGATTCCAAATATTAATTGGAATACTTGTTAGTTATTTCACTTCAGCTTTCTACATCAATTTCCCTCATCTATAAAATGTCTTTTATGAGGACTATAAAGTATGCATTTGGGGAATGTACATACTTCCAGTATACCATCATGTCACGTGAAAATCTGTTAATAGACATGTTAGCATACAACATTCTTGTAGAATGTTACAAAATGTTGAGTGTCTATATAGACATAATGTTAAAAATCTTCATAAAAGAGAATTAAAAATTAGAACTGTCTAGAAAAGTCTTTGTGGATAAAGGAAGGATTTAGCTGAGTCTTAGAGAAGTATGCTCCAGGCAAGAAAAAAAAAAGGTTTGCATGATTAAGGGTCCAATCATGAAATTTTGATTGGATCAAGAAGTAACTCACCATAATTGAGCAGTGGCATATTCTCTTGGGAGGCTCTGTCAGCCTACCATACTGTAATTATCCCATGTGAATCGCACCCCATAGCTAAATACAATTGGAATGTGGCCATCTGGAGCTGTGCAATGAAGCAAGCTTGCTCTACCACCATTGCCATCGCCACCAGCACCAGCACCACATTTTGCTGTCTTCCTCTTTCATAATCCTTAAAAGGCAACATTCCAGTCACATTACTATTCCTACCAGACACTTTAAAAAGTCCTGACTTTAACTGTTCATTCTGTTATTATATAGATTTTAATTCATTCATTTAAATTATCTATTTCACTGACAACTGATGGTAATATTTTGGGTCCACTAAAAAATTGCTTATGTTACTTTCACATGTATCTTGATATAAATTCCTTTATAGTTTTGCTTTCTTTTTTTAATCTGTAAAATATATAACTTTGATCATGAATATTCAGGACTTCCGTTGTATAAGTATGAAACAACTTTATCAGCCTTAGTTACACCCTTTAAATCTGCGCAAGAGGGTAGTTTTTCTTCTATCCTTGGGTGAAAATATGGTGAAGTTTCATGTCTTTTCTGGCCATAGTAAGGCAATACAAAGTTGTGTTGTCACCATAAGACATTAATATCAGAATGCTCAGTCTAGTGTATTAATTGACACTTCAAATTGAATTCACATGTAAGACTTTGCCCCCAGCTAGGAGAGGATACAAGTAGCAGGTCTCTTAGCACTTTGGGTGGTGTTTATGTTGGGTTTTCTCTCTCTGTCTGAAAAGCTTCTCCCCCTATTCACCAGCTACTACTGCTCACTCTAACAGGATTGGGAACAGGCACGGAAAGTTCTTAGATGGTAGCACTGTCACTGTTAGAATGTGCCTTCATGCTTTCTAAGTCTAGATGGTGTTAAATGTCATTGGAGGGGTGTCATGGAGCTGAAATGTATTTCTCATTGCTCTCAGAACCACCTGCAGATTCACTTTTTCCATGACAGATTTTGTTCCAGGATTACTTCTGTAGACAGTCACCACAAACTCACCTGAACCTACTTTGTGCCAAGCACTGACCCAGGTTCTGCAAACTGTATGCTGAAACAAAATGAGCATAGTTTCTGCACTGTTGCAAGGAAATCAGGTTCTCCTATCTAGTGCTCTCTGCTTGTAACTCACATTTATGGCTGGTATCAAAACTGTTGTCAGTCTACAACTGTCTGTCGCTACATTGCCAACTCCTTTAAAAAAAACGATCCACATTTTACTCACTTTCACATTTCTCTATCTTTCAATGGCCACTAAAGAATTATTTTTTAAAGCATTATTCATTTAAGAGAGAGAGTGCTTGCATCCACTAGTTCACTCCCCAAATGCCAGAGCTAAGGAAGGTTTGAAGCAAGAAGAAAGGAATAATCCCTGGCCAGTGCCGCGGCCCACTAGGCTAATCCTCCGCCTTGCGGCGCCAGCACACCGGGTTCTAGTCCCGGTCGGGGCACCGGATTCTGTCCCGGTTGCCCTTCTTCCAGGCCAGCTCTCTGCTGTGGCCCAGGAGTGCAGTGGAGGATGGCCCAAGTCCTTGGGCCCTGCACCCCATGGGAGACCAGGAGAGGCACCTGGCTCCTGCCTTTGGATCAGCGCGGTGCGCCGGCTGCAGAGCGGTGGCCATTGGAGGGTGAATCAATGGCAAAGGAAGACCTTTCTCTCTGTCTCTCTCTCTCTCACTGTCCACTCTGCCTGTCAAAAAATAAAAAAAAAAAAATAAGAAAGGAATAATCCCAGGCATCCCACATGGATGATAGGAGCCTGGTCACTTGCCCCATCAACACTCCTTCCTGCATCAGCAGGAAGCTGCTCTCAGGATATAGAGGTGGATATCAAACCCAGGCACTCACACACGGGATGTGGACGTCTGCACTAACTTCTTAACTGCTAGGCCAAATGTTTGCTCTGACTAAACAATCATTCAGAGGAGTAATGAACAAGAAATAGATGGATGTGTATATAGAGGAATGAACTGATACATGAAAAAATTACATCTACATATTGATTACAAAATATTGTTTACATTTCTCTTCTGGCATGTGTATTCTACCTAATATATAAATTTTACTTTCTCTAATAATTAATACTTAATACCTTAATGGAGGAGAGTAAATAATGGTTTCTTAAAATACTCTGCAATACCTATTCCAATACTTTGCACTTTTTAAGTACATAATCAACACTTGCTGACTAAATATGTGACTGAAAATTTCAGTATTTGGAACTTTTATTTTCCCCTAAAATAATTTATCTTAATGCATTTTTGAAATGAATAATATAATCCTTCATTCCAGACTAATTTGTGTAAATTAGATACTTATTAAATATTTGCAGACTTATACTATTATAAAAGAAAGCTAGTGGTCTCATTGTTCTGTTTCTTTCAGAGGATCAATCTATATTTAATTTGTTTCTACAAGCTTAAAGGTGAAAATTCATTTAGTAAGCTTGAATGACTGTTTTCTATGTACTATTTTTTAGGTATTTTAAGATAACTATCCTTAATTTCCTTATGTAAGAGAGAAACTGAATACTTGCTATTGTACATACTGAGAATTTATTATGCTTCTGGTTCAAATGTACTAAATCTTACACAAACATTTTCATGTTCTTTTGTTATTAGTACAGTATACTGTGATACTGAAGAATTTAATATTTTAAAGGAAGTAGTAATTGGTCTAACTGCTGTAGCAATTAAAATAAAAACTATTCATTTTATTTCAAATCAGCATTATGATTTTTTTGCGTATTTCTTAATTATATGACTTTTGGTTAACAAAAAATAAGTTCATCAAAATTTTTATCTGAACTAGACAGTTATATATGTCAGTTATTTCAAGGACTGAATTTTAAATTAGAAATCTAGCTCCTATATTCATGACAAAGAATTATTATATAAACTCTTGGTCAAAAATACTTGAAGTTAACCTGTTTTGAATGGCCATATAATTTATTGGTGTATACATTTAGAATCAGGACAAAAAATTACCAAATAATGTAAGTTAATAAAAAAAGCAAAATTTTATTAGCACTGTTAAAAACAACAAAGAAAACTACCCCCAAGTACCTATCCCAAATTTTTGGTACTTACTGTTGCAAACTACCATAGTCAGTCTGATTGTTTTAAGTCTTAAAATATGTAAAACTCATTAACTACCTAATGAAGTGTAAATCCAGTGATTGCTATGTTTTAAATTGCCACAGCACATTTTGCTGAGTGTGCCACATTGGTATTTATTATATTTCTCCCAGGAACAACAAATTACTTAGTCATACAGTGTTTTTTTATTTAATGCAAATTTATTTTCCCATTTTTGTCTTGTAATTTCTCCCGACTTGAGTTGTCAAATCTTTTCAAAAGGTATCATGATAAAAAAACAATAAAAAGAAATTTTGCTTAGGACAATGATAAAATGAGGAAACACAATAGACCCTGACTAGCTAAAGTAATCTTAAATAACAAAAACAAAGCTGGAGGCATCCAGATTTTAAGATATACTACAGGGCAGTGAAAATGAAAACAGCCTGGTCCTGGCACAAAAATATACATTTTAGACCAATGGAACAGAATAGAATCCCCAAAAATTAATCCACATATCTACTAACCAGATAATCTTTGACAAAGGAGTTAAAATCACTCCATGGACAAAGGACAGTCTCTTCAACAAATGGTGCTGGGAAAACCGGATCTACACATGAAGAAGCATGAAACAAGATCCCTATCTTACACCTTATACAAAAGTCAACTCACAATGCATCAAGGATATAAATCTATGACTTGATACCATCAAATAATTTTGAGGAGGGCTGGCGCTGTGGTGCAGTGGGTTGAGGTCCCAGCCTGCAGTGTTGGCAACCCATATGCGTGCCAGTTCAAGTTTTGGCTGCTCCACTTCTGATCCAGCTCCCTGCTAATGTGCCTGGGAAAGCAGCAGAGGATGGCCCAAGTCCTTGGGCCCCTGTACCCACAAGGGGGACCTGAAAGAAGCTCCTGGCTCCAGATTGTTTCAGCTCTAGCCATTGAGGCTGTTTGGGGAGTGAATCAGTGGATGGAAGACCTCTCTCTCTGTTTCTACCTAATTCTTTCAAATAAATAAAATACATTTTAGAAAACAGCAAAAAAATTATTTTAAGGAAAACATTGGGGAAACTCTGCAAGATATTGGCATAGGCAAAGATTTCTTGGAAAGGGCTCCAGAAACACAGCAATAAAAGCAAAAATTGACAAATGGGATTACATCAAGCTAAGAAGCTTTTTCACTACAAAGGAAACACTCAACAAAGAGAGGAGGCACCCAACAGAATGGGAGAAAATATTTACAAACTAAGCAACTGATAAAGGATTAACATGCAAGATCTATAAAAGGCCAAGAATGTCAATAAGAAAATGAATAATCCTGTTAAAAATGGGCAAAGGATATGAATAGCCATTTTTCAAAGGATGAAATACAAATGGACAGCACATATGAAAAGATGCTCAGGATCACTAGCCATGAGGGAAATGCAAATCAAAACCACATTGAGGGCCGGCGCCGCGGCTCACTAGGCTAATCCTCCGCCTAGCGGCGCCGGCACACCGGGTTCTAGTCCCAGTCGGGGCGCCGGATTCTGTCCCGGTTGCCCCTCTTCCAGGCCAGCCCTCTGCTGTGGCCAGGGAGTGCAGTGGAGGATGGCCCAGGTGCTTGGGCCCTGCACCCCATGGGAGACCAGGAAAAGCACCTGGCTCCTGGCTCCTGCCATCGGATCAGCGCCGTGTGCCGGCCGCAGCGTGCTGGCCGCGGCAGCCATTGGAGGGTGAACCAACGGCAAAGGAAGACCTTTCTCTCTGTCTCTCTCTCTCACTGTCCACTCTGCCTGTCAAAAAATAAAATAAAAAAAAAACAAAACCACATTGAGGTTTCACTTCATGCCTGTTAGAATGGCTATCATCCAAAAATCAAAAAATAATACACATTGGTGAGGTAGGGAAAAAGGTACCCTAATACACTGGTGGTGGGAATGTAACCTAGAAAAACTATTATGGAAGACAGTACGGAGATTCCTCAGAAATCTGAAAATAGATCCACCATATGACCCAGCCATCCCACTCCTGGGAGTCTACCCAAATGAAATGAAATCAGCAGATGGAAGAGTTATCTGTACCCCCATGTTTATTGCAGCTCAATTCACAACAGCTAAGATATAGAATCAACCCAGATGTCCATTAACTGATGACTGGATAAAGAAAATGTGATACACACACACATTATGGAATACTACTCACTACTCAGCCATTAAAAAGAATGAAATCATGTCTTCTGCAACAAAATGGATACAACTGGAAACCATTATGCTTGGTGAAATAAGCCAGTCTCTCAAAGACAAATATCATATCTTTTCTCTTATATGTAGTGGTTAATATAGAAAACAAAAAATGTATAGGAACAAAATAAACATCTTGTGATTTGATTGCTGACTTTTGTTTTAAGCCCTTGTTTATACTCCTGTGGAACTTTGGTATTTATACTTCTAGCTTGTCAAATATGACAGTGGTGCATTAAGCCTGTAATTATAGAGTTGACTGAAATTATATTTTTTTGCAAAATTAAAGAAAAAAGATAGGAAGAAAGGAGGAGATTGTTGGAGGGAGAGTGGAAGGAAGAGAAGTATGATTATCTTCTTAGAATTGTACCCTATGAAGTATATGAACTCCGTTCTCTTTATATTAATATAAAATTAAAAAAAAAAGACAGTGATAAAATCCTATTCCAGAAGTCTACTTTTAATATTTGGATGCTGGGATGGGAAACTGATTCAGATTAAGAATCAAGATTAAGATCTCTTTCTTTATATTTCCATTTTGCTCAAATCAGTAGGACTTCCACAGATAAAGAACATTTTCAGTGACCTAATATGTTGTTTTCTGTGATGATGAGCAATGTGAACAGGAATTGTACCATGGTGCTTTTTGAATCTGGTCTGTCTCTAAGAGATTTCACTAAAAAATTCACTTCCATAAGAGTGACAATTTACTTACCATTTCAAAGTCTGCTATTTGCTTTGAGTTTCATTTGTTCTTCCCTTTGCTTTTTAAGCAGAGTATTTTGTTAATCTCTTCAGGCTAATTCTTTTTAATGGTGACTCACGGTCATGGAGTTGATGATGGCAGCTTGTAGCCTACATTAGCTGCCAACTCCCCTGTGAGACAGTCCATTCAATCAGCAAGTATTTATAGCACGCCTCTTATTTTCAGAACAACGTGCTAGGATTACAGGAACTCAAATACAAAGGAGTAATATTAGAAGCTTATGGTACAGTCAGGGAGATGAAATATATATGAATACTACACTGAGAGTATCCTTGGAGACATACAACAATGCTTGAAATTCCTAACCTTAGGCATTTGGAAATATGGAAATATGGAGAGACAGACTTACTCCACTTACCTCCATATCTTTAGCTAGCTACTTCTGCTAAAGGATTAAAAGTAAAAAACCACCTGTATTAGCACCTTATCTTTCTAAAATAATTTAACCATGACTTTGCTTAAAAGCATAGGAATTGGGGCTGGCGCTGTGGCGCAGAGGGTTAACACCCTGGCTTGAAGCGCCAGCATCCCATATAGGTGCTGGTTTGAGACTTGGCTGCTCTACTTTTGATCCAGCTCTCTGCTGTGGCCTGGGAAAGCAGTAGAAGATGGCCCAAGTCCTTGGGCCCCTGCACCTGCGTAGGAGACCTGGAAGAAGCTTCTGCCTCCTGGCTTCGGATCAGTGCAGGTGATTGAGGCCAGCTGGGGAGTGAACCATCAGATGGAAGACCTCTTTCTGTCTGTCTCTCTCTCTTCTCTGCCTCTCCTCTCTCTGTGTAACTCTTTCGAATAAATAAATAAATCTTTAAAAAAAGGCATAGGAATTAATCCTTCTGTGGACCTTTAACTCCCATTGGTCAATCAATTCCTAATGTATTTGAACTTAACTGAAATAAATTGTAACGAGTTGATAATTTACAAAAATATCTTATGTAAATTAATAGTATGTTTAAGATTTATAGAAAAACACAATTTGTAACGATATACACGCATGAGTATGTAAGTGTATAAATGAAGGTACTTCAAAAAGTTCATAGAAAAATAAAATTAAAAGATAAATGATTTTTTAGAAATTTATTTTTATTTGAAGGGTAGTGAAACAGAAAGAGAGACAGATAGAGAGAGATCTTCCATCTGCTGGTTCACGCCCCAAATGCCTGCAAGAGCTGTGGCTGGGCCCGACCAGAGTCAGGAGCCAGGAACTCTGTCTAGGTCTCTCAGGTGGGTGGCAGAGACCCACCTACCTGAGCCATCAGCTGTCTCCCAGAGTGCATGTCAGCAGGAGCTGGAATCAGAAGTGGAGCAGCCAGACTCAAACCACAGAGCCTGATAATGGATGTGGGCAATCCAAGTGGTAACTATGTCACACGTACATCCCTGATAAGTCCATTCTGGTACAAAAAGAATTTGAAAGAATTCTTTGGTACAAAAAGAATTTGGTACAAAAAGAATTTATAGATTTTAAAAAGGCATTTACCATTAGGATGCTCTGATTGTGGAATCCCTAGAAAGCCTAGTGGAGCTCTCAATACAGAGGTTAGCTATTAGCTATGGACTGTGTTTTGGTGTTCTCCTGTAATTCATATGATGATGTGACAAACCTCATTTTGCTAGGACTTGGCGGTGGGGCTTTTAGGAGATAATTATGTTTAAATGAAGTTATGAGCCGGTGCCGCGGCTCACTAGGCTAATCCTCCGCCTTGCGGTGCCGGCACACCGGGTTCTAGGCCCGGTCGGGGCGCCGGATTCTGTCCCGGTTGCCCCTCTTCCAGGCCAGCTCTCTGCTGTGGCCTGGGAAGGCAGTGGAGGATGGCCCAAGTCCTTGGGCCCTGTACCCCATGGGAGACCAGAAGAAGTACCTGGCTGTGCGCCAGCCACAGAGTGCACCGGCCGCTGCGGCCATTGGAGGGTGAACCAACGGCAAAGGAAGACCTTTCTCTCTGTCTCTCTCTCTCACTGTCCCCTCTGCCTGTCAAAAAAAAAAAATGAAATTATGAAAGTGGAGCCCTTAAAATGGAATTAGTGTAAGAGCAGACAACAGAGCTCTCTCTCCACCACATGAGTAGGAATTCTGCCTCCGGAGGCCTTTGCATCCAAGGATACACCACCACCACCTCTCCCAGGTTCCATCTTGCCAAGCTGTCCCACAGATTTTTGGAGTTGCCAGCTTCCACAATTGTGTGAATCAATACCTTCAAATGACTCTCTGTCCTTCCCTGCTCTTCCTCTCTCCTCTCTAACACACACACACACACACACACACACACCCCCAATTGGTTCTGTGTCTCTGGAGAACACTGATGAATATACTCTTATTAGTGAATAACACTAGAAGTATTTATAATGATACTAATAATAATACTATATGTTTAATGAAACTTTTAGTTTTGTAGTATTACTGAGCAAGTGATATTTTGTTTAACCTGTTATATATTAGGTCCACTGAATCCAAATTTTTGAGTTTTGAGAAATCCTATATACTTAGAAAAATTAATAGTTTATAGTTATTATTTCCTAGAGGTTTAGTCAAGAACAAAGATTATATTTCTTTTAAAAAATAAACTTTATGTTTCCAATTATATGGCTCCCTTCAACGCTTCCATCTTTCTAAAATAAACTGTTCACTCTTAGTAATCTTAATTTTCCTGAATTTTTAATCATTTTGTTAGTTCACCATTACTCATTAATTATTCCTAAGTATGCCTAGATAACTAAAATGTTAAGTAACTGGATGAACGATGTAATTGCTCAGAAGAATAATGGTAAAACAAATTTTATTCTCCAGTGGTTTATTACATTGATCACCCAAAAAGCTGCATCTTTCTCAAGAAGGTCTAAGAGGAAGCACCATCTTTGGGGCCTACTTTTAATTTTAATTTAACTTAGTGGAAAATTTTGACTTTTTTTCCCTCATTTTTCTCCCCTAATGTCAAAGACAAAAGAATTGCCACAGAGACATTTCATAATTAGTGGACACAACATTAAATAAATGCAGAAGAAAGAAATCAGCATTGCTGATTCTAATGATGATAGTACAATTCATCATGCAGGTGAATTCTTGGAATGGGGGCCTTCAGATGATGACAATGTAGATGACATTTCTCAAATTCAAGGATTGATTACCAAGCATTGTTTATTTTTATTTATTTATTTTTTTGACAGGCAGAGTGGACAGTGAGAGAGAGAGACAGAGAGAAAGGTCTTCCTTTGCCGTTGGTTCACCCTCCAATGGCCGCCGCGGCCGGCGCACATCGCTGATCCGATGGCAGGAGCCAGGTGCTTCTCCTGGTCTCCCATGGGGTGCAGGGCCCAAGCACTTGGGCCATCCTCCACTGCACTCCCTGGCCACAGCAGAGAGCTGGCCTGGAAGAGGGGCAACCGGGACAGAATCCGGCGCCCTGACCGGGACTAGAACCTGGTGTGCCGGCGCCACAAGGTGGAGGATTAGCCTAGTGAGCCGCGGCGCCGGCCTCCAAGCATTGTTTATTAAGGACAGAAAGGAAACGGGGTGTTTTAACCCAGTTCATTATCAATACAAAGGACTTCATGATATAATATTTGACTGTAAGATATTTGGCAGTAAGGACATGAATCATTTCATTTTATCTTGCTAAAGGATGTGGATCATGGCATCACTTAGGATATTCGTGCACCAAAGTTTAGCTGACACAAAGATGTTTGTTGTCTTTAATGCTTTTTAAATACTTATTTATTTGAAAGAGTTACTGACAGAGAGAGAGAGAGAGAGAGAGAGAGAGAGAGAGAGAATCTTCTATCAACTGATTCACTTCCCAGATGGCTGCAATGCTGGGGCTGGGACAGACTGAAGCCAGCAGCCAGGAGCTACATCTGAGTCTGTCACATGGGTGGAAAGGCCCGAACACTTGTGCCATCTTCTGCTGCTTTTCTCATGTCATTAGCAGGGAGCTGGACTGGAATTGGAGCATATAGGATGCATATAGGAGCATATAGGACCCATATAGGATGCCAGCATCAGCTTTACCTGCTATGCCAAAATGCAGGCCCCTGTATTCAAATTCTTATTCAAATTTCTAATAAAGTTTTTTTTCACTATATCTTTAATTTCTATAAAATTTGCAAAATTAACTCAGAAATATGAAAAGGAAAAAAGCAAAAATATTCATTAGATCTGAAGAGCAAATGATAATGGTTTATTTTCCCTCATTTAGTAAGGGTTCAATCAGGAATCTGACTTACATAAACACAACAATCTTTATTCCTCAGCTCAAGAGTTTCCAAACTTATTTGGTTCAAAGTATCTCCAAAGCCAGAAAGGCACTTATTATTTGAATGGTTGTGTAGCAGTAGAAACAGAAAACAAAATACGGTGCAACACGTATAAATTCATTCTTCCATGTGTGTGTCTAAATGCACCCATATTGAAGTTGGCACTGGAAGCAGCAGAGTTACCTGTTCTTACTTTCTTTAAATAAAAACCAACTTTTAGGTTCTTTGCTAGGTCTACTTTTCTTCTCACCTCCTGCTCTTTCTTTATACAAGCTTTTCTACTTCAGGTAACATTCACAGTATTCAAAAGTAACTTTGCTGCTGAAATCCATGTATTTTCAGTTATTGCTTTAACATTCCATTATACTCATCTAGCTGCATCTTAAGCACATTATTTTGTCTCTCACCATCAATTCCTTGTGTTGGTTTAATCTCTGGTTTATGCCATACACCATCTGTCAAAGTACCCATCTCAAACTCTAAGCTGCAGGTCCTGTCTTAGATTTTCATCTCCATATATCCAATCAATGTCAACATTCTGTAACTTCTAGCCCACCATGTATCTTAATTTCCGGTATTTTTCTTCTTTTCTCTCCACTACCAGTGTTCCGTGCTCTCCTGTGTCCTAACTAGTCTCATTAATCCATTTATTCGCCCATCTTCCACAAACACCAACGCCCTACCCTCCTTCACGCTCTTAGTCCTACAAATTCTTCTGTCACACAACTGCTGACATAGGTCTAAGCGTGCATTTTCCTTTCATCTCTTCCTGAAATATTCTTTCCTCTCCAGCTTCCTTCTGCTTTTCAAAGTCTTACTCATGACCTGATCAAACCTTACTGCCTCTTGGAGGAATTCCAGAACCCCCACACTTGGAACCAATCTCCCCTGATGTGCTGTCTCTCACATTTTCTAATGCGACCCTACTAAAGTTATCCTAGACTGCCTTGCCTGAATATACTTGTCCAAATACCCACATTTCATTTCGGGCTCTTTTAAGACAAAGGCTGAATCTCATTTTTCCCTGTATCCCTTACCTCACCTCTGATGTTAACTAGCACAGAATAAGCATTCAAATGTTTGTTGAACTGAACTGAACTCTTTAGTTGCCAGCGGCATCCTGGTGGATGTCAATGTTGAGAGCTGCTTGTAGCTCTAACAGGTTGACAGCAGGTGCTAGATGTCAAAAGAAGACAATTTATATGGTTGACTCCACTTCCTCTAAAATAAGCAGCTCTCTAACAGATAATACCTGAGAGGGAGATATTGGCTGGCATTTCATTAGCAATAGAGATTTCATAAAAATGTGGAGAAAAACACAGGCTTTTTATTTCACCATGAAGAATTTCATACATCTGGTTGCAGCAATGAATGATGGGTTGACAATGCTGCTATAAAACTGTCAGTTAATTCAAAAATCGTGTGAGAGTATTTTTATTCTCATCCAGAGGAACATTCTTCCTTCTATAGCCCTGTACGACTGTTATTTAAGCAATGCAATGTGGATTCCTTTTCTTAAAATTTATAAGATGTTACCAAATTTTTCAAAGAATTCTAGACAGGTTTGAAAAAACTTTAGCTGATAAAATAATTTCAAAAGAAAGAACTCTCTCAAAACTTGGCACTGTGGTTCAGAGGCCTTTCCTTTGGTTTAGTTGATGAAAAAGGCCACTCATATTCTCCTGTCTTGAGGTCTTCTGTACCAAATTCACCTCACTACGACACGAAGGACCATTTAATGAGCTTCTCGGTTGTGCAAGATCTTTCCTTTAGCAAGTATTGTCTTATAAATGTATGTATAATTTTACTTTCATAATTACCGCATCAGCTTAATTACTATTATTAGTATAATCATGGCATAAGGAAGTAGACCCACTTTGCTGAAGCCACACGGCTAGTACATCACGCAGGCCCACATACACTGGTCTGTATGTCTATAGCATATGTAACAGACAATTTTGTAAATAGACACCCAAGTACAAAGAAGGCAAAAGTATAAAAACAAGTAGCAAAAACTGTACCTAGATTATAACCTAGGTTAGTTCTAATATTTCAAGTTTCCAAATAAATATTATTTCCCATTTTTTCACTAGCTTTTTCTATGTATCACAGGCTTTAAATTATAGACATAAGGGGTTGTATTCTAGTCCCTCAGTTGTCACCTTCCTATGACCCTAAAGAAGTCACATAAGTTCTTTGAGCTTCAGTTTTCTGTCTCTAAAATGGACATAGTAATATCTACTTCTTAAGTGTATAGTGAATACTGAAAATGAAATTGCTAACATGAATTTCCTTGCTTTTGAGTATCACCCACATCAAGGTTTTTCCAAATGTTTGTTTATCTAGCTTATTCCATCTTTTTCCAAAGCAATCTTCACCTTCTGATCTTTTGAATCCCTCTCCTCTCCTCCCCTCCCCTCCCCTCCCCTCATCACCCCTACCCCAGGTGGTGGTAGTAAAACAATCAAATAACTACCCAAAAGCTACTCCATCCATACAAATGGATTATAATTAAAATACCAGGGATGGGCATTTGGCATAGTTGTTAAGTTGCCATCTGGGACACCCACACCCCAGATCAGTGTCTGGTTCCATCTTGGCTGGTCCACTTCCAATGCAGCTTCCTGATAAAATGCACCCTCAGACGTAGTAGATGATGTAGCTGGGAGGTAGCAAGCTCAAAAAGTTGCATTCCTGCCACCCACATGGTAGACCCGAATAGATTCCCTGACTTTGGCCTGGCCCAGTCCTGGGTACTGCATGCATTTTGGGAGTGAACCAGCAAATGGAAGCACATGCTCTCTTGCTCTCTCTCTCTCTTCCCCCTCTCTTTACCTTTCAAATAAAGTGAGAATAAACTTCAAAAATTAAAAAATAAAATAACCAGAGTTAACACCCATTGAGCTTTTACTATGATCTGATGTAAGTGTTCTACATGCGTAATCTCATCTAGTTCTCTCAATCCTTGAGGTGGATTTAAGTAATCTTATAGAGTAGAGAAATAAGATCAGATAGTTTACTAAGATGAATCATTTATTCAAGATGGCAAAACACCTAAGTGGCTAATCCAGCAGCCTGACCCCCAGACCTCTTACTGCTAACATATCCTTCAAATAGTATTGGTGGGGTTATGCAGAGAAAAGATAGAGAAGCAAGGTTGTCAAATACAAATTACAAACAAGCCACATTATTAGTATTTTATAAAAAGAAACTAAAAGAAATCAGGTCTTTCCATATATTCCTTACAGCTATGCAAGGTATTATGGCATTATATTTTGCAATAGTAATGGACATGAAAAGGGTTTGACATAATTCAGATACTTCCAAGAAACAAATTTAAATCCTTATTTGATTTTGATCCCCTGACCCAGCCCTTTTCACAGAAGAAAATGACCAGGAATGGCTGACAAATTCAGCAAGCAAAGAACTAAAGAAAAAACAGCAATCTGAACATTAGAAACAGCAAGGAGAATTTCTCATTTGAACTCACTGAGAATGAAATTTATTCTCTTACCTAGATTATTATGACATGATTTCAATCAATGATTACCTAAAAACAACAGATACTGTGGAAACAGTTTTATACAGCAAAGCATGTTGGTATTTTGCAGACTCAATTATTTGAGGTTCTTCATGAATATTACTAGAAGAAAGGGGTTGCTTTCTGCTGGACTTTTTGTTCAGTACAATGTAGTAACTATGCCTAGATTTTCCCAATTGTTCAAAGTTATGAACTGGGATTTACCAAGAAGGGGGAAATGTTTCAAAAATAGTATTACACACGTATTAAGTATTTTTCTTTACTTAGCTGATTCCTTCTTGAGTATTTCTAGAAGCTTCAAAGCAATAAAAAAGGAAGACTGAAATCTTCAAATGAGAAAATACAATTTTATGAGCAAGTATTTTATTTCTGTTCTTTCCCTGAAAACCAAATCTATACTAAGAAAAATTCCATTTTGAACACAATTGAAATTTTATGAGTATTGAATTTCCATCCCATTTCATAGATTTCAAATGGAGAGATAAATGGAAGTGTAGCAGGGCTGCAAATGACATTGTTTAGATAAACATATCTTGTCAGAATTATCCTGGTAGCCACATTAGTGGCTCCAGGCATATTTGGAACAAAGATTCTAGCTTAGGCTCTTAATAAGAAACAAGGCAGGTTTCAACAGACAATTGCTTTTTAACAAAATGCTTTCTTTGGACCATTTGGATGTGATTCTTTCCACTAGGCTGCATATATTCATAAAGGTATTCATTCCTAAGAGACAAAAGCTTTGAAGGCAGAATTATTCAAACCACTGGATATTAGCAAAGAGATCCAAAGTTGCCCTCCAGTCATTTGATTATAATCTACATCATGAAAAAAGTCAATGTGATATGGGAAAAAAATGATTATAACAATGGAAAATGTTTAGACAATGTTGAACTGATGCTATAAACCGCATTATTGTTATTTTCCTCTTAGGGAAAAATAGAAGTTATTTTTCATTAGAAAAATAACAAATGACTCTATAAAGTATGCTTGGAGTTGCATAAACACCTCTGCCAAATTTCCATATTTTTCAGGCAAGAAATAGATTACTTGCCTGTATAATGGAAATTTGGTCTCATACTGAGGAAATAATTATCTAAGATTCACTCTTCGGGGTCAGTGTATTATAACATGGTGGAGACATGCTCATGGTTCCAGTCTGGGGAATGAACACTCTGCTATGTCAATTGAACAGCTATTTATGTTGGTCACTACAGTTAAGTTTGTTCTTGCTTTGCTAGATACAGAAATGATATCCTGCAACTCACAGACACCCAACAGCATGTAAGTACGGTTCTCCTTGCACAAATTAGCTATGGAAGAGACTGACTAGTTTCTTAACCAATTTATTCTACTTCCCAGGCTCAATGATGGGCAATATTTTCCTGATTCCCTTGCAGTTGGGCATGGCCATGTGACAAGTTCTAGTCAACACACTGTGAGGAAAATTAATTCACCACTTTCCAGGCTTGGCTCATGACAAATCCCCAGGGTCACCTTCCTTCCTCATCTGTACATGCTTTGGGCATGAAAGATGGAAGGAGCATGGGTCCTGAATGACCTCATAGAGGGCTGTTTACTGCACCAGTATAAAAAGTACACTTCTTCTGTATTAAGCCAAAAAGACTGGGTAGCTGACTTGTTACAGTGGCTAGTGTTACCCAACAAATACATTAGCCCATACCAAAGTCATTGTTTGAACAACAACAAAGAGTTAAATTTTCAGGATGTGTGTTGGGGCACCACATGGGACACCTTTATCCCATTGAGTGCCGATTCAAGTTTCAGGTACTCTGCTTTTGATCCAGCTCCCTATTAGTTGATACTAAGAGGCAGCAGATGAGGGTAAAAGTACTCAGGCCTGTGCCACCCCATGTGGGAGACCTGGATGAAACTTCAGGCTCCTGGCTTCACCCTGGCCCAGCTCTGGCTGGCTTTTGCTGGTATTTATGAAGTTAACCAGCAGATGGATGCTCTCTTTCTCTCTGAGGCTCTGCTCTTCAAGTTGATGAAAATAAAGAAACATTAAAAATGTCAAATTTTCAAAACCAACAAATTCCTATTTTTTAATAATTTATTTATTTGAGAGGAAGAGTTACAGACAGAAAGAGACAGAGAGAAAGGTCTTCCATCTGCTGGTTCACTTCCCACATGGCTGCAACAACAGGAGCTGTGCTGATCTGAAGCCAGGATCCAGGAGCTTCTTTTGGGTCTCCCAAGTGGGTGCAGGGGTCCATGTACTTGGGCCATCTTGTACTGCTTTCCCAGGCCACAGCAGAGAGCTGGATCGAGAAATGAGGAGCAGCCGGGACACCAACTGGCATCCCACATAGAATGCTGGCACCACAAGTGGAAGCTTAGCCTACTATGCTACAGCACTGGCCCCAGAAATTTCTATTTTAATTAAGAATCACTACAGCTTAAAAAGGAAATATATTTAAAAAGCAAACGAAAATGTACATAACTGCAGATCTAAAAATTACTTAGTTGTGGCGATTAAGGTAATTAACAAAAACAAACTAAGATGGGAAGCGGTAAACATACTAAATGGGGGGCTGGTGCTGTGGCCTCGTAGGCTAAGCCTCGGCCTGCATTGCCGGCATCCCATATGGGATGGAGTGAACCAGTGGATGGAAGACCTCTCTGTCTCTGCCTCTCTCTGTCTGGAACTCTAGCTCTCAAATAAATCAAATCTTTGAAAAAATACTAAAAGGAACATAGACTTACATGCCAGAAAGAGACACAAATTCCAAGTTCTGTTCTTTGCTTGTTTTGCAGGATTGAACGATCTGACTAACCATTCTTGGAAACTGTTTCCTTAACTAAAATAACAACTATGAAATATAACTCCCAGTATTCTTTTAAGATTTAACACACACACACACACACACACACACACCACTTGATATTTATGAGTTACTCAATAAATAGCTATTATCATTAAGTCTTTGCCTAATATGTGCAAGTGTGGCTGATAATACTAACCTTTTTTGTCTGGTTCTCTTTTCCCCTCCCCAACATATTGGCAGGCAAGTATTCTGCCTACATTTCCTTAGGGAAAAGTTAACACAGCAGAATGTAAATTACAAAGGAATAGATTCATGGTTTTTGAGTTTCAAAAGCCTGGGCCTCATGTAAGGCAAAAGATTTCGAAGGAAAAAAGATGATTAAAGGAAGGGTTTTCCCCATGTCTGCACTAGAACAGATTTCTCTGCTTATAGGAAGGGAAATGAGGGCATATCTTAGGGGGATTCTTAAAATGCACTATCGATGCGTGTCTGGGCAGGAAGGTAGGTGGAGGGCAGGGAAGAAACCTGGGGAGACTGACGAGAATGTGATAGCAGTGGTGACCTGGGGATAGCCTCTGAGGCAAACTGGATGGAGACTAGTTTGCCCGACTGCCTCTTCTCTTTCCTACCTTGACCATGCACACCTACTGAAACCACACACGTTCACTTTGAACGCCTCTTGGTAAAGAAGAAAAGAGGATGTGCAGTGTCAAGCCTCCCTAAGTTCCCACCCATCCCGGTGTGGCATAAGAAGCAGTATGATGGTTTCGGACATTACACAATAGGGCCTTCAGAGTAGCAGAGCGATGCCCAGCTCTGCAAGTGCCACTGCAGACAGGAATGAGCGAGGGTCTAGGAGGCAACCTCCTGCTGAGACCAGCAACCGAAGGCATGAGGAAGAGACTGGCATCGCTATGGATGTCAGCCCAGAGAGAACAGAACGAAGGGCCAAATCTTCCATCACACTGTGCTCACCATGCCACCACCCTACGTCTGCCAACTGTATGAGAATGAATTGAGAAAAATTTCATTTTCTGCGATTCAGTGGCATGACATTTAGGTACTGAAAAGCAACATGATGAACGGAAAATCTTATTCAGTACAATAGTAATTTACAACTTGTTTACACTATCTGCATAAATGTGACAAGGGTATATGAACTTAGGTTATTATTAAAATGCATCTTGCATTGAATTTCTCATGTCTATTAAATAACTTACTTCGATCTGTAATGATTGTTCTAGCCTCTTGATTGCTGGTTTTGTTCTTCAAATTCTGGGCAGCAGTAATGAGTTCTTCCAACTGGGGGCGTCTCTGTTCCAACTCTTGCAGTGTTGCCTGAAAGAAAAATAGTCCTTAATATTGGGTTCTCCTCCACTGGGTATTCCTTTTATGCAATATAAAGTAAAGGACAATTTTCAAGCCAGCCAAAAGTATTTCAGAAATACAAAAGATATTACTGAGTTTAAGTCTGTGCTGTGTAAGGGTTTATAGGTAACAATTTAGCAAGAAATGTGTCATTTTTAGCCCAAAATATTTCAAGTGAAAATCTTGATTATAAATTTGCTTCGCTATTTAAGAACACAGTTCAAGTTATTTTAGAATATGTGGGTTTACTTAAGATAATATATTAATGCCATAAGTAAGAGATGTAAGTCTGAATTATGATGATGTATTTAAGAGATCGCTATTCCTACTTAGAATCTCATTCAATGTAGTGTCAAAATTAAGGTGTATATTTATTTTAGGAACAGAAAATGTACAAAAGTGATTCAGGAGATATTACTTATTTGACTTACTTATATCTGAGATTCTTCACCTATAAACTGAGAATGTGAAGTAGATAAGCTAAAATACTCTCCCCAAATTTGCCTGCCCATAAGTAATCTCCAAACTCCTTTGTCCCACTCTAGAACTAATAAGTTAGTGCAGGAAAGAACTAGAAATCTACCTTTTAAACACATTTCTACTTAACTTTTATGGTTAGGCAAGTTGGGGAAGCATCAGACTAGATGCTGGTATTCATATTCCTCCATATTATAAATGGTCCTGATTTAATACAGCTTGAGAAAAATAAATACCAAACACAATAAAGCCAGTGATTTTAAAAATAAGTAGTTAGACATCGAAGTCACTAAGAAATTCCAACTTCTTTTCAAGCATCCATCTATTGTCTCTGTCATCTTAGTTTCTCTACAGTAAGGGTGAAAAAATCAGATGCATTTATAAAAATGGTTACAAAAATAATATATCTGCCTTGATCTTGTTCTAAAACTAAGTAAGTTCTCATATAGTTGGAGAAAGTAAAATTAATAGTTACTATTAGTTTATAACCATACAAGGGTACTTCAAAAAGGTACTTTGTGGAAAATGGAATTAAAATATGCATATTTTAGTGCAAAATATTTTTAAGTCCATTCATAGTTTTCTCATAATATGCATTTCCATGAACACTTTGAAGTGCTCCCACAGAGGATAGGTATTTTAGACAAATTCTCTCACTTTCATTCTCATAATAACCACACCAAGAACTAAGCCAGAAGTTCTGACTTTAACTCTGGTGATTTTTCTACTAGAACAAGAGGCTGAGCAAACTGAAGACACAAAACATAGTAATGTGTTTGAATCTTAGTTTTCTGCTACGTCCTTTGACTCTTGATGCTTTTCCAATGATTTTTGGCTTTGGAAAGACCAAAGTTTGATCATGCTGCAGAATTTGTTTGCGATGAGACAGGGAGATAGGCTTTCTGATTTAAGCTCAATTTCTGTTGGTAATACTAAAACAATGGGAAAAACAGATTCAAACATGATACAGCTATGTTGAGCATTTTTCTCTCTGTATTGAAAACTTGGAGGGGCTAACTTTTAACAAATTTTCCACATTTCTAAGTTGTGATTGCTCAGAAGAAAAATCCAATTTTCAGGTTTCTAACTTTTATGGTTTCTTTACACAAAAGGGTGTTTGAAATATGGAACAAATTGCCAAAGACAGCTATTGAAGTAAGTGGCATAAGTCAGTTGGAGAGTACTGAACAAATTTTAAAGTAGGAACCACATAGTAATAGACAGATTTTACAAAGTAAGATGTTTTCCAGGGTTAGAATGTGAAATTCTGGCCATCGACGGCAGAGCAAGCGAAAAAGCAGCTTTGCAACTGCCTGCTCCCAAATGTTTGAATATATTCACTAGATTTTAAAAAATAGGCTTAACCATCAACCTCAGATAAAGTCCAATTTCACCTCAAAGTTAACAAAGAATTTTCCATATAGCTAGCAAAGTACAAAAACTCATTCATTCATTTTCATAAATATCTTTCAAATGCTAGGCTATGTTCTAGGTGCTATAAATGCAGCAGTGAAAAAAATGCAGTAGGGTATGGTGTGTAATGTAAGTTAAAAACTATTTTTAAGCCTTGGAAGCTTATATATAACATGTATTATCTTTATTAGGTTATTTTTCTTTATTTCTATCAGTTCACCCTCAGTCTACTCACTGCTCCTCACTTTTAGATATATATATTACCCAACATTTGCTCTAATGTTTCCTTCTTTTAGCATTTAAAAGTTCATTTAAGAAATATGTTGTAAAAGTAACTTGATCAACTTTAATCTGAACCTTCCCAGGCTCAAAATTAAACCTGACCACAATGAACAGCTTTTACTGCTGAAATTAGCAAGCATGTCAATTTAGACTTAAAACAAGTCATTTTCCTCTCTAATGAACAAAATGGGTCTCCGGGTATTGTAAAACCTGTTCTCTAGTTGGGTGATTCTCTAATTCTGCTGACAGACACATGCTTTGTAAGCACCTGAGAAGATTATTAATGACGTTCTTTGAAGCAGCCTCCTTAAAATCTGAGGCAGCTCACAACTGCAATACCTCTAGGCATGTCAAAAGCATTTCAAAACAAAATTGCAACTTTTTTCATCTCACTCTTTGGTCAACAAATACAAATATTCATTTCAACAAAGACACTATGAAATAATAATATATATAGTTATGTAATTTGTCAGACACCAATAGGCCCTCAGTGGTTTCCGCTGATACCAGAATGTGAATTTTCTCCTTTGGTTTCTTTCCAGATTTGAATATGGTATATGCACAAGTATTTTTTTTATTAAGATATAAAACAGTGATGGAAAGAGCTTCTTGCTAAAGAACAGAACGTAAGCATACAGGGAGAGCAAGGATCATTTTTCTTTTCATTTGGTTTCAACTATATTATTTTCATTTGCTCTTGTAATTTCTTGACCATTTAGTTTTATAATTTCATAACTTCTCAAATGCAATGGTGTGGTGGAATGAGAAGGCCATGCCAAGGTGGCCACTGGCAAGCGAGCGTCAGTTACTCAGGAATGGCTTTGAAACCCACCTGGCAATGGAGCCTGCCTGGCAACAGGCTATGATTGGATGGATTTGAAACTGCCTGGCAACAGGCTGTGATTGGATGGCTTTGGAAACTGCCTGGCAACAGGCTGTGATTGGTTGGGGCATAGACCGCCCCTTGACCAGACTGGCTGGTCTTGGCTATATAAGATGTTGTACCAACTGAAATAAACGAGTCTGCGGGCTCCTTGCCTCAAGCCGGCTTTCACCCGACTCCCGGGGTCTGTGTGGTGACTCCGTGCCTCTTGCCCCCACCACACTCCTCCTCTCAGAAACGAATCCACTGCAACACTGTTGAGAAATCAACTGCAACACAATGGTCCTCATCTCTGTGCCACTGAGCCACTCACATATCAGAGATGAGTTCTCCATCTATGAAATTCTATTCTCTGCCCCTAAACTGCTGGCCTTATCTGATGCTACTCTCTCGAACACACTGTTCCTACTCTAGTCTTCATCCTCATATGACCTCCTGTCTTCTACCATTTAATTTCCTCATTCCAGCTGTAGTCATACTAAGTGAGTAGAATACTAGCTGCATTTATTATTTTGACATGAACCAAGACATCCATGACACAAACAACATAAGTGAATAAAACTAAAATCATTACATGCTTAACAGTGCCTAAGCATGATAATAGATTGTGTCTACATGGATTCTAGCACTCTAGAAGACAAAGCACAGTAGCAGGAAGGAATCAATGCTATTTCTAAGGAGCTATAAACTACTGGGCTTTACTAACAATAGCTTACCCCTTGGAGATGAGAATTCATCATGGTTTCCACTAGCTGGGCAAAGATGGAGGAAAAAAAAATCTTCAAATACAAAGTGAGTTAGAAGTCTTTAATCCTACTAAGTCCCCCCAGGGTTGAGGGAAGTGGTTATAAATAGCAATCCTATGAAAAAGGGAGCTCAACAATGAAACCACATATACTCTAAGTAGGTCATTTTAGGCTCTTAGGAAGAATTACAATTTATTGCATTCATTAAAATGGAATTCTACCTGAATAATAGTCAAACAAAAATTCTGTATGTTCAGTGAATATTTAGTATTTGTACTCATAACTATAAGAAGGTGTCCTAACAACAAAAGTTGTCATATACTTTTATGTTTTTCTGAAAAAAAAAAAAAAAACAAGCAACAATCTCTTCATAGTTACAACACCAGCCAACTTTCAGGAAATAAATATGACTTAAATGGAAATGCAATAATGTGGACCCTTGTACTATTTTACTTACAACTTTAAAAAAATAGCATTAAACATTGGCAAGGTGCATAGTTTGTAGAATAATTTTTGTTTGGATTCAAATAAGCCTATGAGTTGCCTTTCTAGTAACTGCAAAGGTTTTACCTGTGAGGACGCTAATCACCTATCTAACTTGCAACTGCATCAGTGAGCATCTTCACTCTGGCTCCCATTCTTGCATTCAGCTGCCTCTCCAAATCAATTGGCCAAATATGGTCTTTATCGCCCTCCACTTCTTCGCTTCTCATTTACATTTTAAACTGACTTGGATACTTGCCTACTTGGCAAGGCTTCCCTACCTCTCTCAGTGTTCTACCAGCACTTCCAATGGTAACTTCTCCATAAACACCTTCCAACTCTGGTTACCTTTTTTCCTTTACTCACTGAAGAAACACTGTTTTAAAAAGCATGTTATTTGTTAAAGAACTCCCCTGTAACTTTATCCACAGTCTTAAATTTAACAATTGTTCCTATTTTGCCCCAACAAATTTGCCATTTGTCATTCTATCATCCTCCTTCTTCCCTGTATGTATATATGTCTGTATCTATCTCTTTTTATCTATTAATCATCTATTTTTTGACATAGATATAATATGAGCCACTTGAAAATAATTGGTATATATCATATGGCTTTACTGATAAATATTTCAGTATTTATTTATTAAGAGCAAAGATATTTTCTTAACCTCAGATCAACTTCTAAGTCACAGAATTGAACATGGCCTTATTATTACAATCTTATCTACACTGTTTATTCACACTATGATAATTATCCTTTATATAATGGCCTTGATAGCTATATTTTCATTTCCTGGTCTAGGCGCATGTATTGCATTTAGTTGTCATATATCTTTAGCCTTCTCTAATCTTAAATAGTTATTTGCCTTTCTTTGAACTTGATAACATCGATGGTTTTGAAGAATAGAGGTCAGGAATCTTGTAGATTGTCCTCCAATTTGAGTTTCAGCAAACATTTTTTAGTGCTTCTGTTATGGCAGTCATTAAGCTAGCCACAGGGGATGCAGCAGAGAAGGAGAAAAAAAAAATCCTTTCCTTAAAGAGAAAATGAACTAGTAGCAAGGACTGGCCAGAAATAAGCAATTACAATAAATTGAGATGAGTATTATAGTAGGAGAAGCATGGGGCATTACAGAAGCATATGGCAGAGGTGTCTAACCAAACTGAGGTATTGCGAAGTTTCTTCTGAATGAATCAAGCTTAAGTGGTCTTCAGATCTTCCAACGTATATTATACAAAACAGTGTCAAGCACCACTGCTGCTAATATCTACTGTGGTGACCCTAAGAACCTGCAGGTCTTGTGCTACCAGGATCTAACTGGCTGAGGACACCAGCTATTGTATATTGAAACCCATCACTGCACCGTACCAAAGCCAAGCTTCCCACAGACTGCTTCTCACAAATGACCAAATGTGGTGAGGACACTAAAGCGGTGCCTTCTTGGTAGACATGAGACTTCTCTGGCTGACTCTGGCTCAGTGACTCCCAAACAGCATTGCTAAATCTTCCTTAGACTGGGCAACACATAGGGATGCTTCCACTCAGTCATCTCTCCCTCTCTCCTGCACTGGGGGTCAGACTTGCCTCTCCAGAAAATGGCTCTCTACCTCCCCTAGGTACCTCTCTTTTTCCTTTTGCAAAGACAGTTCCTCTAACAAAATATTTTCCCATTTTATCCTGTTTTGCCACATTGAATCTCGGGCTCAAGCTAACACATACACTTTTGCTCTTCTAGAGCTTAAGCCTCTCAACAAACCCTTCGAATCTACATAACACGATGATTCATCACACTATCACCTGCTTGTGTAACTCAATTACTCTATATTAGTAACACAGGTCTCCTCATGCTTCCCCTAGGTTGACCTCTTACGATTCAATTCAAGTAAATTAGCATTTTAAAATTACCTCTACTTAGAAACCACTGCTACTTAAAAAAAGGCATGGTTATTATTTTCAATGAGCACAGAATTCAAATAGAGGGAAAGATGATTATTTAGATGTATTACATGATTATGGATGGTTCCATTCTACATATGTAGCTCAAAAACTGTAGCATATCAAAGCAAGCCAATAGGAATCCCTTGTATTTAACACCCACAACAACTAGGCCTGCTGGAAGACACAGCAAAAGGAACTTCTGGTTTTTATACTATGAAAGATAGCAAAGTCAAGGCAAAAAGTTCTCCAACCTCTTTGAGTAGCAAGTGCCCTGGGTAGGGCAGAGTCTTTAATCAGGGCCAGATTCATGGGTGTGTAACTTGGGCAGTTGAACACATTGCTCTGTATTAGAAGGTTCTCATGCTATGTTTAATGCTCTACTTTTGCTATTGCTAAATTCTTAATAATTTTTATAACACGGCATTCTGCATTTGATTTCTCAATGTATTCCACAAACTATGTACCAGATCTTGATGCCAGTCCTGAAATTAGCTGTGCATCTTGGCTGAAGCACTGATTAATGGTTGATAGGGAAGAAAACATCTGAACATGAATTAAATGATGTCAATTAGTGTCTCTTAGTGTATTCAAACTTTCTGGAAGGAACAATCCTGAAGCTTAAAGAATGTATTTTAGAGGAAAAAACATCTCTTCTGGATTAAAAAAAAAATACCAGAACCAAAGTTAACAGCTTGTAGTAGTTCTGAGGTCAGATCCCATCAGCACCAATGATTATTGATGTGATACTGTATGAAATAACTAAAATGTACCCACGTTATAGTACAATACAGTGTAGCTACACTTTAATTATAATAGAAGTGTGGTTAAATGGGATAAAAATATAGTAAGGGAATACAAAAGGGGAAATTAACAACATTTATAAACTAAGGGTTTTTCAATGAACAAATGGGCTACTCCAACTGGGATAGGGAGTTTTCCCCAACGTTTGAGGGAGGGTGCAGTTAGATCTGAAAAGCAGATGCAGGGAGAAGACCTCATGACTAGAGCTGTTGCTGTCAGTAAAGGGAGCTAGCCAGCACTTGACTCTCTGTTCTTACCCACTGATCTCCTGGTTTATCCCATTAGAAGGATCCAGGCAACAGACAGGCAAGAGCATTGCCTCCTAGGGTAGAACAGGAAGTTAAAGTGCATCTAAGAAAGTATCCAGCTCTGGCTGAAAAGCCCATGAGAGTATTTCAGGCATGGAAAGCCAAGACACTCTGGCAAAAAGATCTCTGTGAGTGAGATCCCAGTGGAAAGAACAGGTCTTCAAAGAGGGAGGTGCCTTTCTCTGAAGGGAGGAGAGAACCTCCACTTTGACTATGACCGTGTCTAAACAAGATAAGAGTTGGAGAACTCAAGGGGCTTCCATAGCCTTGGAAACTCATGACTGGTGCATAGGGAGATTACTGATGCCATAAACAGGAGTGTCAATTTGTAAAGTCAACAACAGGAGTCACTGTGCACTTACTCCTCATGTAGGATCTCTGTCCTTAATGTGCTGTACATTGAGGCTTAATGCTATAACAAGTACTCAAACAGTATATTTCACTTTGTGTTTCTATGAGGGTGCAAACGATTGAAATCTTTACTTAATGTACACTAAACTGATCTTCTGTAAAAAAAAAAAAAAGAAATTATCAATTCCCAACTTGACTCTCACTGGGATTAAACATGACAATAGGTCTGATCTGATTTCATCATCATTTAAAAAAAATCATCTATTATTTTTCACTTCATGTTTCTGTGTGGGAGCAAACTGTTGAAATCCTTACTTAAGGTATACTAAGCTGATCTTCTGTATATTAAGATAATTGAAAATGAATCTTGATGTGAATGGAAGGGGAGAGGGAGTAGGAAAGGGGAGGGTTGTGGGTGGGAGGGACGGTATGGGGGGGGGGAGCCATTGTAACCCATGAGTCGTACTTTGGAAATTTATATTCATTAAATAAAAGATAAAAAAAAAAAAGAAAGTATCCAGCAACAGTACCAAAGTAAATGGTAGTGACAGTAACAACTAAAATGAATCATAACAACTAAAATGTGACTGTGTATGGGAATTCTCAGGAAGGCTTTCACATAAGGGATGGCATTGCAGCTGAATCTTGCAAAATTTAGCTAGAGTAGGAGGAAGGCATTGCAAAGGAAAGAAAGGCATGAACAAAGGCACAGAAATGAAATAAAATCTCAAATGGGCTGACCAGAGTCTAAGATTCTTGGGAAATAATGGACAATAAGCTTAGTCATAGTCAAAACAGGTTATGGCTTATTTTTGATACTGATGCATAATAATTGTACTACAGTTGCTTTTCAAAAATAAGTTTGACATGTTTATATTTTATAAGGACAATGAAGAAGTGCAAAGCCTGGAAAATCTGAAGCTACAAGGAGCAGTTTTTCGTAATTCCATTCCTTTCTATACTTTATTCTTTCTAAGTCAGATACCCTCAATTTTTGGCCCATTACCAGAAATACATACACAAATATCCACAAGATAAGTGTTGATTGACCAGATAAAAGGAAGCAGTGATTCAAAACCCAGATACATTTAATTGGAAAGGTGTAGAAGTTACTAGAACACATGTCCATGTTTCAAGTAGTATTTACCTGTATTAAAAATTATTGAGTAGCAAGCTTTATCCTACTGATTAAGATGCTCACATTCCCCACTGGGGTACCTGGGTTTGATTACTTGCTTCAGTGCACTGACCCTAGCTTCCTGTTAATGCAGACCCTGGAAGGCAGCAGTGATAACTTAAGTAATTGGATCTCTGCCAGCCACTTGGGAGATTTAGATTGAGTTCCTGACTTGTACCTTAATACTTGCCTGGCCTCAGCCACTGTAGCCATTTGGGGAGTGAACCAGCATATGGGAGATCAATTTTTCTCTCTCTAATAAATATATACTTTAAAAAAATAGTATTGCTCATTTGGCTATTTTAAGATTTTATGTATTTTTACTTTATCTGAAAGGGAGAGTGAGAGTGAGAGTGAGAGTGAGTGAGAGAGAGAGAGAGAGATCCTTCAGTTGCTGTTTCATTCCCCCAACAGCAGAGGTTGGGGCCAGGACAAAATGAGAAGCCCAGAACTCCATTTGGTTTCCCATGTGGGTGTACTTTAGCAAGGAAGCTGGATTGGAAGTTGAAGATCTGGGACTTGAACCAGGCATTCTGACATGGGATATGGCTGGCCCAAGCAGTTTCTTAACCTCTGTGCCAAATGCCCACCCATGGCTAACTTTAAAAATGAAAAATCTAATGACTATTTAAGAAATTATTAACTATTCAAAATAAAAAAAGCATGAGAGTTTGTGACGTTTATTGCTCTACTTCTTTTTAGTGCTGTTTTTCTTAGTTGTTGATTCTTGGGGGCTTAGAAAATATACCTTAAATCTACCAAATATGATGCCTTCTTTGTAATGGTATAATGCCAAACCAATGTACTATTATTGTGCTATTTTAAAATAAATTATTTTCCTTTATTGAAAAAGAGATTAAGATGATGCTTTCCAAGCTACTCTACCATGGGAAATTTAAGGGATTGATTCCCTTGTAATTTTACAAAAAAACTTTAACATGAAAACTTCCAGTTTTAGAAGCTAGTAAGTAAATAATGTGGTCTAAATTGGGGATTTTGAAATATAATTTTAAAGTCAAGAAGAAAGAAGAATTTTAGGCTACAATTTGTTGATAATGATTTGCAAATACATTTATAAACTGATACAAAGGGCACTGATATTTTTAGCTCTTCAACACTGAATCTATTTTATTCCACATTGTTCACATTTCTTGAGACTTCATTGTTCTATAAATTTAGCATATTATCAAAGGATAATTGGGGCAGTTTTCAGATCAGTTTTTGTCATTTGCATCACACTCTTTTGACGTTATGATTTGATAACATAAGCAATATACTTTTTTTCTAACAAATTTTAAAGGAAAGGGAAAAATCAAACTAAAATTATTCATATTTTGATATTATTTCTGCTCATTTTTCCTTGTTCTCTTTTGAATAACACCATTTCCGAATCCTTCTATCTTCAACTAATCAAGAACAATTTTCTTTTATCTATTCAGAACATCCTATATAGAAAATTGAATCATGAGTGAACTTAAGTAATAAAAAATGAGATAAATGACAAACTATGAGTAGCAAAGCATAACTATGTGAAGGAATTATTTAGAATATTTTGCCTGGTATAGAATACTCTTGATTTGGGATCCTAAAGATACTATCCATTGCCTGTAGAAATTCCAGATAAAAGAGGTTAGAACTGACAGGTAATCAAGCATCGATCATTCCAATAGGCAGTAAATATTTATTGACAGAACTCTATGCACAATCCACTATAGTAAGGAACGTGCTTTATGTGTGACAGCAGATGATATAAAAGAGCATCCTCAATGATGTCAATGAACTTGCAATGAACTTAAAATGCAGCTGGGGAGATAACCTTCAGGTCTGACCATGCATGCTCAAAAATACATTGCCCAATAATAGGAGACAATATGTAAATGAAAAAAATAGTCTATGGACAACAGACTTTATGCTAACAGGATTCTGAAGAATATAATTTTAAAGCAACCATATTCAAGGGAAGTGTCAGTGAAGACCAAGAATATGCACTGAAAGTTTGAGGATGAATAGGACGGATACCATAATCATGAGAGAGAAGGAATTCTAAGGAAAGGACTGAGTTTAAACCAAAGTGTGGAGGTCAGAATACCATAGTTATTGGGGCAGTGTGGGGGAGGGCAGCTCTGTGCGAGCAGAATGATGATGACTGTGATCAAATTAGGAAGGAGGCTGGGGCCAAAATGTTAGGCGTCTGAACACCAGATGATCAAGCAAAGACATGATGCAGAAGGCAGTGAGGAATCATTGGAGGTTTTCAAGTAGAGGAATTCCACAATAGAAGTGGCATTTAAGAAATATTAACCTCACACCATTGCACCTAATGTCCTTTCTAACAGAGCACTGGACAACGAAATTGCAGCCACCCTAGTAAGCCTCATCTATCCCCTCTTTGATTAAAGTTCTTGTCATAAACACATGCAAAACATTTTTAATTTGACTTCATGCATCCTTTTATTTAAGAAGAAAGTAGCAACTGCACTGCATACAAGTAAAATAAATTTAACCCTGCTGTTTTTAAAAACTGTCCCAGAGAATCATTAAACTAATTTTCCAATATCATTTGTAATATATTAAATTGGATTGGGGTAGAGTGGGACTTTAGTATCAGTTTAGAAAAAGGCAAACATTTAGAATGTTTTGTGAAATTCTTAAATTCTTGCTCTAAAAGATAGAGACTTTCAGAGCATGAGAAGGAATTGCAATGTCTTCAGCAATATAACTTTAAAAATAATTTTCAGTAGAGATAAGAATGATGAATATAATGTTTATGTTATGTCATCACATTTTTAGAAGACATTTATTTTGGGGCTGGCACTGTGGCATAGCGGGTAAAGCTGCCACCTGCAGCACCGGCATCCCATATGGGTGCCGGTTCGAGACCCAGCTGCTTCACTTCTGATACAACTCTCTGCTATGGCCTGGGAGAGCAGTAGAAGATGGCCCAAGTCCTTGGGCCCCTGTACCCACGTGGGAGACCCGGAAGAAGCTCCAGGCTCCTGGCTTCAGATTGGCACAGCTCTGGCCATTGTGGCCATCTGGGGAGTGGACCAGTGGATGGAAGATCTCTCTCTCCCCCTCTCCTTTTCTCTCTGTGTAACTCTGACTTTCAAATAAACAAATCATTAAAAAATAAAATGCATTTATTTTAAAGTCAGAGAGAAAGACACAGAGAGAGAGAGAGAGAGAGAGAGAGAGAGAAAGAGAGAGAGAGAGAGAGAGAGAAAGAGAGAGAGAAAGAGAGAGAGAAAGAGAGAGAGAAAGAGAGAAAGAGAAAGAGAAAGAGAAAGAGAAAGAGAAAGAGAAAGAGAAAGAGAAAGAGAAAGAGATCTTCCATCCACTGGTTCACCCCCCAAGTGTCTGCAATGGCCAGTGCTGAGCCCGACCAAAGACAGGAGCTTCATCTGGGACTCCCATGTGGGTGACAGGGCCCCAACTACTTGGGCCTTCTGCTGCTGCTTTTCCCAGGCCATTAGCAGGGAACTGGATCAGAAGCGGAGCAGCCGGGACATGAACTGGTGCCCACAAGGAATGCCAGCTTTACCTTTTACACTGCACCAGCCCTCTGATGCCACATCTTGTGAAATTAGCTATTCAGTGCTCTTTTCTATCTATTCTTACATTAGACCTAAGATATTTTTCTTTGAGAAATGACTCTTCAGAAAGTATCCTTCTTTCTTTCTTTTTCTAAAATGATTTATTTAGAAGCACACAGAGAGGGAGAGACAGAGACATCTTTCATCTGCTGGTTCACTCCCCAAGTGGAGGCAATGGCTGGGGCTGAGGCAGAATCCTGGGACTGCATCTGAGTCTCCCATGAGGGTGGCAAGGGTCTAAGTATCTGGGCCATTCTCAGCTGCTTTCCCAGGTGCATTAGCAGGAAGCTGGATCAGAAGTGGAACAGACTAGAACCAGCGCTGTGATATATGGGATGCTGATGTAGCTGGTGGCAGCTTAACCTGCTGCACGCCAATGCTGGCCTCAAGTATTCCTAGTTCTAAAAAAATTAGTATAGGAGTACTGTGCTAATCCTTTTAGCAATTGAAAGTAATAGCAAACAAAAGGTTATGGTAAAGCCACATTCAGTCTTTCTATGTTCTTAAAATGTGATGAATTCATTTTTATTTAGGTACTGAGATAAGAATCTTGGTATTTATTGCCAATTCTAGTCATCAACAAACTGAGGCAGAGAGATGTGTTACTGCTCTGTGACATTACCTGTAGATGACAAGTGAAGTGGAGAAATCAGCGATTATCTAGAGGCGATTATACTCATGTACATGGTTAATTAGAATAATTCAAGCCCTCTAATCCTCTTTTCCTATCTCCAAATGGTGGATATTATGATTTGAATTATCAAAATAATTGGCACAGCTGCTCAATTCATATTGCAAATATAGAGACAGAAGCAGGCTCAGTTTATTCATCTGTAAAATGAGGATAATTACATTTATATCAATCAATCTTGGGGTGATTAAAGCAATAAGCCCATTTGTTAGAATTCAAGTACCTTAGGTAGAGATTAGTCAAATCAGGCTATTCTAGGTTTCTTTATAAGTAACAGCAATTAAGTGATATTTTATACAGAATATATTTAATCTCTGAGGACTCAACCTTCTGGTTTCACTAAATTCTGAGCACTGCAAAATGAAGATACCATAGGGATAGTGAATAGTCATGTGCTCACGCTAAGGAATGGTATCTTAACAGTTTGGAGATTTCTTTGAGGTTTACAAGTAAGTGCAAAACAGAAGCATGTGTATGGGTGTGTACATGCATGTCTATGTGCAGCCGCATGGAAGAAGCAATGTTGGAATGACAAAGAGAGGTCTGAAGAAATCTGTGTTATACTTTTGTCTCAAAATGGTTTAATGTGTACCATTTGGACAGACATACAAGGAAGAAGGAACATGAAACTACTGGGTCTCGCTCTTCAAAGTAAACCACATACTTTGTACAAGTTCTCAGCAACTGTCTCCGAGATCAACATCATCTATCTCATCTCAAGTGATATGCCTGTGGGAAAAACTAAAATCAGCTTTTGATTGGATGCTATGTGGTTAAGAACTGATTTAGCTGTCAATTATTTGTGCAGATCATTTCTTAACAGGGGAGTGGGGCTGCTGTTACCAAGTGCTGACACATTTGCATGTAAGTATTGCTGGGGGTAGGGGCTGTTGGACATTGACAGATGAACTATTCATTTCTGCTGTTGTAAAAGGAAAGTATAATAAAACAATGATTCTGCACCATTTTATGACATAGATGCTCTCTTCAGTAAACAAAGAACAGACTGCTATTGGGGGGATATAAAAAGTACAGTGGAATATAAAACTTTAACTCAATTTGAACTTGCAGCATGACAGCTTTTAAAGCAGGGGACACATACTATAGCGAGGATTTCAGATATACATTTCAAGTCCCTAGACTACACTAGGTCTCATCCTGTAAAAATGGGTCTACATTAGCACACTGTGCAAGTCAATCACACACTTGCACCGCAACACAAAAAGAACGCGGCTCAGTGGGACGAGCACTGTATGTGGCACAGTGCCAAGCGAACACACGTTTCAAAGGAAACTGATGCCAAAGAATAAGGAAACTTTATGTACTGTTTCATAGGAAAATGTGCACGGCTTCTAAAACCATGAGCTTTTAGATCTGCTCCAAGCAAAAATGTAATCAATTCTTAAATGGTTTTGGTAATGCTCCACACTCAACCAAGCTATTTACATGATAGGGACATGTTAAGTTTAATTTCCTGTTTTACTGGGAAGGTTGCTCATTATTGACACTAATTTCAATGCATTTTAAATCATCTAAAAATAAGCAGTAAGTGCTGCAGAAAGGTTGCAGCAACAATTCTGTAACTATTCACTTTTCTCTGCTTTGCTTGTTTGAGGTGAGCAAAATTGCTTATTCACTTACTCTATGCTTCCTTAGACACCTTAGATGCATGAGACTAGGCAGAGACAAAAATAATCAATCAATCAATCCTGTAGGTTGGATTGAATTTCCACTACTTCTATGTCCTCCTCTGCAACCCAGTCTTCTTGCTCTAAATATGATCTTTCTTAGTTTTTGGAGAAGTTTGCTCTAAGATAGTGGCCAGAGCAGGTGTTATGAGATTAATAACTTAAATTCAAACTGCAAAACTAGTAGGCTAGAAACAGCAAATTTCATGATTTTGGTTCACAAAAGGGATGCTACTTTGCATGATTAATGACAAAAGTAACTCATGGTACATGCATTACTGAAGACTCAACAGCATTAAATAGCTGTACAGCAGGCAGTACACAATGCAAGGTTAAAAAGTAAGAAAAATTATGGGTGGTTAAGATACCAGTTAGGATATCCACATCCACTATCTGAGTGCCAGTTAGAGTCCTGGTTGTGTTCTTATCTCTGGCTTCCTGCTAATGTGCACCCTGGGAGGCAGCAGATGATGGCTCAAGTTGCTGGGTCCCTGCCACCCACATAGCAGACTTAGTTTGTGTTCTTGGCTTCCAGCTCTGGCTCCAAGCCAGGGGCTATTGCAGCCATTTGGGGAGTGAAACAGCAGAAGGGAGCTTGCTCTCTATTTGTCTCTGCCTCTCAAATAACTTTGAAAATTATTTTTAAAAACCCATCTTATAATATTTTAACAGTAATATTTGTCTCTAATCTCATCCACTTAAATAATTTTTAAAAGATTTATTTGAGAAGTAGAGTTACAGACAGTGAGAGAGAGACAGAGAGAAAGGTCTTCCTTCTGTTGGTTCACTCCCTAAATGGCTGCAACGGCTGGAAATACGACAATCCGAAGCCAGGAGCTTCCTTCTGGTCTCCTATGTGGGTGCAGGGGCCCAAGGCTATCTCCTACTGCTTTCCCAGGCCATAGCAGAGAGCTGGACTGGAAGTGGAGCAGCTGGGACTAGAACCGGCGCCCACATAGGATGCCAGCCTCACAGGCAGAGGATTACCCTACTGTGCCACAGCGCTGGCCCCTAAAATACAATATTCATCAGAAATATCTACCAAAGATTTTCACTGCACTTTCTCAAAAAGTTTAGTGACTTTTCACTGCCTTATGGAGCAAAATCATGTGGCATAACACTTATAACAACAGTAAAAACAATGAATTATTGTGTTCTTCCTACCCATCAGGTATTATTCCAAGCACTTTACATATATTAACTCACAGCAACTCTCATATGTTCTTTCCCAAGATAAGAAAAATGAGGCACAGAGAAGTTATATAACTTACTCAAGGTCACAAAGCTAAAAGGTGGGATAAAACTGCCCACTTTTCTAGTGTTTTCTTCCTTTTTGTTATAGCTGTGCTTTCTTAAGCAGGTACAATGTAGCCTAAGGTGGGCTAGATGTTTTGTAATCATTATTTAATCCTGATGACCACTCTCTCTAGCTGGGTATTATAGTCACTTCTACATATGAGGAGATAGGCTCAGAGAGGATTAGTAACTTCTCCAAGGACAGCCAGCCAGTTCAGGGTAGAGTAACATTTGAATGCCTGTCTTACTGACTGTTAAGTCTAGCCTGTCCACATGCCACAAGGCTTCTCCACAAACTATTCTGGTTCCTGTTCTCAGACTTCACTCTCCTAACTCTGTGTCTGTGGTTTTCAGGGCCATCAAGTTCATTTCTGCTTCACTGCAGTTTCTTTCCAAAACAGAAATCAATGGGTTAAAAAAAAAAAAAAAACAGAAACAAGAGAAAAAAATTACACAATAGGTTTGCTTTTCAGTTTTTTCCAACTTTGTTTCCAATTGGACACTTTCTCTTTTCTGTTTGGTTTATTGTTGTTTCACATGAGTGCATCCAAGTTTGTCATCTTTTTCATACTGAAAGCAGATATATTTATGGTTAAAATGGAGTGGATCATGACATTTTTCTCTATATCCCACTTTTACTCCTTATAATTAAAAAAGCCTTAATAAAAAGCCTGCTAAAATTGTGCAAAGTAGGTAAATATTAAGTGTTCACGGTCGTATTTGTTTGCTATGGCTGTTCTAACAAATTCCAACAGACCTAATTACTTAAAAGACGCACATTTATTATCTCCAGTTCTCGAAGTCAGAAACCCGAGAAATGAACCCCACAGGCTAAAATCAAGATGTTAGCAGAGCTTGTTTTTCTTCAGAAGACTACAGGAGACAATTCATATCCTTGCCTTTCCCAGCTTCTAGAGCATTCCTTAGCTCTTGGCCCTGTCCTTCATCTTCAAAGCCAGTAGTGTAGCATCTTCCAATTTCTTTTCTCTGACTCTCTCTCATCACACTGCCTTCTCTCTTTTAAGGATCCTGTGATTACGTTGGGAACATTGAGTTAATCTCTGCCATGTCACGTTCCTTAACTGAATCCTAACTGCAAAGTCTCACCTAAGGTCACATATTTACAGGTTGCAGGGGCTAGGATATGGATATTTTTGATGGTGGACTGGGGGACACTATTCAACCTATGACACCAGTTCTCTAAGTATTCAGCATTAAACTGCTTGTCACGGTATGCCATACTTCTCTGGGACTGCTCAGATCTATAGGTCTCCCCTTTGCTTCTGATCCTGATTCTTGCTAGTGCTAACCCTGGGGAGCAGAAGGGGATAGCTCAAGTTGTTGGGTCACCGCCACCCACGTGGGAGACTCGGACTGAGTTCCTGGACTCAGCCTGGCCCAGTTTGACTGGTGTGGGCATTTGAGGAGTGAACCAATGGATGGGAGATCTCTCTCTCCATACACACACACACACACACGTAAAAATATTAATGAATTGTGAGCGCTGAGGTAATCAGTGTGTTAATGTTTCGTGACAAGCAGCTCTTTGGGATTGGATTCTATAAGTATTTCTGAATAAAGCCCCAATCTTTTGAGGAAAGACAGCCTGTAGGAAAGGAAGGGGCACAGCTTCTGAGTGCTGACAAACCATGTTCTTTTTGGCTCCGTTTGCTCATTCCATTTGCTTCTTCCTTCTCTCCACCCACTCATAAACATGAAGCCTTCTTCCCAGCTGTCTTCCTTCCCTTTTTCATTTTTAAACTTCATCTACTCTTTGACTTCTTTTCTCTGCAACAACTACTACCAAAAATCTGAAAGCTTTTTTTATTGTTACCATGGAGAGGGCAATTTTCTCATCAACGAAAGGAGGTGGTACAGAGGGAAAGAGAAGAACCATAGATGAAAATTGGGAGTTAGCCTCTGTGTCTTCTCAACAATATCCAATTAAAATCTTTTCACTTCCACACACAAAACAAGAACACAGTGGGTGGCAAATTTAGCCCAAGGATATGAATGAATCAGTAGGCCCTGTGATACTGCGCTGGGGTATGAGGGAGGTGGGGAGACAGACCCTGGATCCTAAAACTGGGAGCTAATGAACAATGATAATTGATATATAATTAGTATGCAGTTGTTTGAACAGATGCTGTTCTCTATCATTTTCAGGTAGATGACCTGCAGAATGATGGTAGGTGGCTTTTTCTGAAATGATGAAATACAAACACGTAGACAGCGTAGGTAGAGGAAGAGTTCTGTGAAATATTTCTCAATGGTAAGTTAAGAAAATGAAATGCTAAAAAGCCTGAAACAGAGATCCCCACCCACAATTTCTTTTCTCCAGTATTCTCTATTCAAGTTGAAAACAAAGGGGGAAGAACATTTCAATATAGAATCATCTGGTGGTGACTTGTTAGTGAGGTTTTAGTTATATCTATAGTTTTATATCTAAAATGAGGAAAAGTTATTGCTGATTCACAAATATGCCAACATTAAGAAAGACACGAAATATTAATCATCCTTTCCAAATTCTCATGAAATGGATCGTATATATGCTTTATTCTTTCTGATCAAAAATCAAGTTCTAACATTTTAAATCGTGATGTTTCTCAAGTTATAATGGATAACTTGTCATATTTTTAGAAGATTCTTATAAATCTTACACATAAATACTGCATGTAATGGCTTATATCACAAGAATAATCAAAGGAAAAGAACTATAAAATAGTAGAAGCATAAATTTAAAATGTTGGTGACGGTGATATCAAGAGCAAAAGATTGAAGTGGAAGTAACATATTAATCAACTTTTCCCATGAGCCTCCTTCCTGCCTCAACACACACCCTAGCTTTTCAAACCATGAGATTTTTTTTTTAGAAGACAATGATGAGTATTTCAGATACACAAAAAGGTACAGAAAATAAAGAGACAACCATTGAAGTCTATGGAGTATCAGTACCAATCCACACACACTCACCCAGCAGTATAAAAATTACCTTGTTGACTCATTGGAATTAATTCTTTCAAGTAAAATTTTATCATGAATAGATGCTTATTTTTTAAAGAGCATAAATATAAGACATATTTCTGACAATTAGTTTAGGATGATCTATTGTCTGTCTTGGAGTTACCAAAGAAGTTGAGAGGATGAGATTTACCAATAACCTATTCCAGACCTCTGGCCCCTCTGTGTAGCACTAGGCAGCTCAAACTCAAGTCTACTTACAATCTCATTTGAATTCAGAAAAAAAGTCATGCTAAGCTGCTCTGATTACAGTATATGATTTTCTTCTTAGCAAAAGCAAAACTTAAAAGTACAGATAGACAGTTGGAGAGAAGGAAAGGGTTAAAGGGTGGGGCCGACTGATTTATAGGATATTGTACTTGTTTATCTATTTCTGTTAGCATTTTCTGCTCACCACTTAACAAGTGTACGAAAAAAGATGTATTAACTCTAAATTATAGACTTAAATAAACAGATAAAAACTAAGATGATTTGCATAAAAAGGCAACAATAAGCTCTTTTCACAGCACAAGCTGAGGGTTTCATTAAGCAAAGTTGTGAGAAAAGCTACATATCTTTCCAATCTTTCCGTTATTGCAGAATGTGTAAATCCCATGCACCATTACTCCCACACAAGCCAGGGAGATGTTCTCATACAATAGCATTTCATTCATAATTGAATCGACACCAAACGGTTGTGTCTTAGCAGCATGTACAAAGAACTTCTGATTTGAGGGCTTTGTGTTTTGTTTTGGTGTTGGGCCACCAATAATAATAAAATTTCTGATACAGTTAGGATATAAACAAAGATGAAAAAAGTGTCTCACTTCCAATGTTTATTAATTACACTGTATATGCTTTGATGTTGGTAATTTAACATACTTCAGCATATACATTATATATGCAATATCCCAATATGTTAGCAGCTGCTTAAATCAGGAATTCATAGAGGGAATGGGGTCAGAATTTCATCAGAAAGGCCAGACTCTTGAGACAGGTTCTACAATCATTTTAAGCATTTTTGTTCCCATAGTCAACACCAGAGCGATTTTGGTAATGGGCAAAATGAATGATAGAAAAGGGTTTTCACTTGTGAGATTAGTGATGCTTAAGATACATGTTTTGGGGCTGATGTTTGGTCCTATCCTAGAGATACCTTTGGGACATTTGTTTTCCACATCAGAGTACCTAGATTGGATCCCTGGCTCTGGCTCCTAATTCCAGCTTTGTGCTAACGTAGATCCTAGGAGGCAGCAGTGATGGCGCAAATAATTGAGTTTTCTCAACCCATGTGAGATACTTGGATGAAGTTCCAGGCTCCCAGCTCCCGGTTCTAGTCCCCTGGCCTTTACACCTTTACAGTCATATGAAGAGTGAAACAGATGATGGGTCCTCTTCCTCTCTCTCTCTCTCTCTTTCTCTCTCTCTGTATTGCTCTCTTGGTCTCTATTTCTGTATCTCTCAAATAAATAAACAACAGTTTCACAAAATGAGATACATGCTTTGGCTAAAATACTTGAGAGACATTCCTCATCTTTATAAGGACTGTGTATAAATGTCTAGCTGGCTGTGGAAGCTGTACTCTTTGGAATGGTGCCTAAGATACAATCTCTTAAACACTATTTCTTCACAGTGAATCCAATAATTACAGTTGCCTGATGCCTTCTCAAAGGTTAACTGAATCCTACCTCTAGATTCTAGAATACTGTTTGCCTTCAGTGAGCCTTTTTTTTTTTTTTTAACAAGGTGTGATATTAACACCTGATAGTGAAGGTATGGGACAGTCACTAACTCTTATCATAATAAGGTTTGGTTGCAGAGATGTACGAAAAATAGTCTTGCATAACAATATTGATATAGCACAATTCACAATGTGCAAGCCACAGCAAAAACAAAATCTGAAACATGTCTGGTCTGAAGCAAACCTTTCCTAAGTAAATGCATAAAAGTCCCCAATCTTTATTCCCAAGGAGTGTCCTAAAGACTAAATGAATTCTAAATGCAGCTCAATAGTTTATTATCCAATATGTGTAATTTGCACATATATATGTGCATGTGTATATAGTGTGCTGTCAATAAACCTGGATTGGAAGTTGGAATCCAATGACATTTCCTTGGACAAGTCACTTAACTTCTCTGAGTCTCTCCTTTCACATGACAAGCATAATGCCAATCAGTTTGCAGAGGATTAGAAAAACTATGATGTGCATAGTTAGCACATAGTACATACCAGGACTTACTAAATGGAAGATATAAGCATCAACGATTTTATGCATATACTCTGCTCAAATATTTTTTGGTCAAAAAGAAGTTGCTGAAAGCCATGTGGCTAAAGTCAGAGTTCATGCTTAAATAATTGTAGCTAGGCATCAATTTTGTGTCTTAAAGCACTTTTTTCCATTTTAGAAAATCTGCTCTTTTTTTCCTGCTTATAATTATCTCTACCATTTAATAATTTTCATGGAAAAAGTTGGAGAAACCTAAATGCCCAACATTTGAGATTGTTTTCATAATGATTATGTTTCTTTTGTTGTTTTTACCTACAGATGATAATTACAAAATGATAGGAAAACATCAGTTGGTAAAATAGTATAAATTATATCCATAATCTCACTCTATGGTTATATATAACATTCATAGCTATATATGTGCTGAGTGTCTATAAATTTATATTTTGGGTATATAAAAGACACTGCAGTGCAAACAATATTATACAGTATATATTTGGTTTATAACACACCGCAATGTATTGTAGCGACCTACTGAATTTTGAACCTTTAATATTTTTTCTAGTGAGTCCCTCCTTGAAGTTATGAGCATCCCTGAGTGGAAAGCCATAATGTGCTGCAATTCCCCTTCAGAAACGAAGGACTTATCTTTCCAGGTGCTAGGAAACGCCTTCAGGTGTCACACCCTGTCTTCTTCCACTCTGGCTGCTATAACAAAACAGATTAGCTAATTTCTAAACAAAGGAATTTACTGTTCCTAGTTCTGGAGGTTAGGAAGTCCAGGAGATTAAGCGTTTGGTGAGGCCCAATCCTCTTAGATGGCACCTTCTATGTACCCTCACATGACAGAAGGGGAAGGCAACTCTGGGCCTCTGTTACAAAGGCACAGCTCCCATTCATGACGGATTGGGTTTCCATGTACAGATTTGGGAGGGACACCAATCATCAGACCGTAACAGCCCCCTCATGGGAATTTTCATGACTGAAGAGTTGAATGATGTCACCTTACAAAGTATTTTATACTTATAAAATTGCTCTCTTCACTCCCAGCGCTTCTAAAGGGCCTCTTCAGCTTCAAAACTTCCTATGAGTCCTACAGAGGTCTTGATTTAGATTGTATCACAGCACAACGTCTCCCTCCACCCCATCCACTTAACATCAAGGAGACTCCCAAATAATATTCTGCATGCTCATCTCACTCTTAAGATCTGCTTCCCAGAAACCCAACTGGGGACATTATCTTTAATTGTATCTCAGGCATTGGCACTAACTTCTACAATGCCCGTGTTCTGAAAGTCTCCAGAGCACAGGGACAGACCTTTCCTATAATATTGCTTTTATTTTCTTCCTAGTTTATGAGATACGCAAGGACCCAATGTAAGAAACACTTGAAGAATGAAAGATTCAATTCCCTGCATAGCTCCTACAGCTCAAACACACCTGTGTCTAGTCACTGAATTTCGCAAAACCATCTCCTCTTTGGTCTTAGGCACACATCTACTATCTGGAAACCTTTGTCAACAGAAGGCACCCTCTTTACTACACTCCAAGAGTTCCTTTCCATTCCAACAAATGTTTTCGTAAGTTGGGAAAATAGACATTTTCTGAAGCACTTGGAAAAATACCTAAGCATGAAACCCTTTTCTCCTTTTAAACAATTTGTAGGATCAGATGGCAAGGGGCTGTGAAACACTACACCACCATTGCCCTTTGGATGTCATCTCAGATTTGAAAGTTTGATTTATTTATGCCAGAAAAAATAGCCATCATGATTAATTGGTTTTCCAAATGTCTACCATTTTTCACCAAGGACAACTGCTATGATTAGCAAGAGGAATATCCATACAAACCTATTTAATCATCTAAAATTAATATTTATTTTAAAGAATGACTGCAATTGCTTACTTTAATGGATAATGTAAAATACCACAATTATATCAGAGCAAAATGAATATGTACAGAAGAGTAATATAGAGGTTGGCACAAGAGGAAATTTTAAAGAATATAGAACAAATACAACTACAGAGTTGTCATTTATTATTTACTAAGATTTTAAAATGTACATTTCAAATCTTAATAAGTAAAACATGACAGAATCTGCTATCCTAGTTTTATGGATGACCAGAGATTGCGTAACTTGCCAACTACATACCAGGCAAGATTTCAGACAAAACTCATGCTATTTGAACAAATGTGAGAAAAAATAGAGAAATTGCTCACACAATATTAGAATTCCTCGATATTTGGTGGAGGGTGGAGTGAGCAAATCATTCAATCCTTTTTAAAATACGTTTATGTTTTGGCTTAAAAATTTAACAACTTTTACCATTTTTGTGATATTCATTTCATATGTAGGCATTATGCCAACACACATAAACACACAGTTTTCTTGAAAGCAGATATACTAATATCACAAAGTGAGGGATTCATGACAATGACCGTAATGTGGGAAAACAAGGATATAAGTATTTTGTCATATATGTGTATATCAATTCTTACTGTGAATAAAAACTTGTATTTGGAGACACCATCAACTTGACAAAGAAAAAAATAGGATAAAGAAAAGGGAATGAAATAAGGCAACAAACAAATGTCATTGAAAAATCTTTGTTTTTATAGGCTTATAAAATGTTTTACATGTCTCTTGATGTGTAATTAAAGAAAGCAAATATGTACTATAATTTCTATTCATTTTGAAACTACAAAAGAGATGGCAGTCTGTGTCCTCTTTCTCTTCCCAGCTTTAAAGTCCTATGATAACTTACATAACCCCACCAAGAAATAGGAAAATAGAATGTAAACAGAAAGTACCCATTTCCTGACAATAGTGCTAGTGTGAGTATACAGGGCTGGTATGTGGTTTAGAAATTGAGTCCCCTCAGAAACCTTTCTTGAGCAAACATCAGTTCCCTTCCAACTCGGAGAAGTGACTACCCAGAGTAGCACCTCTTCCTTCAACAACCTTGGAGTTCGGGTGGAATCCCCATGTTCCTTATCACAGTGATTGGTTCATATGTGGAGTCATGACTTAAGCTAGTCCAATCAGAGAGAAGCTCAGGACTTTGATTTGAAGGTCAAGAAAGGAAAATTCTGCCTCCTTTTACATATAACGTGGTATGAAAAATGTGCTCTGCAATTGCCATGACAACATCAAAGGGAAAACCAGTAATGAAGCTCAAGTTAAGCATACCATGACTGAGGCTAACCCAATATTTCTGTTACATAAGCCAGTAAGAATCCATTAAATCATACCTCAATTCGCTCTTTGATTTTCCGTCTTCTAAGATTACAAACAATGTTAACTTAGCTAATGTTTTCTACAAAGGAATCTATAAGCCAAATAATTCAGTTTCTGAAGCGATGATACAGGCTTAATTTCCCCCCCCCCCCATCTATAAATAAGGTGATTATATATCCAATTTATCCTGGACAGTCTTAGTTTACTCCTGTTCTCTGGTATTATTAATAATGCCATCCAATTTTCATTCTTAATGATGTCATGATTTAAGCTATAAATTATATAATAGACTATAAGCTGATTTTAGAAAATCATCTGTTCTTCCCCCTTTGTAAGCACATATGACAGGCAAGTGTGTTTAGACTGTCCCCTAGCTGTGACAACCTCATAAACAGCAGAAGCTAACAGATTCTGTCCCCCTACTCAAGAATTGTCCGTTTCCCTTTGTTGCAGTATTTAAGAATCTCTTTGCAAGGGGCTGATGCTGTAGTGTAGCAGCTAAAGCTGCTGCCTGCAGTCCTGGCATTCCATATGGGTACCAGTTTGAGTCCTGGATGCCCTACTTCTGATCTGCTATGGCCTGGGAAAGCAGTAAAAAATGGCCCAAGTCCTTGCGCCCCTGCAACCAGAAGCTCCTGGCTCCTGGCTCTGGATCAGCCCAACTCCGGCCATTGAGGCCATTTGGGAAATGAACCAGCGGATGGAAGACATTTCTCTTTCTCTCTCTCTCCCCTCTCCTCCCCTCCCCTCCCCTCCCCTCCCTGTTGCCTCCCTCCCTCTGCCTCTCTGTAATTTTGCCTTTAAAATAAATAAATAAATCTGGAAAAAAAAAATCTCTTAGCAAGAAGCCTGCTAAGAATTGATGAATGGGGTTGCACGATAACCTGATGGAGAAAGTAATTGTGTTTTGTCTTTAAAAAGAACAGCAGGTGTATTTCTTCTTCATTTTTTAAGAGAGTAGGCATGGCTTTGTCCCTGACGTCTGGATTTGCTTGCCTCAGAAAAATGTTAAGAGCTCTATGTTTTGGAAAACTTCAGATTTTACAAAATTTTCTACAATAATTGAGGGTGCTAGGAAGTAAAAGGAATAATTTAAATAATTTAAATAATTAATAATTCAATATGAATTGGGAGATTGTCTATGTCTCTCATGGCTCTTGAAGGATTTGGAAAACCAGGAGAACCCTGAAAAATGACCACAACCACCCTAGAAGACAGGTTTTGCGGTAATGTTATTTGATTTAGAAAACACAACAAAGACAAATATTATGCTTTTGGAGTCTAGAAATAATTCAATTGGGGTTGTATCCTTCTAGAAGATTTTTATCTCAACAGATAATCTTCAGGTTCAATGCTCAAAACCAAATAAATTAGTTCTTAAAGGTAGAATTGGGAATGTGATATCATGCTTAGGTGCAAACAATATATTTTGGGACCAGGAAGTGTTTTTCTAGTAGGAAAATTGTAACTGACACAGGCATAGGTCTTCATGAGAGTAACAAAAATTACATCTCAGTTTTAGAGAATTTGTAGTTATGTATTCTATTCCTCAAGAAATGCAAGCTTCCTGATTTGAAGATATTGAACTGAGGAGGGCAAACAAAACAGGGCTTTGGCATTGGGATTACACCTTAAAAACAAAAATAATAAATAGGAGATTGGAGAATACCATTAAGTATTATGATCACACACAATGAGTTGCCACATAATTAAAGGTTATGTGAAGTAATCAAGATCAAAAAGACAAAACCATCCAAAACACTTTCCCTACTGGCTTTCAAAATTCATAAAACTCCAGCCATTAAATTATCTGAAAGATCATCCAGTTATGAGGAAGCTATGGCAATATTTCTTTCTAAATAAGCAGACAGGATTAAGGATAGATTTACATGCATTAAATACTAAAAAACTTTAAGACAAACATTTTAAAGCAGATATTATGCAATTTGGAAATTGGTAAGGAAAATGATAGTTCTACTAAGTCTAGAATAAATGAACTTTCATTTTGAAATGCAGACTTCAAGGGTCAGAGAAGGAGGAGAAACAACGGAGGTGAGCATCTAGCCTAGTGGTTCAGATACCCACGTCCTGCACTGGAGGACTCAAGCTTGATTCCTTGCTCCAGCTCCTTACTCCAGATTCCTGCGCATGCGGACTCTAGAAGGCAGCACGGATGACTCAAGTAACTGGGTCCCTATCACACAAATAGGAGACCCGGATTGAATTCCTGCCTCCCAGCTTCAGCCTACCTAGCCTTGGTGGATGCAGGTATTTGGGGAGTGAATGAGTAGATGGGAGCAATTCTCTTCTCCTCTCTTCTTCTCTCCTTCCCTTCCCCCTCTCTGTCTCTCTTTGCTTCCCAAATAAAATATATATCAAAAGAACAAAAGTGAGATGGGATATGGCTCCAGGTTTTAAAAATATATTTAAAGAGACTAAGGCTAGGGCATCACCTGTGACTGTAGTCTCTATCCTTCCTAAGACACAAGTAGAAACAAGTAGCACATTATTCAGTCAAGAGGAGTCACATAAATTAAATGAGATCTTTACGTCATGTAAGTCTACATAAGATCTTTCACATCTGATAGGTTCTTTTGGGTGAACAATAGTACTACAGTCAGAAGTACCAAGGGCAGCTAATTATAGGCCCTGGGCAACATCTGATGTCTGACACACTGAGAAGCAGTAGTCTCCAAACTCAACTGCACACATTTCATACTTTAAAACATTGGCGTGGTTCTACTTAGCTTAGCAGTTAAGATGTTGGTTAATATGCTTGCCTCCCACATTAGACTGCTTGTGTTCTATGCTCACTTCTGGCTTCCTAATTCTAACTTCCTGCTAATGCAGATCCTCAGGGGCGGTGGCCATGGCCCATGTCTGCCCTTACGTGGGAGACCTGGACAAAGTTTCTGGCTCCTAGCATCAAACTCTGATCTGGCTTAGCCTCACCTGAGGGTTCTGGGGAGTGAATCAGCAGATAGGAAATTTTTCTCTCTCTCTCTACCTCTCAAATACATAAAATAATTTTAAAACATTCAGCTGGCATACATTTATTAAAATTTTCATACATGTACTACCTTACTGATATATATTTTAAAAAGCAACAAACTAAAAATTTAGAGGAGATGAAACTTTTTTCTAAGTAGAAAAATAAATATAAATAGAAGATCTTTGTAAGTGAACACTGAAATGGAGACAAGTTTCCATTCCAAGCAGAATGTGAAAAGCTGTTTAATTTCTGACTTTTAGACTTTATATATGAAAATGCTAAAATGTCTGCAGGCATTTTAATGCCTTTAAATGCTGCCTTACATTGTATGCTGTCTTTAAAATTGGCATATAGATATTGATAATTCATCCATATTTTAAATACAAATTATTATATGTCATATTAATCTACTTTAATAGAGAAAACTGATTTTATGGAATGCTATGTTAAATTATTCTCCACAGATTTCAGTCTAGAAAAATCCTAGCGACTTGGTTGTTTGCAGGTATGTTATGATGAGAGGCACAAATGTTATCCTGATAAAAACTTCATAAATTACAGACTTGGTGCTAAGAAGAAAGACTTCTGAAAGATTATTTTGGCAAAAACATGTAGAGATAAAGTGACTCAGGGATATGTACATTTGACTAAGATAGGTTAACATTCTTTAAGCTGTATTTCTCAAGATGTTCTACACAAAAGGTTTTCATGGAGACGTGACTAGGAATGCTGAGCTAACAATGCTAACATTCCTGCATGACTCTTTGGTGGGCAAATGGAATTAAGAGATAAGTTTATTTTGGTGCAAAAAATGAAATCTATGAAGGTTTCCCACAATATGCATTTTGCTTGAAATGAAAAATTGTTATTAACAAAAATTATATATATTCATGGACTGCAATGAGACATTCAGATCTATGTGGAAGACCTCTGGAATAGGCAAAATCTGTACATGTTTCTTGGCTTCGCTGATCTTTTTAGTAGCACAATCTACTAATGGCCACTGGATCCAGTATCCTAAAGAACAGTTTCAGAAATATTAAAATCTTTTTTTTTTTAACTTTTATTTAATGAATATAAATTTCCAAAGTACAGCTTATGGATTACAATGGCTTGCCCCCCATAACGTCCCTCCCACCAGCAACTCACTTAAGAATATTGGGTATATTTCTTAATAAATTTTTTTGAAAAAACTTCTTTATGGAGGTGTGATAGACAACAAGCTGTACATATTTAATGTATACAAGTTATTGAGTTTGGAGCCAAATATAGCACCATGAAAACACAATCTAAAGCATAAGCCAATGGGTCATGTCTAAAAGATTTCTCACATCCACTTTATTTACTATTGTTATCTTATGTGTGATAGCAACAAAACATATAAAAGCTACCCTTTTAGCAAAATTTTACGCATGCAATATGTTGTTGTGAACTATAGGTCCTAGGCTATACATAGATTTATAGGACTTTTTCATTTATGTAACAGAAACCCAATAAAAATCTTAACATTGATCCGTTTCCACTTTTTATGGCATAAAATAGGCAACTAAGATTATGAAAGACAACAATGGTCATTCTTGTTGGAACAAGTGGTGAGGAAGAAGATAGAAAAATCTAGGAGCTTAGGCCATGGGATGGTAAAGCAATGAGGAGATTACTGATGACCAAATAAACAGCAAGGCTTGTGGTAGGAGCTTAGGAAATCCAGCTTAAGGAGAGAAAAGATGTCACAGAAAGGGCAATGAAGAGAAACTTACACTGGATGGGTTACATTTATTTTTCTGATTATCATGCTATATTGCTTAGTCTATATCTTTCCTTGACCTAGTGGATGTGCTTAGGTCCTAGAAACTCAGAATACAAAAACTAATGACCTATTACCATGTAGGAACATATGTGTGTTAAGGTACCATTTCAGAATTTGTCAGGCTATTTAAACTATTACAAGAGTGACTGCTTTTTCCTTTTTCAGCGTAAATTTTCTCAGAGGCAAAAAATAGAAATGAAGAAAACAATTTGTCCTTATTTACTTGCTATCTCAAATTGATTTCAAAAGAGAACATACATGCTACAGCTATTTATAGGAGCATTGTCTAATGGTATTTTCTGCAGTAATGGAATGTTCAATGCATGTGTCTAATACAGTAGCCACTAGCCACCTGTGACTACCAAGCATTTGAAATGTGCCCAGTATAATTGAATGAATGATTTTTAAATTTTAATTTATGTCAATTGCCACATGTGGCATGTAGATACTGCTTTAGATACACAGGTTCAGAGAATTATAGAAAACACATGTGGTTAATTAGGAAGTTATTTCTTGAGAACAGAAGACAAAATATAAACACAGTATGTTTCAACATACTAATTTACACTGTTTTCAGTGACCTTTGTATGGTTATGACTATAAAGCATAATAACTGATGTCTACTGCTAAACAGTAATACTAAGTTTATTCTTTTACATTCTCACCTCCTGACATCTCTGTGATGAGAAAATTAAGAAGACAGGAAAACAATCATATCAAATTTCGCTAAGTTAAAACTGGCTAAATCCAAAGAAGAAAAATATGCATCACTACTGGTACCCTAGCAGGCATAGCCAGCTGTGTACCCAATATCCATTCATTTTTTTTCTTCTACTTAAAAAAATTTGTGTTTTTTGAACAGCAGGGACAGAGAGAGAGAGAGAGAGAGAGAGAGAGAAAGAGTGAATCAGAGAGCTCCTATCTGCTGATACACTCTCTAAGTGCCCACAACAGCTGGGGCTGGGCCAGGCTGAAGGCAGGAGCCTAGAACTCTGTGTCTTCCACATGAGTGGCAGAGACCCAAGTGGACCATCATCTGCCACCTTCCAGACTATGCATTAGCAGGAAGCTGGAATTGGAAGCAGAACCTGGACTCTTACCCAACACTCCAATAGTGGATATGGGCATCCCAAGTAACATCTTAACCCCTGTGAAATGTGGGTCCCCCTTCTTCCATTCTGCAACACAAACATTGTATGTGGAAGCAGGGCAGGCATTTTGAGATCACCGGAAAGAAAGCGATACAAGGATGAATTGGGATGAGAAAGGACAGATGGCTTTGTGGAGACTGTACTAACCCTGGCATGCATAATTCTGGAGATGTTGCTCTTTGAGGGAAAGAAACTCTTTTCTGGAGCTTGGATAAGTACACACAGCTAAACACAATCTTAAGGTTATTAGAAGAAAGTCTTCTAAAACCTTAAGAGTATCTAAAATTATCATTGATATTATTTGATGTAGTAAATCTAATTCCCAGGAGCCTTTTATTCACCACTGACCAAAGTCAGACATAGATCATGCTGCACCTAACAGTAAAACTAAGCATAAATATGAACATTGCTCTATAACAGATTGTTCAGTTCCAAATGCTAAGTAACACTCGTCACTCATGAAGGTAAAGTAAATACACAATATTTATATATCTTTAGTTGCTATGGCAACAGAATACTATGTCTGCCTTAAAGGAAATTTAAATTCATTTCAAGGGTCAAAACATAAACATGTAAAATATTAAACAATAATAAATATTTTATCAAAGAAGTTTAAGATGACAGAAGCGGCCTTACCAGAAAAGATAGTTCATGGACAGAATAATTTTTTTCTATTTATTTTATTTTATTTTATTTTATTTTTTTGACAGGCAGAGTGGACAGTGAGAGAGAGAGACAGAGAGAAAGGTCTTCCTTTGCCGTTGGTTCACCCTCCAATGGCTGCCAAGGCTGGCACACCGTGCTGATCCGATGGCAGGAGCCAGGTTCTTCTCCTGGTCTCCCATGGGGTGCAGGGCCCAAGCACTTGGGCCATCCTCCATTGCACTCCTGGGCCATAGCAGAGAGCTGGCCTGGAAGAGGGGAAACCGGGACAGAATCCAGTGCCCCGACCGGGATTAGAACTCGGTGTGCCGGCGCCGCAAGGTGGAGGATTAGCCTTGTGAGCCGCGGCGCCGGCAGAATAATTTTGTCAGTGAATCACTGATTAAAATGACCAACACAGATTGGAATGATCAAAACGAACCTCAGAAAGAAGATAGAAATAGGCCTAAAAGTCTTCAAATGCTCTGACAAACCAGTCAACCTCCTATTTCTAATCATTACAATTAAGTATAAGGGGTGGGAAGGAACCTTAGGTTATTGGTGTGACTACTTCATTATCAGATTTACTTGTAATTCACCCCTTGAAACGGTTGAATGGTTCTCATCTAAAAATTTTCCTAATTCTAAAAATAATGTATATCCTCATTTTGATTCAGAGAACAATTTTACTGTAAAATATCATCATCTAGAGCTTCTTCCTGCTTACATCTGCTCCTAGTAACTGTTCTCTTCTAGTGCCTAACACCCATTATATAGCTTTAAAAAAATGGAAGCAAATGGAGGACATCATGTTGAGTTAAATAAGCCAGACACAGAAAGACAAATACCATGTGTTCTCCCTTATATGTGGGAGCTAAAATTAAAAAAAAGACAGAAAAAAGAAATGTTTGTGTCTATCAGTACTGCTCCAAGTATCATTTTGTAAAACTTTGTTTTATAACTTTGTCAAACCAATGTTTAAGAATGTTATACTACTGTAGTTTTAATGAATGTGATTACTTTAAAATTTACTATATATGGGTGAAATGGTCATTTTTTTCATCCAATTATTGTTGATTTCCATTGTCTGTATTCCCACTAAATGGGTCCTTTTGCTTTTCACTTGTTAGGCTTCTTATTTGATGGAGTATTAAGCCTTTTTACTATAATGTAATTTTAAAATTTTGTTATTTTAAAAACTAAAAAAAAATAAAGGGAGAAGGAAAGATGTTAAGAGAGAGGGAGGGAGGGAAGGAGGGAGGAAGGGAATATCCTTATATTCTTAGAATTGTATTTACAAATCACATGGAATCTGTTAAAAACTAATTAAAATTTTAAATTAAAAATTAAAATTAAAATAAAAAACAGCACTTGTGTGAATGTGGTAAAATGGTAGTCTGATTTCTGTGTTCAGTTTCTCAATGGGCACTTTCGGTTCTACCTGTGGAAGCTTCATGTGACTTTCAGATAATATGAAATGAAATGAAAACTATTGCCTCAACGAAGTAGCTTCAGATGATTTTTCCTCTCACCACAATCTATAGTTCTGGAGGAAAAAACATGAAGGAGTTAAGTGTAAATTACTTTCTTCTCTCCAGTTTCATAGTATAAAAATCAACTCAATTTATCTGCAGTAGTCTCCATTTTTCCATGGGTGACACCCTGCAAGACACCAGTGGAAGCCTTTTCCATCCTAACTACCTTCCACGGTAATTCATGAAGTTTGCTGTTGCACTTTCACAGGTATGAAAACAAAATTAGCACGGATTTCTTTTTCCTTCACAATTTTATGGTTAGAAGATTTGATCTTGCTGTAGATCTTAACCTCAGCATACATTTTTTTTCTTTCCTTATTCAGAATTCACTTTGTCACTTAAAAGAAACATTTTCACTTCTCTGTGGTATATCTGAACTTCTAGTCTCATTACTCTTGGGCTTTGGGCTGTATGAAAATGAAATAAGGGTTACTTCAACACAAGCACTATGGTATCTCAGCAGAAGATCTGATGTCAGAGATGGCTACCAGGTTATTAATGGGTGGATGTTGTAGACGACATGGTTACACGGGACAGAAGGATGATTCATCTCCCACCCAGGACAGAGAAGGATGGTGTGAGATATCCTCATGCTACTCAGAATGGTGCACAATTTAAGACTTACGACTTATTTCTGGAATTTTCCATTTAATATTTGCAGACCACAGAAAGCAAAACTATAGACAAGGGAAGACAATTATATATGCTTTTGCCTCAAGCCTTCCCCACAGATTTACTTTTTATTAGTTCTAGTTAGAGGATTTAAAAATAATTTTATTTTTTAAAAATTATTTATTTGAAAGGCAGAGTGACAGAGAGACAGACAGAAAGACACACACACACACACACACACACACAGAGAGAGAGAGAGAGGGAGCGCGCGTGCGATATTTTGTTGGCTCATTCTCTAAATACCTACAATAGCCAGGATAGGGTTAGGCCAAAGCCAGTGGCTGAGAACTCCATCTGGGTCTCCCACGTGGGTGCCAGGAACTCAAACACCTGAGCCATCATCTGCTGCCTTCTAGGCACATTAGCACACATTGAACACAAATTAAAATTATATTGGTGGGTTAAATCTATCATTGCAAAGTTTATTTTGCTTTCATACTGAAAGGAGAATGTGCCAGGTTGCCAGGTAAATCACAGTCATTCTATTTCTGAGATAAAAATATGGAATATAGCCTTCCCTTGAATTAATAATAGGAGATGTGTAATTCTTGAATATGATGCCACTTATTCACACAAAATATAAAGATAAAGGAACTTGGAAACATTTATGAGTTGCTAAAATTATATTTAAAAGTATTTACGTAAATCTAATAGCAAAAAAAGAAATGGACTCAAATAACTCTAGAAACTCTAGTAATATATTTAAGGAATTCATAAAGGATCCTAAGAACATAGTCAAAAATCACTTCTCTTTGAAAAACAATGCAGCTATGATCACCTTGGTAATTACTGATCAATTAGCTTAATTTATGAAATGTCAAAACACTAAAACATGTAAAAAAAATCAATTTTAACTTTCAGATTATCAAATAAAAATTGACACCTGGAAAGAGAAATATAGATTAGTTTTCTTTTATATGAGAAAGGCAGGCAAATATTTACAGGAAGAAAAAAAATGATTCACTCATTTATTCTGACATGTTTATTGTAAACATGAGAGTGCATTTTTGGTCTTGTGGCATTGATTGCCTTGTGCTCTTGATGTTTTCCTGATAGAGGATATACTCTATAGTTGGAAACTCTACCATTCTTACTTTGAATATCTACAGGCAGAAACACTTTAACCAGGAAGTGTTAAATAACTAATAAATGAATGAAAACTGAGTTATATGCCAAAAATCCTTAAAAGGCAGTCAGTATATTTTAAAGGGGTCTCCAAAGTAGGTATTTCAGGGAGGAAAGACAATATTAAGTAGTATTTACATACTTTGATTTAACACCTGTTCCTACGCTTGATCTTAGCCAAAAGGCTGAGAAATAATAAAAGCCTGCTCCTCCAAAGTCCCACAGAATTAGGGAGAGGTAATCCCCTCACCAAGGAATTGAGATCTGCTGCCAGTAGAAGGAAGCATGTTGAGCAGCCAATACACAATAAAGTCATCTGAATTTAGGCAAGAATGTGCGGGCTAGGAAGGACAGATTAAATAAAGGATGAGACTTGTGGGAGGTGATCATCGTGACCTAAGCAGCCAGTCCATCTACTCCAGCTTATATCTATGTATCTATATATATACTAATTACATAAGTGATGGTCTTTAACAAATTCATAGAAATTATACATTATCTTTACAATTCCCTTTGTCCAAGTACTTTATATATACAATGTATACGAGAGTACTTCAGCAAGTATATGAAGTTGTATACATGTATAGTATGCAACTTTAATGTAACTATATTATATATAGAAAATGTTAATAAAAGCACAAAAATACATTTTACTAATAGTGATCTGTCACCACTGCCTTATTTCATTTTCAATTATTCCCTGTCCTACACAAGGAAATAAACTTTAAATCCAAATGCTTACTCCATTGTCTCTTTCCAACTTTGTTTTCTAGTAGTCCCCTGCCTGCCCCTAGCATATTTGTAACATGGGTTTTCAAAGGCAATTTGCTTAATGAAGGAAAGCAAGAAAACACAACATGTGCCTAACATTAACATTAACATTAGCTAACATTACCCAAACATAAAAGGTAATAAGAATTGACACTTTGATATACTACAACTTCAACTACAGACTTTAAGGCCCCAAATTTTTGGAAGCATTTCCGCTGAGATCTGGTACCAGACAGGGATGCCCACTCTCACCACTGCTATTCAACATAGTTCTGGAAGTCTTAGAGCCATTAGGCAAGAAAAAGAAATTAAAGGGAAACATATTGGGAAGGAAGAAGTCAAACTATCCCTCTTTGCAGATGATAGGATTCTTTCTTTAGGGGATCCAAAGAACTCTACTAAGAGACTATTGGAACTCATAGAAGAGTTTGGCAAAGTAGCTGGATATAAAATCAATGCACAAAAATCAACAGCCTTTGTATACACAGGCAATACCACGGCTGAGAAAGAACTTCTAAGATCAATCCCATTCACAATAGCTACAAATACAATCAAATACCTTGGAATAAACTTAACCAAGGATGTCAAAGATCTCTACGATGAAAATTACAAAACCTTAAAGAAAGAAATAGAAGAAGATACCAAAAATGGAAAAATCTTCCATGCTCATGGATTAGAAGAATCAATATCATCAAAACGTCCATTCTCCCAAAAGCAATTTATACATTCAATACAATACCAATCAAAATACCAAAGATATTCTTCTCAGATCTGGAAAAAATGATGCTGAAATTCATATGGAGGCAAAAGAGACCTCGAATAGCTAAAGCAATCTTGTACAACAAAAAGAAAGCCGGAGGCATCACAATACCAGATTTCAGGACATACTACAGGGCAGTTATAATCAAAACAGCGTGGTACTGGTACAGAAACAGATGGATAGACCAATGGAACAGAATAGAAACACCAGAAATCAACCCAAACATCTACAGCCAACTTATATTTGATCAAGGATCTAAAGCCAATTCCTGGAGCAAGGAGAGTCTATTCAACAAATGGTTTTGGGAAAACTTGATTTCCACGTGCAGAAGCATTAAGCAAGACCCTTCCTTACACCTTACACAAAAATCCACTCAATGTGGGTTAAAGATCTAAATCTATGACCCGACACCCTCAAATTATTAGAGAACATCGTTGAAATCCTGCAAGATATAGGCACAGGTAAAAACCTCTTGGAAAAGACCCCAGAGGCAGAAGCAGTCAAAGCCAGAATTAACAAATCGGGTTACATCAAATTGAGAAGTTTCTGCACTGCAAGACAAACACTCAGGAAAGTGAAGAGGCAACTGACAGAATGGGAGAAAATATTTGCAAATTATGCAACTGATAAAGGATTAATAACCAGAATCTACAAAGAGATCAAGAAACTCCACAACAACAAAACAAACAACCCACTTAAGAGATGGGTCAACAACCTAAATAGACATTTTTCATAAGAGGAAATCCAAATGGCCAACAGGCACATGAAAAAATGTTCAAGGTCACTAGCAATCAGGGAAATGCAAATCAAAACCACAATGAGGTTTCACCTCATCCAGGTTAGAATGGCTTACATACAGAAATCAACTAAAAACAGATGCTGGCGAGGATGTGGGGGAAAAAGCACACTAACCCACTGTTGGTGGGAATGCAAACTGGTCAAGCCACTATGGAAGTCAGTTTTGAGATTGCTCAGAAACCTGAATATAACCCTACCATTCAACCCAGCCATCCCACTACTTGGAATTTATCCAAAGGAAATTAAATTGGCAAATAAAAGAGCTGTCTGCATTTCAATGTTTACTGCAGCTCAATTCACAATAGTTAAGGCATGGAATCAACCTAAATGCCCATCAATGGAAGACTGGATAAAGAAATTATGGGATATGTACTCTATAGAATACTATACAGCAGTAAAAAAAAAAACAATGAAATTCGGTCATTTGCAACAAAATGGAGGAATCTGGAAAACATTATGCTGAGAGAAATAAGCCAGTCCCAAAGGGACGAATATCGTATGTTCTCCCTGATCGGCAACAACTATCCGAGCACCAAAAAGCAAACCTGTAGAAGTGAAACGGACACTATGGAAACAATGACTTGATCAGTCCTTGTCCTGACTGTCAAGGAACAACTTACTATTTTATTCCTTTTAGTATTTTTTTCTACTAATACGATTGGTTGAACTTTTTAACTAACACACAATTACTCTTAGTCATTTAAATTTAACTGAAAAGTGATCCCTGTTAAATCTAAGAGCGGGAATAAGAGAGGGAGGAGATGTACAGTTTGGGACTCTCTCTCTCTCTCCTTCCTTCCCCCTTCCTGTCTTCCTTTCCTTTCCTCCCTCCCTCCTTTTTCCTCCTCCCATTTTCCTCCTATTTCATTTCCCCAAAAGTCATATTTAATAATTCTCCTCAGTGAAAAACTCTAGACATATCTTTCCCTTCATCTCACAGATTATGTCAGAAAGAGAAAACTGCTCATCATTGTCAAAACAACTTTGCTTCAGAACCATTTCATTTAAAATGTAATGAAGTAGAAGTATTTCTTAATCTGATTTCTCTGCCACTAAACTAGAAATTATATATCATACAGATATTAATTCACAATTCTAGAACATAAACCTGGAGTCTCGTGTATGTTTGACTTTTAAAGGTTTAATTAGCATATTTCACAACTCTTTCTCTAAAACATAATGTTTTATTATCCACTCTCTGAAATTGCGCAGTAGGGTTGCTTAGCTTTTAAAACAGCTACATTTAAAAATACTTTAAAGACTAAATTTTAATTTTTGATTTCCATGTTTTGCTTAGTATGATTCACTTAGTAAAAATATTTTCATTTCAAGTCATAGCAGCTACTCATTTTTACAGTAAGAATTTAATTAAGCTAATGTTAATAGAGAGCAGAAACTTTTTAGCAAATAAGCAATTTTTAATTCAAAGTCTAGAGTCATTAAAAAGCTATCTTATTCAAATGCCATGTTCATATACCTGTTGTGGTGTCCATATTTCATCTATTGCACATTTAAGGTTTGATCTGTGTCTCAAATTCAAAACTACTCGTTGAGGCATGGGATGTTTTGGTATCTTATCTAACTTCCAATGCTTTATCATTAATAATTATAATCCTCAAATTCTCTTCTCTGTTAACAGTGGAACTTCCTTATCGTATTTTATTCACATTATCCCTGAAACAATCTACATGTATTCAGAACCAATTATTGGGTGTGTAAAGGTCAAACAAATGTTCATGATCAGTACTGGTACACAAATGACCTTTATTTCAGGTCTCCATGTTGCAGCACTGAAGGAGGTGAACCACTTGCTTAGGTCACGATGATCACCTCCCCCAAGTCTCATCCTTTATTTAATCTGTCCTTCCTAGCCCGCACATTCTTGACTAAATTCAGATGACTTTATTGTCTATTGGCTGCTCAGCATACTTCCTTGTACTGGCAACAGATCGCGATTCCTTTGGTGGGGGGATTACCTCTCCCTAATTCTGTGGGACTTTGGCGGAGCAGGCTTGTCTTGCTTCTCAGCCTTTTGGCTAAGAACAAGCGTAGGAACAGGTGTTAAATCAAAGTTGGCTACTTTCCTGTATCCAAGAGATGGGTGTATGACCTCAAAAAAGGGAACTGGATTCTCTTTCAGAGTTTGCATTTTGAACAGAGTGAGATGGGTCAGAAAAGACAGACTATCCCAGCAGGACTACAGTAGTTTCTGCTAATGTGACGCACACGTGTGCTCAGATTTCTTTTCCTAAGCCTTGGTGTGTTGTCTTCTTGATTATTCCTGTACATTTACTTTTTGCTTGATGAAATAATCAGAGAATGATTTATATTTCTTGTATCTAGAGAACCCTAACTAAACTGCTTCAATGATTTTACTATCCTGCTGAAAACCCTTCTCTGGTGATCAACTCCTACAGGCTATGGTCAAAATCCCGCTAGCAAGCAAAGATTCCCCTTGTGTAATGCCACCCCTCTCTGTTCGGTCTCCTCACTTTCTTCCTCATCTTATACTTTCTACTTCAGCCATATGAAACCACAATTCCTGTAATATACTGTGTTGTTTGCCATCTCAGTGACAATGACAGGCTATTCCCTCTGCCTGAATGTACATTCTCATTTCATCTAGCTGATTCTTTTTTTTTTTTAATTTGACAAGCAGAGTTAGAGAGAGAGAGAGAGAGAGAGAGAGAGAGAAAGGTCTTCCTTCAGTTGGTTCACCCCCCAAATGGCCGCTACGGCCAGGGTGCTGCGCCGAGCCAAAGCCAGGAGCCAGGTGCTTCCTCCTGGTCTCCCATGTGAGTGCAGGGCCCAAGCACTTAGGCCATCCTCCACTGCACTCCCGGGCCACAGCAGAAACTGGAAGAGGAGCAGCCGGGACTACAGTGCCCATATAGGATGCCGGCGCCGCAGGTGGAGGTTTAACCAAGTGAGCCACGGTGCCAGCCCCTAGCTGATTTATTTTAAAAATTTACTTATTTGAGAAGAAGTAAGACAGAAAGCTCCAATCAGCTGGTTCACTCCTCTAATGCCCACAACACCCCACGGCTAGCCTGGGGCTAAAGCTGGGAGTTGGGAACTCGATCCACATGTTCCATGTGGGTGGCAGGAATCCAATCACTGGAGTCATTGCTCTTGTCTCCCAGAACCCCCATTAGCAGGCAGCTGCAATCAGGAGGAACACCCAGATACTGACCCCTAGCACTCCAATAAGGGAGGCATGCCTCGGTAACCATGAGGCTCAAGGTCTCGGTCTTTAATGCTTGGCCTAAGCATTTTCTTCAGGAAGATCTTCCTAGCATCTGTCCTCTTCCCTGGCATAGTTTTTTCCTGAAATAAGTCTGGAAAGAACATCACCAAGTTCAAGGGTAGAGATTGTGGCACCATACCATTTGGCTTCTAATTCTCCCACTGTCCCTTTCCTCCTTGAAAAGGTATTTAACCTCACCAGGCCTTATCTACCTCACAGTATTGTTGTTGTGAGCATTAAATAATACATAGGAAGTCCTTATGTTAATAACCGTAAGTGCTAAAAATATACTAGTTATTCTTCTAAAATTTATCTCTATAGTGTTATTTTTTATTGCTTTTCCCCCCTTCATCCTTTAACCTCTGCAATTCTGTATTGCCCAACTCTGTATTTCCTAAGCACTTAATAGTAGCTCAATAAAAGCTTTTTAAAGATATGAATAAGTAGATGTTGATAGACTTTCTGCAGTACATTTAGCCCTTTTGGAGTATTACCTCATATCTTATACATTAAAGGTGGGATTATTTTAATAATTACATAATGGAGATATTTATTTTCTAGTGTTATAATAAAATCCTTCCTCCACTTAGCTCTTTTTCTTGTTCCCCTCCACACATATTTACTGATTATTTAGGGCCATTTTACTGACTATTTGTACTATTTGGTGACTCAAGTTATAAATATCAAAAACTGAAAATATCTTCATGAATTAGTTTTTTTCCCACCATGATGAAAAGTATTCCAGTTCCTTCAGTGTTATATATATAGGAAAAAGATAAATAGTACTTCCCAAAAGAGCAACCAACATTTTGGAATAATAAACACAAATTAGTTTCTACTAAGGAAGAAGCAGGATAGCATTCTTACTATTCAGCAAGAGATATACATACATATATAATGTGTAAGGCATATATATTATAAAATTTATTATAAAATTTGCATAATTTACTATATATAAATATAATTTGCATAATTTATTATATATAAATTTGCATATTTAGACATCCTGGCCTTCTGTGACCCCAGACATGGCCCTTGAACTTCTCTCAGCTAATTTTGGATCTATATTTAAAGACTATCTCTGTGAAGAGGCATTGTATTAGTTGTTCCTTCTGAAAACAATTCTTTTAGAAAACTCTGAAGACTAGTGAGCACGTCAATGGTTTCCCTAAAGGTCATGTTCACAAACCCATCAAAAGGAGTGTGGGCTTCCTCTTCCACTCTAGCATCTAAGAAGCCATAATGTCAATGGCAAAATAGCATATACATGTGGGAATGAATTCTCATTTTCATATAATACTATTATGTGATATATATATATATATATTGTTCATATATATAGTTCACTAAATGTTAACTCAGCAGCAGATATCACAAGCATTATATACAATTGGGCTTCAAACTCTAACAGACTTGGATTTGAATCCTTGTTCGGCTACTAAGTAGGAGTGCAACGTCTACAAGCTTTGGTTGCTTTTTCTGGAAAATATGGCTATAATTATTGGTCATAAGGTAGTAGTAAAGCAAACTTTCATATACACATAATATGTACATATTTTTATATACACACACATATATAGATTCCTCCATAGTCAATGAGATTTGCATCCTGGGAACCTCATACCAAGAATAGGAAACCAAGATCCAGAGAATGACTTGAACACAATCACATTACTTGCCAATGTCAAAGACAGGTCATAGTCACTTTAAAATCAAGTTGCTTGATATCAAATTCTTGTTGTTCTCAGTAAACTGCTAAAGTTCGTTTTAAAAAGAAATTCCTGGGGCTGGTGTTATGGTACAGTAGGTGAAGTTGTGACCTGTGATGCTGCCGTTCCATGTGGGCACCAGTTTGAATCCCAGCTGCTCTACTTCTAATCCAGCTTCCTGCTAATGTGCCTGGGAAGGCCGTGGAAGAATGGCCCAAATACTTGGGCCTTGCCACCCAGGTTCTTGGCTTTGGACTGGCCTGGCCCTGGCCATTGCAGCCACTTTGGGAGTGAATTAGAGGATGGAAGGTTTTGATCTTTCTCTCTTTAAAATTAATAAATACATCTTTTAATAAATGAAATTCCCCTCACTTGGACTGTCTTGTTTTTTCAAAGGTTAGTCCTGTAATATCTAAGCACCTTTACCACAAGTTACTATTTCTTTAGAAAGGCTTGAGAGCTTTTACAAGTGAAATGACTGTAGTGTATAAAACTTTCAAAATTATTTCCTTATCTATTGAGAATATGAAAGATAGTCTATTTATTCTAGGCAGGTAAACTACTTTATGTATTCTTATATTTCTAGATGATATCATGCTTTTACCAAAAGGATTCTAAAGAGGCTAAAAATATAATATTTCTATTAAAACATGTTTCTTTGCTGTGGCATCACAAAAATGTCAATATTGAGATCTAGGCTATTTCTAAATATCTTATGCTTTACTACATATTCTTTTTTATTTGCAGCTAACTTTCAGCTTCCTTGTCACTGGAGTAGGAACATTGCCAGACAACCCCGAAGAGTGGATAATAGCCAATCTCCACATTATTATATTTGATTCTGCGATACATTATGGCTGCATAGTGTCAAAACAAACCATTTCAATGTAAACAGTTCCACTTAGCTATTTGGTACAAAATAGATTTTAAAAATACTAGTTTTGTAGTGAATTTAACGAAGCCAACTATGCTTGTAAGGTGTATGCTTTTTTTCCTTTTTAATTTATGGCTACTCCAGATAATTGCATTAACTTACTTTCTTAATCATACTTGGTCTGAATAGAATAGACAAAGCAGTGTGTTTGCTGACAACAGCAACAAAGAACTGCCGAAAACTGGTGGGAAATTGTCTAGGCTGCTCAACTGGCCTGTGGAAAATCTTCACTCTCAAGGAATATTTCTGCCAGCTTTTATCCTTCTCACCATACCTTCTGTTTGATGATCATCTCGTTGATGTCTTCAAGATCACCCACAATCACTTGCTGCGATTTTAAAACTCGATCAAGCAGAGAAAGCCAGTCGGTAAGTTCTGTCCAAGCTCGGTTGAAATCTGCCAGAGCAGGTACTTCCAACAACAAGGAAGATGGCATTTCTAGTTCGGAGAGGGAGATTTCCTTGGTAACCACAGTTTGTGTCACCAGAGTAACAGTCTGACTAGGAGCTAAAATTTTTTTTTTTACAAAAAGGAAAAAAGAAAAAAAGAGAAAAATTAGAAACATAAACTAAAAGGCCAATTTCAGTAACAACAAATTAATTGTAATTGGAGGGCTACAATCTGAGCCAAACTATTATTTATGACATTATACTTGCTTCTAACAATATAGTTATTTTATATGCTAATACATGTTAGGAAATTTGAGAAAACTTTGTTAATGCACGTTTAACAATCCTATGAAGTGATTTTGCTTATTCTCATACCTACACACATAATTTAATTTAAATAAACCTTCTAAAAACAATTACATAGAATGTGAAACTGGTAAAGAAAACAGAAGTAGAGCTTTTCAGGTGAATGAATATTACCTAATTTGTTTTATTCAACAAACACAAAAAAGCAAAACTAAAGGTTGAATAGGATCTTATTTCTGAATTCCAATTTCCTTGAATAAGAAGTGAATTACTTTGGAGGTGGACCCTAGGGAAATCAAAGTCAATAAAATGTTCTTGTTTTAGCTCTGTATTTCATACTGGGATCAGCTTGTGTTGTTTTTTTTTTTTTTCCTGTTCTTTCAAATGGATACTTAAGTACTAGTAGTGAAGAAAACCCAAGGTACTCTGTTTATGGACAATGTCAGTTCACCAAGTTTTTCTATTTGGATATGAAACACTGCTTCAGGGCCATTAAGAAATCTTGATGCTGATAGTGTTAAACGCTGTAGTGCAAGACACTACTTAGCAATGGTTAGGATCTGCAATGCTGGAGCGGAAATCCCTGATAGAGAATTCTGCTTTCTGGCTGAGGAATTTCGGGATCTTTTTCTCTTCTCAGTAAACAAAGAATAATAATAGGGCACACGTCACATAGGGTGGGGTGAGTTGATTCAGTGACTAATACAAGCAACCACACTGCCAAAATAACAGCCACCTTATCATCCTCTTCACAACAGTATTACTAGCACTGTGCCCGATACTTGCAGGTAATCAACAATGTCAGGTGTTACTATTTTTATAAACATCTCGCTAAAAAGAAAACACAGGGATGACAAATAGGGTGAGCAATTGGAGGAAGGGTTGCGAATGGGAAATATTTGGGCAAAACTCACAGGTCTGCGTGCGGCTCTGTACTGCCTGGCTGCCCTGGCTGGTGTGAGCAGATAGTGACTAACAGTACACAGCTGGGTGATCAGGGGTGCATGCGGAGTGCAAGGAACGCCTAATCTGCTTTATGGACAGCAGCCTCAGGAGCATAATAGAATCAGGAGGTTGGCAGCAAATGGATATTGGAGTACAGTTCAGAAGTGAGGTTTTCAGGGAAGCTGTAAAAGACAGCTCAGTGGGAGACTTCAGAGGCCTAGACCACAAGGGATTTTCATTTTGCAGTGGCCATAGTAATTCTCATGGCTCTGTTACTGTTTCTACTAAAAAAAAGATTGATTTATTTACTTCACAGGCAGAGTGAAAGGGGGTGGGGAGAGAGGATAGGGAAAGAGATCTTCCATCTGCTGGTTCACTCCCCAATTGACCGCCAATGGCCCAGTGGGGCCAGGCTGAATCCAGGACACTGGAATTCCATCCCGATCTCTCACATGGCTGTAGGGGCCAGTACCTGCCCCACTCTCAACTGCTTTCCCAGGCACTTTAGCAGGGAGATGGATGGGAAGTGGAGCAGGCAGGACTCAAACTGTGCTCTGATAAGGGATGCTGATGTTGCAAGTTCCAGCTTCGGCTTAACCCCTGGCTCCACAACAGCCCCTGAATCTACTTTTAAGGCTTTCTCTTCATTAGAAAAGATGACGAGAGGGGTGGAAGAATGCTTGTCGCCTCTCAAGCTTCTGAGAGACACCAAGAAGTTCCCTTGGATGGAAGAATTAATCTTGAATAGGGTCGAAAGAAAATCAAACTGTTTGTTGAGGAGTCAGATGGAATAAAAACTACTGCCAAGAAGTAATGAGTGGGAGACAATACTGGATCAATAAAGAAGTAATTTTGGTGTTAAGTGTTTAACCTAGCAGTTAAGACACCAATTAAGAATCGCACATCCCATAACGGAGTGCCTGCCTTTGGGTCTCAGCTCTAGCACCTGACTCCAGTTTTATGCTAAAGCAGACTGTGGGAAGCAGTGATGATGGCTCAAGCAATTGGGTTTGTACCACCTAACTGGGGGACTTGGATTGAGTTCACAGCTACTGCCTTGTTTAATTATTTGAAAGAGAGGGAGAGAGCGATAAAGAGTCTTCTATTCACTAGCTTACTCCGCAAATGGCTGCAATGGCTAGGACCGGTCCAGGCCAAAGCCAGGTGCTGGGAGCTCCATCTTGGTCCCCCACGTGGGTGGCAAGGTCTCAAGTATTTGGGTCATCTTTTATTGCTTTTCCAGGTGTATTAGCAGGGAGCTGGACAGGAAGCAGAACACCTGGGACTCCAACAGGTAATCTGATATGGGTTACCAATGTCTCTGCTTCCCAACAGTGGTTCCTAAATAAAGATTTTTAAAAAGAATTTTCAGTTCTTGGCCGGCGCCGCGGCTCACTAGGCTAATCCTCCGCTTTGCGGCGCCGGCACACCGGGTTCTAGTCCCAGTCGGGGTGCCAGATTCTGTCCCGGTTGCCCCTCTTCCAGGCCAGCTCTCTGCTGTGGCCAGGGAGTGCACTGGAGGATGGCCCAAGTCCTTGGGCCCTGCACCCCATGGGAGACCAGGAGAAGTACCTGGCTCCTGCCATCGGATCAGCACGGTGTGCCAGCCGCAGCGGCCATTGGAGGGTGAACCAACGGCAAAGGAAAACCTTTCTCTCTGTCTCTCTCTCTCACTGTCCACTCTGCCTGTCAAAAAATAAAAAATAAATAAAAATTAAGAAAAAAAAAGAATTTTCAGTTCTTAGAGATATCTTACTACTCGGAGGCTCTTTTTGGAAAGAATGAAACATAACCTGAAGCAGAAGTAGCATTTTTTTATAGTCCAGGAAGAAACAGCATGGGGATTAGCAAGAGCTAGACATCTTCAGAGGGATTCCAGAGAGCAGATGCATAAGGATGAGAAGAGAGCTAAATGAAAATATCACTGCTGGCACGAATCGCAGAACATCAGTCTGACTGCAATACATGGACAAACTCTTAAAATGGAGGGGTACTGAGGCAACATTCAACAGTCTGGGAGGATTTCTAGGTTAGTGAAGTGTCAGAATTGTGCTTTTTTTTAAAAACATGACTCATTCAAAATTTGACCCTTACGTGAGAGGAGTAGGAATTTTTCTCCTTCTAGAATTACATCTGATCAACAAAGAAGTACTTAATGAAGTAGAAATGACCACGTCATGTTAAATTTCAGCGTAATGAGGGATGAGAATGCATAGGCTTATCAGACTCTAACAAGCAGATCACAGTTCCTTAAAAAGTACTTTTGAATAAAAAAAAGCCTATTGAAAAGATAGAGCAGGGCTTAGGACTCAAGGGAGAATGATTCAAGATGATTAAAAAGCATTAAAAAGGACATTAGAGGATAATATTACAAAATTGCTCAATGAGGAAAAAAAAGGGAGCAAATATCATGAAAAAAGCAGCTGTAACAGATTCAGAGGCAGGTGGAGAGGTGGCGCAACGCAGCCACCTGTGCAGCGGGCCACTCACTGCTCCTCTCCTTTCCTCCAGCCTTGGGCACCTGAGGACATCTCTAAACTGGCTGCAAAGGGCGGGGAACCCACGTGTGCCCTGCTCTATCCCATCCATCTCACACAGGTCCTCAAATAAAGTAGGCACTCAATTTCTATTCTCTGAGTCAGTGAATGAAACAGATGATGCAAGTCTATGCCCAGTCATCTTTTTAGGAACCTTATAGGTTTTCTATTCACAGTGAATCATGAAAGTTAACGATAACCTATAAGGCTGTTTCATGAAGTCTAGAACATGGAGCACACAGTAGCTATTGCTATGTAGGTTATTTTGACTCTTTTCAGGAGAAAAGAAGAGGGTGAAACCACTGCTTGAGGCAGGCAATGGAAGGTCAGATTTGAAAGAGAAACTGAAGCAGTCAATTCATTTGCACGCGCTTCTCCAGCACATTTTTCAGTCGAAGGGACAAAGAGAGGGAAGCATCCCGGAACAGGAGACAGAGACTTTATAGGGCTAGATTGCGGTATTTCAATCCCTACTCTTCCATGTCTCAGCTATGGAACTTCATGCAAGTAACCCAACCTCACTGAGTATCCATTCATTCCCCTATAAAACGGCCATTGTAATTGTATTTCCTTCCTGGCCAGCTGGTCTTCCATTTCTCAGATATACAATCTTGGACAGTAATCTACTGAGATTGCAGATGTCATGACATCAAGGATTATACCATGCTTGCTAAACTGAACATCTCTGAGCTTTAGAGTCTTCACCTACGTAACAGAGAAAATGGCACCAACCTCGCAGGACCGTTCTAAGGATTTTACGACACAAAACACATAGGGCACCTCCTAGTTTTGTTCAGACAGCAGGTACTCAGTGGGTTTTACATTTCTCCTGTTTCCTCTGCTGCCCACCCAATGCCTAGCAGCTCCAGATTTTCTACTTTAGCCTGGCATTCCAGGCTGTGCTCTCTGAAGCTCTGCCTGGCCAGAGTCCAGACTCCAGACTCATCTCCCTCCATCCTCCCAGCCCTTCATTCCTGGCCTCTTGCTCTATTCCGTACTCTCCAGTTAGCACATGTCAATTCTCACTTTTGGGTCTATAGCTCTCTATACTTCCTGAAATCCTTTCTCTCCTTCCACCAGACAAAAGCTCATCCCAACTCTGGATTTCTGTGCTCTTTGGAAGACCAAGATAAGTATGTAACTAAAAGGTCTCCACCAGAGATAGTCATAGAATCATACTATTCCTCTGTGTTCTACAGACTTCACAGTGTTTAACATTTTCTTGTTTAAATGTAATTATCACTAGGAAGAACAAAACATTGTATCACTGTTAGGATTTAGAGTTTGCTAAATTCTATTGTGTATATTTAAGCTATACACCATGGTGTTATGGGAAGCATGTAGATGGTATAAAGGTCACTACAGTGAGACAAATTAACATATCCATCATCTCACAGAATCCCCTTCCTGACTTTTAGTGGCAAGAGTAGCTACAGTCTATTCATTTATCATGGATCCCTGTGTATGCTACAATTTCCTTAATATAGCCCTTATGTTGTACACTAGCTCTCTAGACTTATTTACTTCCATCTCCCATTTCTTCCCATCCAATCTGCCCCTGATAATGACTGTTTTGTTCTCTATCTCTGTATATTTCATTTTTTAAAGAGTCCACATGTAAATGAGATCTTTTGCTTTCAAAATCTAGCTTATTTTTCTGAACATCATGTCCTCCATTCTCCTCCATGTTGTGGCAAAAGTCAAGCACACATTCTTTTTCCAGCATTCATATTTCATTGTGTATATATACCCTAGCTTCTTTCTCCATTTATTAATTGACGGACACTCAGGTCATTTCCATATCCAGACTATCATTATGTGCAGTGGTGCAACCTGGGAGTCAGCATGGGAGAGCAGATATCTTTACCAAGCAGTGATCTCATTTCCTTTGGGTATATGCCCAGAAGAGGGCTTTCTGGGTCACATAGTAATTCTTTAATTTTTTGAGGAACCTCCATACTGTTCTCCATAATGGCAGTAATAATTTATATTCCCACCAAGAATGTACAAGAATTCCCTTTTCTCTAATCCTTCGCCAACATTTATCATTTTTTGACTTTGAGCCATCCAAGGGATCTAGGGAATATCACTTGGTGGTTTTCATTCACATTTCCCCAATAATTAATGATATTGAGCACTTTCCCAGATAGATACCTATAGACTATTTTTACATTTTCTTTGGAGAAATGTCTGTTTTGGTTTTTGATCATTTTTTTCATCAGTTTGTTCTTGCACTACTAGGTTGTACTAGTTCTTTGTAAATTTTGGATATTAACCTGTCAGATAATGTGGTTTGCAATTTTTGCCCCATTCTGTAGGCTGCCATTTAGTTTTGTTGATCATTTCCTTTGTCTTGTTATAAGGGTTAGAAGATTTGTAAGGGTTTTAGTTTGGTGTACTGCCATAGATTTATTTATTTTTGCATTTGTGGCATGAGCTTTTGGTGTGACATGTAAAAATTCATTGCTAAGGCCAATATCCAGGAGCTTTTACCTATGTTTTCTTCTGGCTGTCTCATAGTTTCTCTTCTTATATTTAGGTCTTTTAACCAATTTGAGGTTTTTTTTTTTTTTTTTTTTTTTTTTTTTTTAATGGAATAGGGCTAACATTCTTTTGCATGTGAAAATCTAGCTTACTTAGCTCCATTTATTGAAAAGACTCTTTTTATATATGTGTTGAGGATAGCAGATAATAATTAAGAGCAATTCTTAAGAAACTATGGGTTTCAGGGAAGATTTTTTTTAATCAAAAAATTTCAAAAGTTTTTTTATTTGAAAGGCAGGGACAGAGAGAGAGGGAGAGAGAAAGATCTTCCATCTGCTGGTTCACTCCCCAAATGGCTAGAACAACTGGGGCTGGGACAGGCCTAAACCAGGAGCTTCATCTGGGTCTCCCAAATGGGTTGCAGGGGCCCAAGTACTTGGACCACCTTCCACCGCTTTCTCAGGCACACTAGCAGGGAGTTGGATTGGAGTGGAACAACTGGGACTTGAACTAGTGTTCATATGGGATGTTGGCCTTGCAGGCAGTGGCTTAAACCACTGCCCCACAGTATCTAAAAAGAGGCTTTTTCTTTTTTGTTATTTCATGTTACTAGACGACACATATATAAATCACTTCCTTAGGTAACACGTGGATTGGTTAGATCTTTCCAGGGACAGTTCTTGTGGTCTTGTCCAGTGTGAGCAACAGACTCTTGACTGTAAGGACCAGGCAGTGATATAGTCACTCTATTTTAAAAAAATAAAGGATCTGTTGAGGTGATTTAAACCAAGAATGTTTTATTTTTAAATATAAGCCCATTTTTGTTTAACAGATTTATTTATTTTCATTTTCTTTTAGAGACACATATGCAGAGAGCAGGTAGGGCATAGACAGGTTTGTCATTCATCGGTTCACTCCCCAAATACCCAGCTGGGAGGTGGGCAGGGCAGAACCTCCTTCCAGGTTTCCCACATTAGGGGTGTGAAATCAGGTACAGGTCCTATCTCCTAGTGCCTTCTAAGGTGCACATTAGCAGGAAGCTGGAATAAGGAGCATAGCCAGGACTGAAATGCAGTCAGTCGGATATGGGAATGGAGGAATCCCAAGCAGCCAAACTTCATCACTGTGACAAAAACCTATTCCTGAACCCAGTCTTGATTAGCTAAGCAGTTAGGATATATAAACTACTTCACGGACTTTTCAACATCATGTTCTAAGGTGAGTTTCCAGTTCTCTCCAAGTAACTGGCAGGGATCCTTTTCTGTGCGTCCCATTTAATTCCCCACAGTCTGATCAGCTTGCCTGAATGTCCTCCCCTTGCCTTACGCTCCTGTGGTCCTAAGGAGCTGGCCCTGGGATGGTCTGTTTCAGATCACAGCTTCTTTAGGCACTGTGGAGACCAAGGGTATTTTTCTCAAGTCTGATCAGGAAGTGTGTCTTCCAGCATGGGATTCTGAAGGAAAAGAGTTTGTCTGGTGTCACGCTATTTACTATCCCTCCAGCCACAGACGCTGGTGTCTCCCTGTTCAGTCACTTCACATCACAATCACATGTATCACAGTGTATACATTTCAGTCAGGTAGTCAGACACACACACATGCACACACACACACACACACACACACGCACAGACAAGATGTAGGAAAACAGAGGCAGAGAAGGAAGGAAGGAGGAAGGGCAGTGACAGGGAGAGCAAGGTAAGAGCAAAAGAGATTGAGAGAGAGAAAACAAACCTGGACAGTCTTGCTATTCATCATTATAGCATACTCATGCATTCTTCCAAAAAAATCAATGACTACCAAAAATTATGATTTTCCTTTCAGAGTTAAACAAAAAGGCAAGTCAGGCCCAAAATAGCTGAAATGAATTGATACTATTCCAGTGTGCCAAACTCATGAATAACAGTAGGTGTAATAAACTATTGTAAACCACAGCTTTTCTATGAGTATTTTGTTAATTAAAAGGTGTTGGCTTTAGGAAGGAACTCTTATTTTTTCAAAAGTGTTTGAAGAACATTCCTCTCATCTAAAAATTTAATTGGTTTCAGGGGTACATGATGAGTCAGACTAACAGCTTTAGAGCTTTAAAGGAGCTACGAAATCTTTTACACACACACACACACACACACACAATGTACTTGGCATATTTATTTGAAGTACTTACACAGTTTTTTTCCCCTGTAATCCACAGGTCTCCTCTAGTTGATAAGAAAGCAAGGGGCACATATTCTATTTTTAGCTTTGTTGTATGAATGGGGATAACTTCTGTTGTTTGCTTTACTTTTTTATTTGAAAAATGTCAGTTTAGTAAATGATAAACCATTGGAATCACACTAACAATTATATAAAGGGATATCGAAAAGGGTGCTGTTAAATATTCCCTTCCTCCTCACTATTCCATGTCAACAAAAGGTATTGATGGTATCTGTGGTCAAATGGCATTACTGTTTAATGCTATGGGAGATAGGAAAAAATCATTAGCTTCATTGATCTCACCAATAGATAAAATAGCTCTCATCCATGTAAGCAAATTGAGAAATATTGTCTTTTTAAATATTTTAAAGGATGATATATGGCTCAGTGAAAGATGTGAGTTCAAGAAGGCTTGTTAATAAAATTACAGGGGCCGGCGCTGTGGCTCAGTAGGTTAATCCTCTGCCTGCGGCGCCAGCATCCCATATGGGCGCAGATCCTCGTCCCGGCTGTTCCTCTTCCAATCCAGGTCTCTGCTGTGGCCTGGGAAAGCAGTATAAGTGCTTGGGCCCCTGCACTCACATAGGAGACCAGGAAGAAGCACCTGGCTCCTGGCTTCGCATATATACAGCTCTGGCCTTTGCGGCCCTTGGGGAATGAACCATCGGAAGGAAGACCTTTCTCTCTGTCTCTGTCTGTAACTCTACCTCTCAAATAAATAGAAATCTTAAAAAAAATGGAAACAAAGTTTGGATTCCAAAGTCAGTATACTCTATTGTGTGCAGGCAAGAAAGAGCCTCACCTCTTTTCTCTAAATATTTGTAGTCTGTAGGTACAAGTTGGAAAATGAAAAGCAAATGTTAGGAAAACATAAACATTCATTTTGTCTGTGTTCTTTTCCATCGCTCTCAAGAGTAAATAAAATTTAGGACTCAACTATCATCAATTTTTCATATGTTAGCATCAGAACGGCCTGTGCTACACAGGGGCAGGAACTAGAGAACTGGGTATCAACGATTCATCGTAACTAAGGGTACTTTTGGATTTTAGGAAAGCAAAGTTTTTAGATGTGGGAGCCATGGACTTTTAAAGTTCAGTGATGTTACTCTAGTATTTTTAAATTGATTCTTTGCTATTACTAATATAATAACACTAAGAAATACGTGATGTTACAAGGAAGGAAGAGCTATTAACACCAACACTACCAGGACCATCAGCATTTACTCCAAAATCCCTGTGTGTCAGGCAGAGTTCCTTATATATCCTGTTTTGTTTTGCATCTACTAACAAATCTTCAGGGTACATATTGTTCCCTTTTTACTGAGAGGCAAAGTAACTTGCTCAGAATTTCATTTTAAGAAGTGATAATGTCAAGAGAGTATGCTTGATTACTACCCGCACTTCTAAGCATCTCTGATACCGAGGACCTTTGCTACATCTCACTCTCAATATGCAAGAATTATTAAGCACTCTAATAGTTTTTACTCTAAGGCCTGTAGTTTACAATATATAGTACCCACAAAATATACCTAAGATGCATTCTAATTTGGTAGAGAAAATCACTTGATCTAGCCATAAACCTATGGATTATAACAGTCAAGTACATCTAGCTTCCTCCCACAACTTAAATATTTTTCTTGAGGAATATCTTCAACCCAACTGCCTTCCTTCCCTAACTTGAGGAGAAAAATAATCCTTGAATTGTCTTTTTTAGTTTTCATCTTCTGTATGACCTTTCATAACTCATATTACATGAATTCATCCTACACACTCAGGGAAAAGCAGGCTTTCTCAACCTCAGCACTACTGACATTTTGATTCAGGAAATATTTGTGCTCTGAGAAACTGTCCTGTTCATTATACGATCAGGATTGTTTATCAGTATCCCTGGCCGGAGCACCCTTCTAACTGTGACAACTAAAGGCGGCACCAAAATTACAAAATGGCCTCTGATGGGAGAAATAAAATGGCTCTGATTGAGAAATAATCAATTAAAAGGGATTTCAAATTCTCCCCTCACTCCTGTTCTCCTTGTCTCCATTTCTCTCTCCTGTCCATCTCTGTGTATGTACAGTTTATATATCTCCTTAGCATGCTTGTGCATTCTCATTCTTCAGGAGTATAGAATAAGAGAGATCGTTATTCTAGGTATTAAATAAACAGAAAATACACAAACCTATCACTGCCAAAAAATACTAAGTAATATTGTATTGAAAGTGTCTTGTGACAGAAATGACAGCATCTCTGGTGGAGATTAAATGTCCACAGAGTTCCTTCCCTTGCAGTATCTATACTTTTGTAATGAGATATTTCAGAGTTGAATTCTGTTTCTCCATCCCTTTAATATGGATTGGCCTAATGATTTGTTTTGGTCAATCACATATTAGCAAACATGACATAAGCATGAAAAAATCCGTGGGCATTGTGCTATGCTTAGAACTCTTCTGCCACTATATGAACTATCCTAGCCTTCTGATCCATGACAGGCAAGTAACCCTGTCACCCATATTGTCTCAGCAAAAAACTAAGAACTACCAGACACATGAGTGAGGGCATCAACTAACAGCTGACCATGAATATGTTAATGAGCCCAGCTAAGACCTGCAAAAGAATCACCCAGATGAGGCCTGCTTTAAGAAGATCCAAGAATCATGAACTAAATAAATGATCCTCATTTTAAGGCATTACATTTGGGGGTAGCATTCTATACAGCAATAGGTAAGTGAGAAAGCAGCCATCTTTAAGCTATTACACACATGCACAATTTAAGATGCCCCTCCAATTGCCACAGAAATAATAATAATAATAATAAAAGCCCTGCTGAGCCAGCAGAAAGAACATAGCTGGAAAAGTCTTCAACCTTAAGTATAAAAGAGAATGGAAGATTCAGTCATTCTATGATGCATGCACACCAGGCAGCCAGAATTTACAGGGTATTTTAAGATAGCAATATATTTAGTGGAAACTTCCTACTAATGCCATTAAAACTTTGCATCTGCACAAAGTACAGAATTTAACAATTCGAGCCAAGTAGGCAGTCCAGTGTTGAGTATAAAGGAAGAAAAGCCAGAAGAAACCACAATAAAGGCTATGCTATTCATGAAGGGTGATCAACAATGATTAAAGTGATAGCAAAATACAATTCATATAACCATTTGGGCATAATCAGCTATAAACATTGTGGAAGTTCTCAGTATAGAAAATGCACAATTATTCTACCAAAATTTTTAGCACCTTAAAAATTCTTAAAGAATCCATTCTGTTTTTGCCTTGCTTATTTGTTTTTAATAGAGTTGCTCTTACCCAAATATTGGAGACAATATTTTGCAATTAAGCACTAGCAAAAAGAGATAAGCTGTTCATCCTACAGAATTAATCTAAATGAGTCTCATATTTGTTTGGGTGAGCTTAATTTTGTGCTATGAATGAAAATAATTAGCAGTAAGTTTTTAAAGTTGTTATTTGTTGAAAAAGATGTTCTAAGATGTGCCAGCCCTCATAAGCCTTAAGAATCTTTTTTCTTCCTCAGAAAACTCAGTATCTGACATATGGTAGGATCTCAACCAACATTTGTTATTATCATGATTAGTATGAGGTTAATGTACTAAACAGAGTCCTTAAGTGTATTCTATATCTAAGTCTATCTATCTGTATCTATATATACATTTAGAGCTTAAGAGTTTCGAGGTAGAGATTCATCAGGCAGAAAATACAGGAATCATTAACTTCAAAGTAAATGAAGCAGTATTAAATAGTCTTCAAGGGTAGAGTCTTTTGGTCTGAATTGATAACACTACTTTGCACAGAAATTTCAAGAGTATAGAAGTGCATTTTTAATGTTTTTTTTTTTCCTAATGGTTCTTCACTCTGCTTGTGATCAGGAAGCATACCATTACTACCAACTTACAGCATAGGAAACTAAATTTGGAAAAGTTAAAATACTTTCCAAGATCAACATGTAGTAATATAAAAGGTTCCGAGAATTCTATTTTTAAAAAGCTCTGAGGTATTAAAAAGTGAATTCATGGAAATCAAGTTGATTTATAAGCGAGTAAAGGACTTGAGCACATATTTCTCCAGAGAAAATATACAAATGGCTGAAAAGCATCAGAAATTGTGTTTAACTTCACTAATAATTGGGCAAACACAAACTAAAACCACAATGAAATAATATCTCACACTTTTTAGGATGATCACGACTAGAAAAAAAAATCCTAACAAATATTGTCAAAGATATGGAGAAATTACAACACTGTACAACATTGATGAGAATGTTAGCCCTTGTACATTGATTAGAATGTAAAAATGGTGTGCACTGTGAAAAACAGCACAGATGGTTGTCAAAAAAATAAAAATAGACTACTGATTTAGCAATGTCACTACTGGGTATATATTCAAAAGACTTTTAAATAAGATTTTGAAAATATCTGCACATTAATATTAATTGCAGGATTATTAACAGCAGCTGAGATTGAAATAACCAGAATGGATAAAAGTAGTATATACATACAATTAAAATTAATTAACTAAAAGGAAAGAGGTTCTTTTATATCCTACAACATGGGTGTACCTGGAAGATACTATGATAAATGAAATAATCTAGTCACAAAAGTCAAATAATGCAAACAATACATGGTACCACTTACATGAGAAATCTAAAGTAGTCAGATCTAGAAACAGAAAGTAGAATGGTCATTGCTAGGGCATGGGGAGATGGGGAGGATAGGAGCTTTTTAGAGTTTTGGTTTTACAACATGAAAAAATTCTAGAGAGATATTGTGCACAATAAAGAATGTATAGTTAACACTACTATACTGTACAATTGAAAATAGTAAATGTTATTTTTTAAATCACAGCTACAAAAAGAGAATTCATGAACCAGGCACAGTGTTGGATTTTTCTTTTCCTTCCATATTACAGAATGTAAAAGATTTTTTAATATCATAATCAATACTTTCCCACAAACCAGAATGGTTCTGATATAGTAAGACTCAATGGAAAATGATCAATTTATTTTATGTCTTTACTACTCTTACTTAAATCCTTTTTACAACTTTTGTTGTGTAAGCAGAATATGCTTCAGCACACCATTAACTTAAGCATAGTGTTAACTATATGCACCTCATTGTACAACAGATCTCTAGAACTTTTGAATATTGCAAAACTCCAACTCCATATACTTCCCATTTTTCCCTTCCTCTGAGCTCCTGGGAAAGACCATTCTACTTTATAGTTTGAGTTCAAATACCTTTCTGAAAGACATTGTAGTGCTCCATTGGAGTGTTTCCTAGAGTCCATGACCCACACTGTAGATAGTGGTAATAATGACCACCAATGGATCACAGCTGCCACTCCTCTGGGGCCCCATTCCTGGCGAGTGCACTGATAAAGGTTCCTGCTCACTTGACTCAATGTGGGAAAACTGAAGGAACACCTAGCTCTAGGGATCCTTGTTCAGATTGGCTGAAGCCTTAATAGCAATTACAAGGTGAGTCAGCCTCTCCCTCTGCCCAGTATTGCCTTCCTCACTTCTGTACAAGTGAAACTACTAAGAGTATTTTCTCTGTGCACAACTATTTGTCACAGAGAATATTTCCAAAGACTATGAAAGACTAGCCTTATGGTCTATATACATAATTGCTTGTTTCAAATACATAAAAGCAACATGGTATATCCAGTAATTCAATTTCAGAATAGTGTAAACTTTTGAAAAATAATTAATATCACAAGTTATGTAACTCAGTGTTTAATTGAATGGCTGTGAAAATGCCCAAAAAGCATTACAAAGAATGAAATGGTGGCCAATTTGTTGTTTAAGAGCTTACAGAGCAATTTTATACTCTTGTATTATATTTGAGGTTCAGTTTATCATCTGAGTTGCTGTTTCCTAAATGAAATCTCAAAACATCCTGGAACTAAAACACCAAGGAGCTTGACAAATCCAAATTCTCAAGTTTTGAACTCTGTCTCTGTAATGACACTGGAAGTGTAACCGCTATCTTATGTAGGTTTGAAGTGATTGTGTTGTGCTAAACTTGACTTTTAAAGTTCTGGGTCACTAAACACATTATGAACTCGAAGTCTGGAATACACACTAACTGAAGTAGTGAAACTAGCTACATAAAAGATCAATTTTTTTTATTTAACTTTGAGAAAATCACACCATGCTTGCCACAAGTGCAACTATGCAATAGAGACCAAAATCAAGGGTAGAAAACAAATAATACTTAAGTAGGGCAAATTTCTTTTTATAAGCACAAAATTAAGATTATGATGTTTGCTTCTTTGAGGCATGCCTACCAAACCATCTCAAATTCCTTTTGAAAGTACAAGAGGTAAGAAATAAAACTATATTATTTCAATGGTTATAAATCATGCTATTAAAATGGCAATGCACCCAGGAGCATGAGCATGACAATTTTGTTGCACGTATTTCTAATTACTTCAGACTTGAATCTCATTGTCTTAATCCTTTTGATGAACAGTTCTAAAATTAAGTGGGTAAAGAGAGTCTGGGAACACCGAGAATCTACAGTTTATGCTTTCTGAGATAAGAAAAGAGTCTACTTTGTTTATTCAAAAAGACCTGTGAAGCAGTACTGTGGAGTTGGTTCATTTTGAAGTTTGTATTTTTTGCTGCTTACGAAGGGGAAAGTCCACCGTATCAGGGTTTATGGTAATTCCTTTTTTAAAACTCAGTAAATCATATTCAAACTCTGGTTACACCAATACTCTTTCCACAATGACATAATTCTACATAAAGCATATGGTTTAAATCTTGATCTGTTAGGGCCATTGTTAAGGCGTAGCAGGGTAAGCTGCTTATGCAATGCTAATATCCCGCACAGACACTGGCTAGAGTCTTGGCTGCTCCACTTATTATCTAGCTCCCTGCTGATGCACCTGGGAAAACCTCTCCCTCTCCCTCACCCTCACCCCTTGTTTTAAATAAATACTTTTCTTAAAAATCTGTTGGAACTTGTTTTGAGGTCTAACATATGATCTATTTTGGAGAATGTTTATGTACATTTGAGAAGAATTTGTATTGAGCTGCTATTGGGTAGAATGTTTTGTGTATGTCTGCTAGATCCATTTGGACTAAGTTGTAGTTCAAGTGTGATGCTTCCTTATTGATTTTCTGTCTGGATGATCTGTCCATTGTTGAAGGTGGGGTATTGAATTCCCCTACATTACTATGTTATAGTCTATCTCTTCCCTCAGATCTCTTAATATTTCTTGTAGGTGCTCTAATGATGGTGGCATATACAAATATGCCTGTAATTTTGAGTTTCTCTAGATGATTTGACCCATTTGTCATTATGTACTGACCTTCTTTGTCTATTTTTATTATTTTCGACTTCAAGTCTTTATTATCTGACATAAGCATAATTCTGCTCACTTTTGTTTTCCATTTGTGTGGCTTATCTTTTTCCATCTCTTACCTTTCAGTCTAGGTCTGTAAAGGAGAAACAAGTCTCTTATAGGCAGCATATAGTACTTGGGTCTTGCTTTCTTTAATCCATTTGGCTACTCTACACATTTTGGTAGAAGAATTTTATCTATGTCATATGTGATTATTGTTAAGGATTTACTAGTGATATTTAAAAACTGTTTTCTAATTGCTTTCTTTATCCTTTATCCTTCATATCCTGCTGTCTTCCTTTGTGGTCTGATAGTTTTCTATAGTGGTATGCTTTGAGTCCTTTCTTTTTATCTTTTGCATATCCACTACAGGTTTTTATGTTGTGGCTAATTTTGAGCTTACATAAAACGTCATGTAATAGCCTATTTTAAGCTGGTAACAACTTAATTGCACACAAAAATGACATTTTTACTCTGCACACCCAATATTATGGTTTTGATGTCACAACAACTTATATCATTATATAATTTGCATCCCTTAACAAATTATTATATATATATTGTTTTAAATAGGAATTAAACCAAATTTTGCATTTGAAAATAAACTTTGAATGAAAGGAAGTTACATTTGAGATTCAAACATTCTAAGGTAAAGTTAAATGCACAGTCTAGAATAGAAAATCATAGTTTCATGAAGAGAAAGATAATAATTCTAAAAATTGATTTTTATCAAAAGATATTTAGGTAACAACTAGAAGTAAAAAATTTTCATCCTGTTTAAATTACAGCCTATATTAATCCATTAAACACAAAAAGATATTTTCATTAAATTATGTGTTACAGAATCTCTAGCTTATTGCATGAAAGTAAACCACACAAAAACAGTCAAATAAGCCTAATTAAAACAATACTAACTGGCTATCTACAGGAAGATGGCGGTATAGCAGCAGGATGTTCAAAGTCATGCAGGGAAAAATGGATAATTAATGAGTAGAGGGGATACAAGCAGGTGGTGGAATCACAACAAGTTTGTGCGGAGTGGCCCAGGAGTCCACCAGAGACTGCTCGGGTCCACGCTGGGGGAAGCAGAGAGAGGTGCCTGAAGTACACCTTACACAAAAATCCACTCAACATGGATTCAAGATCTAAATCTACACCACGACATCATCAAATTAATTGAGGACTTGGGGAAACCCTGCAAGACATTGGCACAGGCAAAGAATTCCTGTCAAAGACCCCAGAGGCACAGGTAGTCAAAGCCAAAATAAACAAATGGGATTACCTCAAATTGAGAAGTTTCTGTACAGCAAAAGAAATGGTCAGGAAAGTGAAGAGTCATAAGACAGAATGGGAGAAATTATTTGCAAACTAAGCAACCAATAAAGGATTAATAACCAGAATCTACAAAGAGATCAAGAAACTCCACAATAACAAAACAAACAACCCATTTAAGAGATGGACCAAGGACTTAAACATACATTTTTTCAAAAGAGGAAATCCAAATGGCCAACCAACACATGAAAAAATGTTCAGGATCACTAGCCATCAGGGAAATGCCAATCAAAACCACAATGAGGTTTCACCTCACCCCAATTAGAATGGCCCTCATACAGAAATTAACAACAAATGTTAGGGATGATGTGGGGAAAGGGGCATCTTAACCCACTGTTGGTGGCAATGTAAACTGGTAAAGCCACTATGGAAGACAGTATGGAGATACCTCAAAAATCTGAATATAGTTCTATCACATGACCCAGTCATCCCACTCCTGGGAATTTACCCAAGGGAAATGAAATTAGTAAATTAAAGAGCTGTCTGCACCTCCATGTTTATAGCAGCTCTATTCACAATATCTAGAATTTGGAATCAACCTAAATGCCCATCATTCGAAAACTGGATAAAGAAATTGTGGGATATGAACACTATGGAATACTACATGGCAGTAAAAAAGGATGAAATCTGCTCATTTGCAACAAAATGGAGCTAGCTGGAAAGCTTCATACTTGGTGAAATAACCCAGTCCCAAAGAGACAAATACCATATGTTCTCCCTGTGAAACTGACACTTTTAGAATCAATAACTTGAATGTCCTTGTCCCAACTATCAATGGACAGTTTTCTATTGTTACTTTTAATTTTTTATTTCATTTTGTTTTCTTTCTTTTTCTTTTCTTCATACTACTATATGTTGAACTCTTTACATAACATAGCGTCAATCATATATATATTAATTCAACTGGAAAAAGATCCCAGTAAAAAATAAGCAAGAGAATAAGAGAGGGAGGAGGCAGTCTGAAACTGTAAAGCAGTATTGTTCTGCAAACAGTCCTACAGACTTACTTCTCAGGGTACAGCCTAAAATCTTGTCTTGGGACTCCAAAGCCATTAAAATCAGTGGTATAAATGCCATCCTAATTGTTAAAATGATCATATTAAATGTTAAAATCAACATATAGAAAGGTTTAAGTGTAAAAGGGTTCATATAAATAACATTAAATGCCTGGTAATAATAATAGAATTAAAAAGGAAGGAATGTCCAATATGGGAAGCAGTCCACACAGCAGACTCCGAGAATGACATTCATTGTAAATAACATTTTGACCTCAGAATCAACCCTTAAGGCTTCTTGGTCTGGCTGAAAGGCCTGTGAGAGCATTTCAGGCATGGAAAGCCGAGACTCTGTGGCAAAAGATATCTTATATGAAGGATCTCTGTGAGACCTCAGCATAATGAAGGGGCCATCCAAGAAGGATGTACTTTTTTTCTGACGGGAGGAGAGTATATCCACTTTGCTTATGGCTGTGTCCAAATACTGATGGAGTCTGATCACAAAAAGCTTCCACAGCCTTGGCAGCCCATGGCAAGAGCCTCAGGTGATCACTGACGTCATAAGTAAGTGTTAATTGTTAAAGGAACAATAGAAGTCACTGTGCACTTACTCCCCATGTAAGACCTCCTTCCTTAATGAGTTGTACTATGAGAATTAACTGCAAATCTTGTTCTCAAATTGTAGTCTATATGTTGTGTGTGTGTGTGGGAGGGGGTGCAAACTGTTGAAATCTGTGCTTAGAGTTGGTCCTCTGTATATAAAATCAAACTAAAAATGAACCATAATGAAGAAGGTGATGGGAGAGGGAGACGGGAGTCGGATGGGAGTGGGGGTGGGGGTGGGAGGGTGGGTATGGGGGAAAGAATCATTATATTCCCAAAGTTGTACCTATGAAAAAAAAATGAATTCATTAAATAAAAATTCATAAAAATATTAACTGCTATCTAGGATTATGAAATTATAAAAAATAGAAAGCAAAAAAATTATGCATCTTTGAGAAACATAACCACCAAATATTGATGGAGACTTTATGTATAGTTTTCAATTGATAAAAATCTTAATTTTTGCTCTGTAATATGGTATAATGAAAACAAACCACAAAACCCATGCTTCCTATTTGTCCTACCTCAAAGGCATGATTGTGTTAGACTTCAATAGCTATTTTTTTTTAAAAATTGTGAGATAATTTCTATGTAATTAACATACAAAAATCTAGGCAGAATGGCCAATTCCCATAAAGGAAATATGGTATAGTCAATTTACTATTTGGGGCCTGATATTCCTGTTCAATCTGATGTAAAAATGAATGGGAAGACATATATTCTGAAGTAACTCAGAATCTAAAGTACTGAAATGGAAATCTCCCCCTACTGGCAATGGGGACCCAGGATTACAACAATTAGGTAACTCGCATAGATGAAAGAATAATAAATCATCTCTTTCTCATGCATCCATTTTTCATAAATGATCTGAGTTTCATGAATCAGATTCATTAAAAATGTATAAGTATAAATTTCTATGAAATAATGTAATTTATCAGTAATTTAGCTTTCAATATCACAAAAATAATAATCTATAAAACTTAAGAAGATCTTCAGAAAGTTTAATACTGTGCTTCTAAAATCATAGATGTTGTATCTGGTAGAATTCTCAGAAGCTTTCTCATTTGGGAGAAATCCATCACTTAGTAATTAAAGAAACCAAAATCCAAAGGGTTGAATGGTTTGCCCTACACCACCAGCCCCAAGAAAGCATGATACTAAATGAGAACCACATCCCAGGCCTATGGACAGCCAGTTTAATGATTTTTTTTAATAATATGAGCATGTCTTTGGAATTTCAAAATGTTACTTATCTCTCCACAATTGTGCATCTAGAATCATGATAAAATAAGCTTACCTTAAATCAACAAAATTTTAGTATTATATTACATTTTGTTAATTGCAGTAGTATTTATATGACTTTGAAAATATCTGCTACATGTATATAGTGGTAGATATCGCTTATTTGATCCACAGAAACCGTTTGCACTACTCATGGGTTTGAAATGTCTTTTCATTAACCCTCAGAAATCTTAGGTGTCTCCAGCAAGTTGCGAACATCTGTAATATTGCTCACTGCCTTATGACATCGCTGTAATTAAATACCTCTGTAAGCCACACTCCTTACTCTCACAATTGATTTCAATTTCAGTGTTGCTAAATAATGCTATCACAATCATTCAAAGATGTGTTGTGCCATAGGTAACAAAAATTCTTTTCTAAATGATTTATTTATCTTTGTAAATGAGAACAGATTGAATATTGTCAATATAACAGTACTCCCCGGTTGCCCCTCTTCCAGGCCAGCTCTCTGCTGTGGCCAGGGAGTGCAGTGGAGGATGGCCCAAGTGCTTGGGCCCTGCACCACATGGGAGACCAGGAGAAGCACCTGGCTCCTGCCTTCGGATCAGCGCGGTGCGCCAGCCGTGGCGGCCATTGGAGGGTGAGCCAACGGCAAAGGGAGACCTTTCTCTCTGTCTCTCTCACTGTCCACTCTGCCTGTCAAAAAAAAAAAAAACACAAACAAACAAACAAAAAAAAAAAACAGTACTCTACTTACTTTTGGACATGCTTTCTGACATGAGCATGAGAAAGAGGGCACAGAACTAATTAGTGTGCTTGAATTTCGCTATCCTGTATCAATCACTTCTATGTATCTGCAGCTTGTCATGTGAATACTCTCATTTGACTTACTGATTGTGACCATCCCAAGTGATGAAGATAGCGGGAGAGAAATGAGGAGAAGGCAAGATTTGAAAAATACCACAGGGCCATTACCAAACACCTGGATTGCATTCTACTCCACTTATAGAAAATGATTTCCATTGTTTACCCTAAATGCATACTTACCAGTCTTTTCACACAGTATCCAATATATGTATGTTCCCTCATTGTTTACAAAATAAATTTGTAGGGGCCGGCGCCATGGCTCAGTAGGTTAATCCTCCACCTGCGGTGCCAGCGTCCCTCTCACTGTCTGTAACTCTACCTTGCAAATAAATAAGTAAAAAACAATCTTTAAAAAAAAAAACAAACAAAATAAATTTGTATAAGCTGTTCCTTAGAATTAATTATTTTCTTTGCCTATTCTTTTAAAAAATTTTATTTTATTTATTTGAAAGAGTTACACAGAGAGGTAGAGACAGAGAGAGAGGTCTTCCATCCGCTGGTTCACTCCCCAGATGGCCGCAATGGCTGAAGCTGCACAGATCCGAAGCCAGGAGCCAGGAGCTCCTTCCTGGTCTCCCACGTGGGTGCAGGGGCTCAAGTACCTGGGCCATCCTCCACTGCCTTCCCAGGCCACAGCAGAGAGCTGCATCAGAAGAGGAGTAGCCGGGACTAGAACTGGTGCCCATATGGGATGCTGGCGCTTCAGGCCAGGGCTTTAACCCGCTGCAACACAGCTCCAGCCCCTTCTTTGTCTATTCTAATGTTTCCTGTTTCTTATGATCAAACTCTCACTTCTGTGAAGACTTTATGAAGATACTCTAATTAACCCTAATATTTTCCTCTGAACACCTATGTTGATTGCAGTCTTAAGTAAAGCATCTCTGTATCTGATTACTTATTTTTACTTTATTTTCTACTGATAAAATTGCAAAATCCTAGAAGTGGAAGGAAATTTCAGTGCTGAACTTTAAAATCTGTTACCTTGGGGCCAGCACCGAGGTGTGGCAGGTTAAAGCCCTGGCCTGTGGCACTGGCATCCCATATGGGTGCCGGTTCGAGTCTCAGCTATTCCATTTCCAATCCAGCTCTCTGCTGTGGCCTGGGGAAGCAGTTTAGGACAGCCGAAGTCCTTGGCCCTACATCCACAGGGGAGACCTGGAAGCAGCTCCTGGCTCCTTTGGGTCAGCTCAGCTCCAGCCATTGCGGCCATTTAGAGAGCGAACCAGTGGATGGAAGATCTTGGTTTTGTCTCTATCTCTCTGTAACTCAGTCTTTCAAATAAATAAATCTTTGGAAATAATTGTCACCTCTGAGCATTGTAAATCTTAAACTGAAATGCTTTGCGTACAATTTAGTATATTCTTGATATTCTCAAGAGGGATATCTGAGCGTGTTTGCAAACCAAATGGCAGATTTATGTGATCAGTTAGGCTTAATTAGGAGTTAAGGGATTCATCCCCATCTAACACTCCTGTCCTTAAGTTTTCTTATGACAAAATTTACATATTAGAATCACCCAATGGGTTGGATATTGTTAGGCCCATGGAAAATCACTACATATCATGGACCATGAGAAAACAAATTTCTACAATTTTGTGTGATTAATATATCTTAAAATAACATTTTAACTTTTCCTTCCTCGATTATGAAAAAAATTCCATCTCATTTAAAAAAATTTGTTGTTAAGTCATCTGATGATCTACATTTCCAAAAATATAAAGGGTTTTTCAAAACATATTCACTAATTGTGACAAAGATACTAATATGAGACGTTAATGGGGGAGTTGGGTATATATGAACTCCTTGTACTACTACCTCATAACTCTTTGTAACTTTAAACCTAGTCTGAAATAAAATATTAAAAAAGAAAAATATATATTCCAACATTAGAAATCAATAATAAAGATTGTGTTTTAATTTCATGTATTTTCCAAAAATAAATAATGGCTAATTAATGATAAAGTTTTCTACTGTAATTTTGATAGTCTGAACTAAGTCTACTGAATGGTTTTCATTCAAATACTATCATTGAATAATAACTCATTTGGTGAAGGGTTTTATGCCTACTTGGTACGAGAGACATGTACATGAAATTGTTAACATATATCTTTTATTCCAAAGATTTTGTAATAAAAAGATAATCATGGAATTGTTATTTTCATTAAACTGTGACTATATCTGGCAACAAAGGTAAATTGCAGTCTAGATAAATTAGCACTTGGGAATATATTACACAAGTACTGAAAGGTTTACTCTTCAGCGTTAAATGATGAGGAAATTAGGCATATAAAGGATACGTGCGTATTTTCCTGATAATCCTACATTTTAAAATAAACTTTAGCATTTGTGTTATCTGAGGCTGTAACACAGCTGGACTGATTTAGACTGAAACTAGGGTAAGGGAAGATGTGTTAAAATTGATGGAAGATTATAGTGCATCTCCAAAATCTTGAGCATCATTAATAAAGATCATTCTACTTGGACTTATTGCTCTATTCATATCCTTTCTGGAAGATAAACTACCTCAAATCTCCGATCGCAATAGTAATATACTATTATTGCAGAGTTGCCAGGGAACATTCCTGGGGGCCATGATCGGGATGATTGAGAGGACCAGTAAATGGTGAAAAGTGGATGTGACCAGGGAATTGCTTGGCTGTTCGCCAGTGTAAGAAATAGCTTGATACTAACATTAAACAGCAGCTGAAGAATCTTTTAATAGTTTAGGTGCTTTTTCTAAATCCTCCAGTTAAGCTTGACTGATTAAATTATTAAGGAGCTCTGATTTAGCTGTTTCATATTTCAGTTGGGAGTCAAGATATTTTGAAATCATTTTCATTACTCATGGTTTCTTGTTTTTCAAAATTAAACTTATAGGTTGCTGAGATAATCCCTTTTTATTAGCTTGCAGAAACTGAGAATACACTAAAAGGGGGGAATAGCTGCATCAAAGTAACATTTCTCTGACAGTATCATATTATGATGGACTAGTTCCTTGTTTTTCTTATCTGAACTACAGAAGTTCTGATTAATGTTGTTAAAACAATTGTTAAAAAATGTGGGTACAGGCTCCTCCTTACCTGTAGATCTAGGCCGATATATAATTGAATCAAAGGTCAAGGGACGGAAAAGACCCTGAAATTTAGGAAGAACCTCCCAATGTGAATGATTAATTTGTATATGACTAACTCCTGGAAATTTCTCATTGACATCTAGTTTGTAAATAACTTGAGGATAAGATTGCCTTTTTTTAGGCTCACTGGGTAAATACTCAGATTAACTGAATATCTTTGGGCCCAACATTATGCTAATGGAGTAAAGATTGTTGGTGACTTAAAAAATATTTGTTCTCACATACTACTACATCTATGCAACAATGCTACTCCCTAGGAAAGTCCCAATTCTCTTTTAAGTTTCTTTGCACTCCATCCTTTATATGTTGGTCCGGGGGCCTGAATTTTAAGTCAACCAGCTGATAGCATCAGTCTGAATCATCATGAATACAGTAGTTGATATATACACCAGCTAGTTCCACTTCTCTGCCATGCTGTGACGCCCTCGAGAAGGCGAAAATGTTGATGTCATGAAGTGGGTTAGGTCTCACCAGAGTAGATAAGTTACTACAAAAACAAGTTATACAAGAGTAAGTCTGGCCTCAGAGCTCTCTTGCTTCCTCTCTTGCCATATGCGCATACATACACATGAACCCACATATAGATGTCGCTAATAGGCACACTAATGACGTATCGTGGACACTGTCTCAGATGATTTGTTTGAGGCTGGGTACTTTAACAAGAAAAGAGGTTTGGGGGTATGAGAAAATGGCACTGAAACTGGCCTCTGCTGAGGGCCTCATGGCAGACAGCCCGAGTGCATGTCCAAGAGTGGTCATGTCATGAGAGATGAAGCGAGAGATCTGTGGGGACCAGGATTGCTTATTTGCAGCTTGTTCTTACTCGAACAATTCACTCCAGTGAGATCTAATGCACTCCCTCAAGAGCATAGCAACGTGGTGGAGAAGCAGAAGAGCAAACAGCTGTATGCAGCAGGGGTAGGGCATGCAGGGACTTGACTTTGGTTTGTGCAGAACATCTGGCCCACAAGCCACGTAAGACTGCAAGATCATTTGGTCTGGCCCTGCCAAGACAACCACGGGTGGGACTCCAATTTTAATAAATCTATAGCAGGCTAATTATTAAGTTGATAATTTTATACAGCCTGCAAATGATAATATAAATATCTACATAACCCTTGGCAGAAAAAAGATTTCCCACTCCTGCTTCATGAGACCTGACCTGGTCTCATAAGACAACATTAATTCTTTCAGAGCTGGGGTGATGCCTCCATAACCCCATCACCTCCTACTAGCCCCTACCTCTTAAAGCCCTGACCACATTTCATTATAGTTACATTGGTGACCAAGTTTCAGACACATGACTCTTTTGGGCACAGACTTTATCCAAACTGTAATATTTATCATGGGGACTGTTGCAGATGCATGGTATAGGTTGGCCTGATTAACTGAAGGGGAAAAAAATCTCTTTTAGGTAAGAGCTTCTTTCTCTCACTGTAACAAGAAATCTTGTTGCCCTATTTGCTGCTGGCAGTCATCTTAGACCCTGAAGGCCAAATAGTGGGGTGTTCATAGCTAACAGAGATGGAAAATCAGAATAAAGAAATTTATATACAAAGAGCTCTGGGGTGGTTCCAAGATTGCTGAATAGGGGAAGGACTTGCTGATTCTGTTTTTAATTTTTTGATTTTTTTTTATTTATCTGAAAGTTAGAGTTATAGGGGGGTGGGGAGAGATCTTCCATTAACTCGTTCACTCCCCACATAGCTGCAATGGCCAGGGCTGGGCCAGGCTGAAGCTAGGAGCTTCATCTGGGTCTCCCATGTGGGTGCAAGGGCCAAAGCACTAGGGACATCTTCTAGTGCTTTCTTAGGCACATTAGCAGGGAGATGGATCAGAAGTTGAGCAGCCGGGTGTGAAACCATCTCCCACCTGGGATGCTGGTATCCCAAGTACAGGCTTAATCTGCTACACCACAATGCTGGCCAGAGCTAGCTGTTTCTGAATAGGGGAATACAGCAGAAGAAAAGTCAAAGAAGTGCATTCCCAGGGGAGGGTTGGAGAGAAGTTTGCAATGGAAACTCTACAGAAAGAAGAGGAAAACTGTGGAGCAGTGTGTAATGTGTGGACATGCAGCACCAAGCGGGGACACCACACAAAATTCCCGTAGCCATAGCCTGGAGGAGACACCAGGTTGTGAGAGCAATGTGCGGGCAGACTGCGGCAGCCCATGCCACCGGGGATACAGCACGAGGGAAAACTTTGCAGACCACACTGGTTTTGATTCCGGCCTGCAGCATTAGCTGAGGTCAGGGAGGTACCCCCTAATTCAGTGAAGGAAAACCGCATTTCTCCCCATACCCCCAGAAAGGTGTCCAGCAACTATCGGGGAGAAGGTGCCATCTTGACACAAGCAGAGGCTGCAGCTGCTCTCACACGTGCAACAAGTGAATTTGATCAGAGGGAAATATCCAAGTTTCCTACTGACTTTGAATCTGGCTGGGAGGGTTGACAGGGGGCTCAGTATCAACTTAAGATTTTGAGGTGCCTCCATCCCCTCTACCTGTCAGAGGCTCCTGGGCTGAAACTGCGAGGACAGCACAGCCACAGGCAGCTGGCTCTAGAAGCGACTGCTCTTTCCATGGATGGGGCAGGTTTGCAGAGCGGAGGGGGATCTTCTGAACCCTATGTATGTGGGAGCTCTGTGTGCTGTGACTGTGGGAATCCCGTGACTGCACAATAGGGCTTGGGGTATAGCTAGGTCTCTGGGCAATCACTGTGAGTGGCTCCACACATGCAGAGCTCCCTGACTGTCTGGGGTGGGTCATTGCAAGGGTTTCCTGGTCACACTGAGGACTGTACAGATGCTTTGTGTGCTTCATGCTCCAGTGTGTGTCAGGGTTGTACCCACCGTCAGCTAACTGTGGACACTGACCACCTTGAAAAAGAGGAGTAAGGTAGTGATTTTCCCAACAGGGGTGATCGTATCCTCCCCTCTGCTGCTAACAGAGAACATCTACCATGCCCAATTTGGGTGTCACCCTGGATTCTCACTCCACATTTGAGTACCCTAGCACCAACCAGCACATGCCACTGGGTATTCACTGAAGGAGCAAACACTCCACTGAGTCACAGAGGCATAGTTCAAGATAAAACCCATTGGTGGAGAAAACCAAGTGTTTCCACAAATCCCTAAAATTAAATGCAGAAATACAAGAAACAAGACAAGGAAAACAGCATGACTCCCCTGAAAGAACAAATAACACTTCAATATTACATGTGAAGATAAAGAGATTGAAGAAATGCCTGAAAAGGATTTCAGAAGAATGATCATAGGGTTACTCAGAAGCAATGAGAAGCAAATCTATGACTTACAGAAAGCCATACATGACATGGAAGAAAAATTCTCCTGTGAGATAGATATTTTGAAGAGAAATCAAACAAATATTGGAAATTTAAAACTCAGTGTTAAAATTTATATTTATTAAATAAAAGTTTTCTAAAAAAAAGAACTCAATATATCAAATAGAAAGTACAGTAGAAAGCCTTAAAAACAAATTCAGCGTGGCAGAACAAATATGCAAGCCAGAAGATACATCTTTGGAAATAGATAAAAAAAGAAGAAATTAGAAAAAAATTAGAAATATTATAAACAATGCTTGAGATTTATGAGATACTATAAAATGACCAAATATATGGGTCTTAGGAGTCCTAAGGTTGTGGAGAGAATGGATTAAAAGGTTTATTTAGTGAAATAATTACAGAAAATTTCCCTAATTAGGAGAAAGAAATGTACCTCCAGTTCACAAGGAACATAGAACTTCTAACAGACATGACCAGAAAAGATCTTCACCATAACACATTGTTGTCAAACTTTCAACAGGAAAACATAAAGAAAAGTGCCTAAAATGTGCACCAGAGAAACACCAGATTACTTTCAGAGGATTTGCAATTAGACTCACAGCTGACTGCTCATCAGAAACCCTACAGGCGAGGAAAGAATGGAGAGACATAGTCTAAGTCTTTAAAGAAAAAAAAAAAACTGCCAATCTAGAATACCCTGCAAAGCTTTCATTTATGACGGAAGGTGAAATAAAGAACCTCCAAACAAACATAAGTAGAAAGAATTTGTCACTGCTTGTCTAATCTTACAAATGATGCTTAAGGATGTACTACACACAGAAACATAGGAGAATAGTCCTCACTATTGAAGAATGTGAAAGCAGAAAATCTCCTGATGAAGGTACAAAGGAAATCCAAAACAAACAATAGGAATATTTATGGGAAAATGGCAGGGCCAAGTTGTTATTTATCGATAGTAAACATGAATGCAAGTGGCCTAAATTCTCCAATTAAAAGATACACACTGGCAGAATGGATTAAAAAACAAGACCCATCTATTGGCTGCCTCCAAGATACGCATCTCACCAAGAAAGATAAACATGGACTGAAAGTGAGAGGATGGAAAAATATACTCCATGCTAATAGAAAGCAAAAACGAGTAGATGTATCCATCTTAATATGAGACAAAATAGACTTCAACACAAAAATCATCAAAAAAGACAAAGAAGGGCACTATGTAATGAATAAGGGCTCAATTTAATAAGATGTGACTATAATAAATGTATATGCATCCAATGCCAGGGCACCTGGCTATTTAAAACAAATGCTAATGGATCCACAGGGAGACATAGACTCCAATACAATAGTAATGGGAGACTTCAACACCCCACTTTCATCAATGGACAGACCAACTAGACAGAACAATCAACAAAGAAACAACAAAACTAATATATGCTATGGAACAAATGGACCTAACTTACATCTACAAAACATTTCTTTTCTTTTTAAATTTTATTTAAGGTATGCAAATTTCATATACTTCATATATACAGATTCAGGAACACAGTGATACTTCCCACCCTACCCTCCCTCCTGCACATGTTCCCACCCTTGTTCCACCTCCTTTTACTATTCCAACTCCTAATTTTTACAAGATCAACAATTTTTACAAGTTCAACACATAGTATGAAGAAAAAAAAAAACACTGTTTCTCAATAGTCAAGACAAAGGCTATAAAACAATCATCAAATCTCAAAATGTCAATTTCACTCCTATACATTCCATTTTAGGTACTCTATTATCACAGATCAGGGAGAACAAATGATATTTGTTTTTATGGAACTTCTTTATTTCACTAAAGGTTTCCAGGTATCCATTTTGTTGCAAAAGATAGTATTCCATATTTTTTTTTATCACTGAGTAGTATCCCACCATGTATAAATACCATAATTTTTTCATCCAATCACCAGTTCATGGACATCTGGATTGTTTCAGTATCTTAGCTATTTTGAATTGAGCTGAAGTAAACATAGGGGTACAGATAAGTCTTTCATCTGATGATTTAATTTTGTTTGGGTAAATTCCCAGGAGTAGGATGGCTGGGTCATATGGTAGAAATATTCCAAAGTTTAAGAATATATTTTCATCATTACATGGAACTTTCTCTAGGTTAGACCATATGCTAGGTCATAAAGCAAGAATCAGCAAATTCAAAACACTTAAATTCATACCACATATCTTTTCTGACCAGAATGGAATGAAGCTGGAAATTAACAACCTAAGAACCTCTAGAAAATATGCAAACACATGGAGACTGAACAACAAGCTCCTGAATGAACAGTGGGTCACAGAAGAAATCAAAAAATTCCTGGAAATGAATGAATATGACCATGCAACATATGTCAAAACTGATGGCATACAGCAAAAGCAGTGTTAAGAGGGAAGTTTATAGCAATTAGTGCCTACATCAAGACATTGGAAAGACATCAAACACATAAGCCATCAATGCATCTCAAGGACTTAGAAAAACAAGAAAAAATGAAAACTAAAATGAGTAGGAAGAGAGAAATAATTAGAGAAAAATACACAAAATTGAAACAAAATACAAAAGATAAGTGAAATGAAGAGCTGTTTTTTGAAAAAATGAACAAAATTGATACACTACAGGCCCAACTAACCAAAAAGAAAAAAAGGGGGAGAAGATCCAAATCAATAAAATCAGAGATGAGAAAGGAGACTTAATAATGGATATCACAGCAATAAAAAGAATCATCAGGAATTATTATAGACAGCTATACGCCAACAAATTGGATAATCTAGAAGAAAAAGATTTCTGGATACATACTATCTGCCAAAATTGAGTCATGAATACCTAGAAAACTTAAATAGATCAGTAGCCAAGATGGAGTCTGAATCAGTAATAAAGATCCTCCTAACAAAGAAAAACCTAGGACGAGATGGCTTCACTGTTGAATTATACCAGACTTTTAAAGAAAGTCCTCTCAAATTATTAAAAAACAATTAAAAGGGAGGGAATCCTTCCAAATTCATTCTACAAGGCCAGTATCACTTTAATTCCCAAACCAGAAAAAGATACGGAGAAAAAGATACAACAGAGAAAGAGAATTATAGCCCAATATCCCTGATGTACATAGATGCAAAAATCCTCAACGAAATACTAGCTAATCAAATCCAACAACATATCAGAAAAATCATTTACCCAAACAGGGACTTATCCCTGGTATGCAGGGATGATTCAACACACTGAAATCAATAAATGTGATACATCACATTAACAAAATGAAGAATAAAAATTTTATGATTATCTCAGTAAATGAAGAGAAAGCATTTGATAGAATACACACCCTTTCATGATAAAAACCTTAAGAAAATTAGATGTAAGTGGAAATTTCCTCAACACAATCAAGGAAATATATGACAAACCCACAGCCAGTATCACATTAAATGGGGAGAAGTTGGAAGCATTTCCACTAACATCTGGAACTAGACAAGGATGCTGAGTTTTATCACTGATATTCAACATAGTCCTGGAAGTTTTAGCCAGAGCCATTAGGCAAGAAAAAAAAAGTCAAGTCCAAAGGAAGCAAATTGGAAAGGAGGAAGTCAAATTATCCATGTTTACAGATGACATGATTCTACATATAGAGGAACCAACAGACTCCACTAAGGAACTATTGGAAGTCTTTAGAGTTTGGTTAAGAGGCAGGGAAAAAAATTAACACACAAAAATCAATGGCTTTTGTATACAGAGAGCCCCACAGCTGAGAAAAAAACTTGTAAGAGCAGTCCCATTTACAACAGCTACAAAAATATTAAATACCTTATGATAAATTCAACCAAGGATGTGGAAGATCTTTTTGATTAATATTAAAAAATATTAAAGGACAAAATAGAAGACACAAAAAATGGCAAAATCTTCCATGTTCATGGATTGGAAGAATTAATATCATCAAAATGTACATACTCCCAAAATAAATTTACCGATTCAAGGCAAACCCCAAATACAAACGAAATTCTTCTCAGGTCTAGAGAAAACAATGCTAAAATCCATATTGAAACACAAGAGACTCCAAATAGCTAAAGCAATGTTAAACAACAAAACAAAGCCGAGGCATTGCATTACCCTATTTTATGACATACCATATTTTATAATATACCATAGGGAAGTTATAATCAAAATAGCTTGGTACTGACACAGAAGTAGAGATATAGACCAAGGGAACAGAACAGAATCCCCAGAAATCAATACATGCATCTACAACCAGCTAGACTTTGACAAAGGAGCCATAATCAATCTCTGGAGCAAGGAAAGTCTCTTCAACAAACAGTGCTGGAATAAATTGGATCTTTGCATGCAGATCCCCACCTCATACCTTATACAAAAATCAACTCAAAATGGATCAAGGATCTAAATCTACAACCTGATATGATCAAATTGCTAGAGGAAAACATTGGGGAAACTCTAAGACATTGGCAGAGGCAAAAACTTCTTGAAAAAGCCCCTATAAACACAGGCAATCAAAGCAAAAATACACAAATGGGATTACATCAAGATAAGAATATTCTGCACAGCTAAGGAAGCACTCAACAAAATGAAGAGGCAACCAGTAGAATGGGAGAAAAAAATTGCAAACTATCCAACTGATCAAGGACTAATAACTAGAATCTATGAAGAGCTGAAGAAACACAGCAACAACAAAACAAAACAAATAATCCCAGTTAAGAAATGGACAAAGGACTTGAACAGGCATTTTTCAAAGGATGAAATTCCAATTGCTGGGGCTGGCATTGTGTCATAGTGGGTTAGGCTGTCACCTGAAACACCAACATCACATATAGGTGTAGGTTCAAGTCCTGGCTACTCCATTTCCAATACAGCTCCCTGCTAATGCACCCAAGAAAGCAACAGAAGATGGCCCAAGTGCTTCAGCCCCTGTCACCCATGTTGAAGACACTGATCAAGCTCCCAGCTCCTGGCTTTAGTCTGGCCCAGCCTTGGCCATTGCGGCCATTTGGGGAGTGAACCAGCAGATGGAAGACCTCTCTCTGTCTCTCTGTAACTCTACCTTTCAAATAAAAATAAATAAATCATTTTTAAAAATTCAAATGATCAACAAACAAATGAAAAAAACTCAGGTCGCTAACCATCAGGGAAATGCAAATCAAAACCACAATGAGGTTTCATCTCACCCCAGTTAGAACAGCTCTTATACAGAAATCAAAAAACAGTAAATGCTGGCAAGGATGTGGGGGGAAACTGTTCCCTAATCCACTGCTGGTGGGAATGCAAACTATTACAGACATTGTGAAAGTCAGTTTGGAGATTCCTCAGAAGGCTGGAAACAGATCTACCATATGACCCAGCCATCCCGCTCCTGGGAATTTACCCAAAGGAAATGAAATCAGCATATGAAAAAGTGATCTGTACACCCATGTTTATTGCAGCTTAATTCACAATAGTTAAGATATGAAATCAACCCAGATGTACATCAACTGATGAACTGATAAAGAAAGTGTGGCGTATATTCACTATGGAATACTACTCAGCCATAAAAAAGAATGAAATCCTGTCTTTCACAACAAAATGGATGTAACTGGAAACCATTATACTTAGTGAAATAAGCCAGTCCAAAAAAGACAAATCTCTTGTTTTCCCTGATTTCCGTTAACTAATAGAGTACAAAAAAATGTAATGTATAATTATTTGCATTGTAGTCTTATAAAATTATTCCTGTGCATAAACTGTTGAGAAGAAATTGCTTAAAGTCTAAATTAACCACACAGGAAATATTTAGATGCTACATTATCATTGGTTCTCTTTAATCCAATGAAATTATGAATGACTAGTTGACCAAAAAAAAAAAAAAACCCTTTATATGGGTGAAATGGTCATTTTTCCATTCAATTGTTGTTTATAGCCATTGTCTTCCTTCCCAATAACCTAGGGTCTTTTTGCTTTTTACTTACTAAACTTCTTATTCAATGAATTATGAAGCCGATATGCCCACTAAACTAGGGTCTTTCTGCTTTTTACTTGTTAAACATCTTACTCTGTGAATTATTAAGCCTATTTATGGCAATATAAATTTAAAATATGTTGTTATCTCAAAAACTAAAAAGAAAGGTAGAAGGAAGGAGGGTTGGGGGAGGGAGGAAGGGACTATCATGTTAGACTTGTATCTACAAATAATACTGAATCTGTTAAAAATTAAATTAAAATAAAAATTGAAAAAAGAAACAGCTCTGTATGTTGTACCGTGACTGCTTTATCCTCTGAACTCCCAATAATGTTAGCTAATTGAATTAACCTTTTTGTTGAAGGTATTTTCTGTATGCATTGTCTTTCAGTCCAAAGTCTTTTTTTTTTTCAAAAAGATTTATTTATTGTGAAAGTCAGAGTTACAGAGTGAGGGGAAGACAGAAAGCCATCTTCCATCTGCTAGTTCACTCCCCAGATGGCCACAATGGCTGGGGCTGGTCCAGGCTGAGGCCAGGAGCCAGGAGCTCCATCTGGGTCTCCCACATCCATGCAGGGGCCCAAACACTTGAGTGTCTTCTGCTTTTTCCAGGGCATTAGCATGGGACTGGCTCAGAAGTGGAGTGGCTGGGACATGAACCAGCGCCTCCATGGAATGCCGACACTGGAGTCAATGGATTTAGGCCAGGATGCCATAATGTTGGCCCCAGCCCAAAGCACCTTAACATTAAACATATTATTAGGGTTACAAAAATAAAAAGGCATCATTCTTGTATTTAATAACTTTCTATTCTAGTGGGAGTCATTTCAGTAAATATTATGATGCTTGCTGAACTAGTGGTAAGTAAATGGCAAAATGGTAGTGTAGGGAGAAAGGATTTGTATTCCCCTTTGGATTTGGGCAGAAGGGAAGGTGCTCACAAAATCGTATTCTGAGCTAAGACTTAAAGCACAAATTTACCTAAGAGTCAATGGTGACAAGCATATTTCTATTAAAGTGAACATTATATGCAGAAGTATAAAGGCTGCAGTTGGTGGGGTGCTCCAAATAGTTTAGTATTATCTGAATTATCAAGAGAGAGTTAGAAGGAAAGTATGAAATAGTGTAGACAGACTGGTAGATCCCAAATTTTGAAAGGCCTTGAGTGTCATGCTGAGGAATTTAGGTCTTATCCTACAGAAGCAAGGTAACTATTACATAATCCTTACTTAACATGATTGGCATACTTTTAGAAAAGTGAAATTTAAGTGCATTTGTGATGAGCAGGGTGGGTTGACAAAAGCAGGGAAACCAACAATGAGGCATTATAGAAAAGAATACTTGAATAAATAACAAAACAAAATGATGGTGTTGAATCAGCTAAGAAATTCAAGGGCAGGGGGCCGGTGCTGTGGCGCAGTGGGTTAAAGCCCTGGCCTAAAGTGCCGGCATCCCATATGGGCACCGGTTCTAGTCCCAGCTATGGCCTGGGAAAGCAGTAGAAGATGGCCCAAGTCCTTGGACCCCTGCACCTGTGTGGGAGACCCGGAGGAAGCTCCTGACTTCAGATTGGCACAGCTCTGGCTGATGCAGCCATCTGGGGAGCGAACCAGCAGATGGAAGATCTCTCTCTTTCTGTCTCTACCTCTCTCTGTAACTCTCTTTCAAATAAATAAAATAAATCTTAAAAAAAGAAATTCAAGGGCAAGGGTGGCTGCACAGCGGTTAAGGTGCTGCTTACAATTTCCTCATGCCATTGTGGGGTGCCTTGGTTTGATTCCCAGCTCCTCTCCTTATTCCTGTTTGCTGCTAATGCACCATGAGGCAGCAGCTGATGGCCGAAGTACTTGGGCTCCTGTCGTGCACATGGGAGACCCAGACTGAGTTCCCAGTTCCTAAAACTAACGGCATTTGGACTGAATCCAGAGATGGGAGATCTGTCTCTTTCTTTCAAAATTAAATAAAATCATGAAATATAAGTAACAATTTTCAAAAACATTTAAAAATAAATTTCATGGTTACTTGGCTTACAAGATTGATAGTACTGGTAAGTGATTGTGGAGTTTAATGTTAAGGAAGAAAAAGTGTCAGAATGACTCCTTGATTTTTAACTTAGCCAATTTGGTAGACAGCGTCATCCATGAATACACAGAAAATGGTAAGAGGAACAGAGAATTATAATGATAAAAACAATTTTGGGCATGGAGAGTTAGAAATGTTCATGGAACTTCTATGTGGAAGCTGGCTGGTAGATGAAAATGATAGTCTGAAACCGAAGATAGAAGTCTGAGCTACAGGGAACCACTGGCATAGTTTAGTAGGCTTTACCTTAGATTCTCTAATAAAATAAACTCATTAAAATGATTCTAGTTAGGATTATACAGTTTCTGTTGTATCTTTACCCCAATAAAAGTGGGAAAACGTATTTGAAAATAAGTAAAGCATGGATGATGACCAACTGGCCAGGACGCTGGCCACTGATAGACTCAGCATTGGTTGCATTCAAAGCTAACTAGCATTTAAGGGGTGAAATGAGAGAAATGTTCAACTAAGTGGCAGTGACAGCAAGTGACATAACAGGTCATTGAAAACAGGCAAAAGAAAACAAAATAAAACTCAGAAACTAAGAAACAGATTTTAAACTGAAGGAGGATGAGTGACACTTGGTTAACACTATTAAAGGCACCGAGGGTAAGATTACAGAACCAGAGCAAAGGGCAAAATAATTCATGAAAACTTGCCTGGAAGATTAATGCTAATAATTATATTGATATTTGTACTGATATTATGTTGGTATACTAATTATTACATTGATATTCAAGGTTTGATGCAATTTCAAAAAATATTTATACTCATATTACCCTGAATGTTAGGTAACGTGAGCACAGAAAATGGAATTAACCTACCTAATATATTCTTCATATAAATTCAAGAAAAAAACTACAAAGCAAGGAAGACAGGGTAGATACTTTGAAAAATCAATGGATTTCCTCAGAATACATGTGACAGGAAAATAAACACTGGTAGACAAATATATTAAAGGATTTGAGGTGGCAGATCCTTTCTGTCATACAAGATGACAAAGGAAGTAAAAAATGAAGGACTGAGAACAAAAACCAAGGGAGACAAGGGACATGCTTCAGTGAAACATAAAGAACCAAAAAGGCTTCCACGTGGGAAGAATTGGAAGTGATCAATTTGTTTCAACAAAGACCTTTCAGTGAGGAGAGCTGGAGACACAGGTGATGAGACAACTTCAAAAGAAAGACTTTAAAATGAATTTTTCCTCTACTACAGTAGTTTTTATTCTCAACACTATTTTTGCTCTCTTCTTACCGGTGAAAATATTGAGGGTGATAATACTGTGGAAAGGCACTTCATGGTTAGACATTCAAACTGCACAATAGACTGGTTAAAAATTGGGTTGAATGAAAAAAAAAAACAGTTCATAACCTCACACTTTTTAAAAATTCTGTGGTACTTCTGAGTCTAGAAATCAAGGTAGGGCCAATATTTCTGATGCTCAGACAGTTTTTATTCTAGAGGTTCTGCCTTTTTTTGAAATACAGATTTACTCAGTGGATTCAAGAGGATGATGAGTATTTTTCTTTCAAAGCAAACAGTGAACAAGAAGGATGTTCAAAGTTCTCTACATGGAGTTGTCACTCAAGGCAGTGGCATCAAAGTCAGTCAAAGTGGCCCTCGTCTTGCTCTGAGTATAATTTGTAGTGGAGAGGAAGTTAGAGAAGTCTAAGAGAGGAGAACTGAGGAAAATACATAGCCAGATATGCAGCCAAGATGGAAAGTACACAGGTTATAAAATCTGAAGGTGACAAATGACTCCAATTCCTTGTGGAATCAACTGAAAGAGAAAGAGGGAAGGGAAGAAGAGAGAAAGAGAGAGAGATACAGACAGACATGGGGGTGGGTGGGAATTGCAGCAGCATTTAGTGCAAACATTGGATGGACTATCATTTGATGACACCCTGGGAACCTACTTGGTGTGGGCATTGGTAAACAGCAGCATCAGTGGCCCTCATGTGTCGCTCCCCCACTTGCGGAGGAACGACACCGGACCCTGCGCTGTTCTTTTTGCCCGGCTCTTCCTGGGTTAGCTGCCGTTCCCTCACTCGCAGAGGAATGACGCTGTCCCGGGTTAGCTGCCGCCCCCCCCCCCCACATGCAGGTTCAGGGGCCCAAGGACTTGGGCCATCTTCTACTGCTTCCCCAGGCCACAGCAGAGAGCTGGACTGGAAGAGGAGTAGCCAGGACTAGAACTGGTGCACATATGGGATGCTGGCACCACAGGTGGAGGATTAACTCACTGCACCACAGCGCCGGCCCACATACTGGCAATTTTTAGGAAGTGCCAGGCTCCTTCTTTCCTCCAACCTTTACACGTCTTGTTTCTCCACCGTGGCAATCTAGTCTCCCTCTTGTTTTCCTGGGTACAACTCCATGTCCCTGAGAAGCCATCATTAAAGTTTCATTGTTCACAGAAAGTTTTCCCTGCTACTCCTCTATTGCACTACTACAGACTGAGTTAGGAGATTCTTCCTGGTTCATCCACAGAATTCTAAATGCTAGTGTTTGTCACATATGGTTAATTGCCTTACTTTCTGTGAGTCTAGGAATAGTGCTCACCTGGATCAATATTGTATCCCTAGCATCTAACACATAGCAGCATATACTAAGTCTTAAGAAATTATTTAGAGGTCACTGCTGTGGCTTAGTGGGTAAACCTGCCACTTGTGGCACTGGCATCCCATATGGGTGCTAGTTCAAGTCCCATCTGCTCCCCTTCCAGTCCAGCTCCCTGCTAATGTGCCTGAGAAAGCAGTGGATGATGGGTCTAGGCCTTGGGCCCCTGCACCCATGTGGGAGACCTGGAAGAAGCTCCTGGCTCCTGTCTTCGGCTCTGGCTGTTGTGGCCATTTGTAGAGTGAACCAGTGGATGGAAGACCTTTCTCTCTGCCTCTCCCTATCTCTGTAACTCTACCTCTCAAATAAATAAATAAACCTTTCAAAAAAGAAAAAGACATTGTCTAAAAATAGAAAAAAAATTGCATAACACAATGTAGAAGGAATTTCAACAAGTCAAATAGTATACTCGGAAATGGTCTCATTACACTGATGGTGACATCTGCTACTGCCTTTGACCATACACGTCAGCTCTCCCCAACTAGTTCATTATTTACAGCAGTCAGTTGAAGCAACATTGTCATAGCTGTTTTCTGTACTTAGGCATACCCTCCTCCCTTAGCAAATGTGTGCTAATCACTTCAGGGTCAAAGACAACTTAGATATGATGTGTAATATGAGCAGAAACTACATTCCACTTGACGTAAGGGCAGTTCAAAAAGTTCATGGAAAAAAAAGCAACTTTAAGATAAGTTTTTATTGGTGCAAAACATTTTGAAAATCATCCTGGCCGGCGCCGCGGCTCACTAGGCTAATCCTCTGCCTTGTGGCGCCGGCACACCGGGTTCTAGTCCCGGTCGGGGCGCCGGATTCTGTCCCAGTTGCCCCTCTTCCAGGCCAGCTCTCTACTGTGGCCAGGGAGTGCAGTGGAGGATGGCCCAAGTGCTTGGGCCCTGCACCCCATGGGAGACCAGGATGAGTACCTGGCTCCTGCCATTGGATCAGCACGGTATGCTGGCCATTGGAGGGTGAACCAACGGTAAAGGAAGACCTTTTTCTCTGTCTCTCTCTCTCACTGTCTACTCTGCCTGTCAAAAAAATAAATAAAAAAAAAGAAAAAAAAAGAAAAGAAAATCATTCATATGGAGGTTCTTCAAAAAGTTCATGGAAAATTCATAGCATGAAAAAACGATGCATGGATTTAAAAATTTTTGCCTCAAAATTAACATTTTATTTCCATTTTTCATAAACTTTCTAAAGTATCCTCACACAGAAATGGTTACCTCAACATAAGGATGAATATTTCTCTAGGTACTTCAATAACTATATAAAACGTGTTCACCAGAATAAAAAGCAAATTTAAAATCTAGTTGTCTCCTCTTTTTAATTTTGCTCTGGAGATGAGAAAATATTCTTCAAGGTAAGAACTAGTATTTTAGGCTTAAGTGCATCTATAAAACTACTACTCTCTTTTTTTTTTTCAACTGAGAGTAAAGCACTTTCAATGACTGTACTAAGTATCTCACACCATCTCTTCATTCTTACCATGAGTAGCTTTACAGATCATCATCCTATGCTAGGCAAAGGGTATTCTTGTTTCTGAGTAAGCATTAAAAATACTTATAATAATAAATACTTTCTCCTCAGAAGAAACCTTAAAAGGTTAAAGAAGTGTATTCAAAACTATATTCCCTTTATTAACTATTATGAATCTATCAGCAAGTCTTTTTCTAAAATAGGGTTCAATGAACTATTTGGCTTGTGGGCCAAATCTGACCCACTGCTTATTTTTTTTTTTAAATACAGTTTTACTGGAACACAGCCATACTCATTCATTTGAAAACTATCTTTGACTACTTTTGAACTTTGGTAGAAGAGTTGAGTGACTTCAAAGGAGACCTTCTGACTGGCAAAGCCAAAAATATTTGCTATCTGGATCTTTATAGAAAAAAAATTACAAACCCCTGATCTAAACGCTTCTTGAAGCAATTTACATTATTAACCTGCACCTCTTACTGCAACAGCGAATTATATAAACTAATAATTTACTTTGTAGAAAGGGATTTTTTATTTGCCTCAAATTACATCTTTCAGGCTTCAAAAAGCATCCTCTAATTGCAGTGTGCTATGATTTGGTGAATAAATTCCTATTGTCACTACTGTAGTTAGATGAACAATGGACTAGAAATAGGAAGAGAAGAGCTTCTGTCTTTTGAGTCTTCTCTTTTTCAGTTTTTCCAACTGCAGCAAAACTATAATCCTTATTCTTCTAGGATATTTTTGTGATCACAGTAAATAATATACACATGTAAAAAGTTGTATTTTTTTAAGATGGTACAGATTTGAGTGTTCTGATTTCTCTATTTCTGGTTTTACTAACTATAGTCATAACTTGGTTTAGTTTATATTCATGTGGTGGTCTGGCCAACCTTAATTTTCCTTTAGTTATTCCGCCACCACAGATTTATTCCTTGAGTGTGCATCCCACAGCAGGGCATGTTACTGACCTCATCTAGTCCGCCCACTCAGATCTGCCCACTCATTCCTCTCAATCCACTTGCACCCACTGCTAGCTCACGCTGGCTTTTAGTACAATGCTTTATATTTATCCACATGGGAAGAATAAATCCCAGTCAAAAGGCACGCGTAAGTGGGGCACCAGCAAGTTCAGAGGTCAGCAGCATCTATTTTGATGAGTTCCAACACTGCTCTAACTTTGCTCCCTTGTATTTCCATAGGCATTTCAATATTATCCAGTCTCACGGTGTTTTGTATTATTCAGGCAAATAAGCACCTTTTCAAGTGAAATATAAAGAAAAATCATATCATGTGTAGCATTAAAAGAGGAAGGGCAGCAGACTGGTTGCAACTAGAAATGGGAAGCCAGATGAAGTCTGGGGACTTTTCTGGAGGAGCACGTACTTCTTGAGGGCAGAAGGGAATGTCTTTCAGAAGAGACGATGGACTTTAGGTTTCTGGTTTGCATGCTTGGTTCAGTGCAATTTCACACGATATTTCTTTCTATTATTTCATGTTACAGTAGGGATGGGGTCCACTCACTCACCAAAGCTACTAAATAAAGAAAATTCTAGGGGATAATTTGGAAAACTAGGTCTGAACACAAAAATGTATCTACCAAAGGGGTCATGGTATTATTGAAAAATAGACTAGATGAAGCATTGTTTAAATATATATATTTGAAATTAATTTAGTTTATAAGGTGAACGAATTTCATATATGTCATATATACAGATTAGGAGCATAGAGTGATACTTCCCACCCTACCCTCCCTCCCACGCTGCCACCCTCCCTTCCTTTCTTATTCTTTTAATTTTTATAATGACCTACTTTCAGTGCACTTTATACTTGTAAGATTAACCCTACACTAAGTAAAGAATTCAACAAATAGTAAGCAGAAAATACCACTGTTCCTCAACAGTAGAGACAAGGGCTGTAAACAACAGATCTCAAAACGTCAACTTTGCTTATACACATTACATTTTTTGTACTCTATTAGTTATCACAGATCAGGGGAAAATATGATATTTGCCTTTGAGAGTATTGTTGAAATTAATTGGGAAAATATTTACTAACATAACAATATGCTAGAGTTGATTATATAGTACATGGAGTATTCACAGAATATACAATTAAGATGTAGTATATTTAATATAAAGGTAACAGAGGGCATGAATTTTAGAAAGATGTGGGTCTAGGACCATGCTTTGCCTACTTAGTATCTGGGTGTTTCTGGGATTAGCATTCTCTCTAGGTCCCCGTTTCCTCCTATGTAAGAAAAAAATTGTAGTACATATTTTATAAGAGTTCTTTAAGATTAAACAGAACATTGCACAAAGAATGCTTAGCCAAATGCCTGATATGAGCAAGGCATCCATGGATGTTAGCTCCAAGATAAATACTAGGTATGCTGGGGTCAATGCAAAAGCCATGGGGAATAACTGAGATGAAATCAGGTATTATTTTTGAAAACAGCCATGATATGGCTGTGTATTACTGAAAAAGAACCAGACTGTGAGACCTTATAGACCCTCTAACTGTGTTAAACATGAAGTGACAATGTGGTTTTGCCTGATTTACATCAGACTTTTGTTGTTTAAGCACATTTTCATCAATATACTCAATATGAAGTGTTTATTCATCCAGATAATAGATACGAAATCATGCATCCAAATGTTCCTTGGAGTCAGAGATCAAGATGAAAATCCCTAGGATCATACAGATTTGCGTCTATAAACTTGCTTATTATATTCACATTCAAGGAGGTTGGAAGGGATAGTGTCAGCTTTTTAACCAGAATCTTTTCATTACTTCTCCCTGTTGGGTTGCAGCACATGCTGTGAGTGACCTCCAGAGATTCCTCAAGCTATAAGCAGAAAGCAAATTGAATCTGAAAGCTTTATTAGACAAGTTTGTCTTTCAGCTTGTGGGAGTGGATGTCAGCTGTACTGGACAAAAATAAAATTTATTGAAAAGAAAATCTCAAATCAAATTGCACAATTCAATTCTGAGTTAGGTCTTATTTGCTAAACATAGAGTGCAGGTTCCAAAGAAAAAGATGTATTTTACTTCAGAGAAATAAGAATCAGCAAGAAGAATGGTAAGATTTCTCTTGGGATCATTCCAAACTCAGTAGGTAAAAATGCTTATCACTAAGTCATAGGGTAAAAACACATGCTAATAATCAATGAAACAAATTTGTTCCCTCTTTTCAAGGAAAATAAGTTCCTCCACTTATAATCCAGAGCTAACATTATAGAAAGCTTCTTTATATCTTTTATCCATAAATTTTGGGGTTAGGGGATTAATTAATAAAACTAGGAAACAAAGTGAACATTGGGGATTGACTATTCTGTTTTAACTCAATATTGTCTTCTATGTTTATAGAGGCACTTTACTTTCTGCTTTTTGTTGTTGGAGAAAAATGATTTTTGAGGGTGTGATAATGATTCCAGAATCAAGAATCAAAGGCATTAAAATTCTCATTTTTCTTCTATTGTGGGTCTATAGTGCAATTTAGACACTGGTAGAGTTAATGCGATTAGCAAGTTTACCTAAATATTATGATATCTAAATTGAGTGTCTGTGTAATGAACTCATCATGAACTGGCAAGCACCTTGGATATGGGATTAAAATCTATTTTCTTTAAATTATTGAAGATGAGAGAAGGAATGAATTATATGAATATTAAGAAGACCATACATAAAGCAGAGCTTCTTGAGTATCAAGACACCTTCAGTGATGAAGGTCATGGAATGAGTAAGATCTGGCTTGAGAGATTTTCATTAAAGCCACAGAACATTCCTATTTGAACAGTTTTGAAGTTGTAAAAGCAAAACAAAACAAAAACAGGATACACCACTGAGATTGCAAAGATAAACCTATCAGCTATGTCTCAGCAGGAAAAAATGTTGAGATCTGTAAGAATATTGAAGAGCAGTGAAATCCAATTCAGAAGGTGTTAGTTTGGATATGAATTCTGGCTCTCAACAGCTGCACAAGCATATATAATCACTTAATTTCACTGGTATTATAATTATATAGAAGGTTGACTTATTTGATGCAACTCTAACATACGTGTACTTAACCATCCAGTCAAAAAAGCCTGCTTGAATACCTACTACATATTAGCTATTGAATAAAATCTAGACATATATTGCAGCAGCCTAGAAGGGTAGGAAAAGGGTAAACAGACATTTTAATGCAACTAAGTCATGGATCAACCAGTAATTACCAAATAGGTTCTGATTATGAAGTCCACAACAGAAAACTAGTATCAGAAACACACTTAGCAAGAGGGGGACCTCATGCTAAAACATTTGAGAAATGACTTTATTGTTGACAGGCCACGGAGATTTGCCTGATTTATGTTAGAAAAGGGAAGTTTGAAGGGAGAGTAAATAATAGATTGCAAGAGTAAATAATAGACTGTCTAAATGTGCAGCAACGAGAAATGTTCTTTTTCTACTAAAAAAAATAAATTAAGACGGAAACTGGAATTTGGATTAGGCAATTGAAAGATTTCTGAGTATAATTGTAACAGTGAAACTCTACATACTTGTCATTATTTAAGGAGAGTGTAGGCAGTTATCTTTCCCAAGATTGCTTCCAAGAGAAAGCAAGTCTTTCCAAAGATAGTGGGGAAGAAAGATCAACCTAATACTTTTCAGACAACAATCTTAAAATCTACAATGTAAGTTTAACACTACTACAACTTCCTTTTGGAATCATCTTTATTTGAGGGTAAAGCTATATTCAATTTTAAAACTTGTCAGCAGAGTTTTGGAAAATATTAGGAATACATATTAAAGCCCTCTGTGTGAGCTGTGGGGCACTTATTTTCATGAGTTTTTCTGATAGTTTTTATTTCCTTTCAGTCATATGGCATTCAACATTCCGAAATATTGTAGAGTGATTTCAAGCGAAGGTTCTTGGAGGAAGTTAAATAACTTGAGAAGGTTAAGGTAATTTTACTTAACATTTTTTTCTGTCACAATGCAGGACATGTGTAATTGAAAAACCTCTAATGATCGGAATACTTTATTTGGCCATTTGTGTTCATCTGCTCCTCCTCCTCCTCCTCCTATGTGTGTGTGCACACACACACATACACACACAGAAACTTCCAGGAATGCTTCCAATAAGCATTAGAAATGATGGATTACAGCATCTCTTCCTTTGCCAGTTCAGATCCCAGAGCATAGCTCAAAACGGAGATGGTAACCAAGAAGTAAAACTGCCACAGGGTTAAGAGAGGGAGAAGAAAGAGAATCTCATCATCACAATATAGATCATTGATATCTAAGGAGACTATCACTGTCTTGGATGTTAACAATGCTACTATTATGCATTGCCTGTTAACCAGGGAGCATTGTCTGAAGAAGGTGTCCAGGGCCAGAGACCCCACTGCCCACATATAAAGATTTCCCTCTCATCAATGGGATTGATACTGGGGCCTCCCCCGCCCCAGTTTATTGTTGTCACTTCCCTTTTAATATTTCAAGCACCTATACCTCTTATGGCTTTAAGTTTTTGAAATTAGTTATTCAAGTGAGACACACACACACACACAGAGGGAGAGAGGGAGAGAGGGAGAAAGAATGAGAAATGAACACATTCATCCTGATTAACTCCCCTAAATGCCTACAATGGCATAGCTGGGCTGAGGCCAAAGTCAGGAACTCAATATAGATGTCCTATGCTGGTGGTAGGGACCCAACTACTTGAGCCATCACCTGCTGCCTCCCAGTGTGTACATCAGAAGGCTGGGATCAATATCAGAGCCAGGATTCACACCCAGGTACATCAATACGAGATACAAGTATCTCAACTTGCATCTTAATTGCTAGCATGACCACCTTCCTATGATTTTTAAGTTAATTTGTGCCAAAAGTTGGAGTATCTGAATTTTCTCAAGTTGCTGAAATATCTTGAGAATGTACTTAATTTGATTTCTTATAACTAAGAAGCTTCCTATTTTTGAGGGTACTGTTGGGGAGGTCAACTTGGGAAGGTGAAGTTATCAAGTTCCCATGATTTTGCCCTTGTCCCCTTATCTCTGTGCTCCCATGTCTCTGTGCTCCCATGTCTTTGTGCCTCTATGGTAACCGGTGTCATGGTAACCAACAGGCCCACCTGCTTGGCTAGCTGGCCACAGCCTTAATATGCAACAGTTTGGCTACAGGCCACTATTGTTTGTAATGCCATGTAAGCAACTGGGTGGCATAGCTAGGCTCAGCTAGCTGCTTGTGGGGAGATGTGGATGTGTGTATGCGGCTATTGGTGGATACAACTGTATGTGGCTACATGTGGATGTCGACAGATGTCTCTGTGTATGTGTCCAGTGGCTGCCATGGACACAAAGGAAGATATCTCCTCTGGCCCCACCACCGCTGGGGCAATTGGCTGTTCTGCGTGCATTTCTCACAACTGTGAGTAAAGGGGTATATAAACCCACAAATGGCTCCAAGTTGTTCTGACATGTCCCAATCTGGATCTTCATGTCCTGGGCCCTAAGGTCTGGGCATACAGGTATAAAATTTTTCTCCTAGTGTATTAGACTTTGAGGAAGTTTCCAGGTTTAGAGGTATTAAATATAAATCAGTGATACTATGGCCATATCCTCAATGTTGGCAGGAGAGAAGTCATCTGTTAATGAGGCAGAGGAAGATTTGGCTCCACTCACACTGACTTGCCTTACTTGAAAAGTTCAAATGAAGCAAAATCAATAGAAATGTGACAAGATTTGGGGGACATCTCTCCCTATGTGAGAGGAATCTGACCACAAGAGAGGAGTAAGAATGTAAGGAGGAAGAACTGGCAACTTCCTTTCTTTCTACTCTCATTACCATTGCAGGTCAATGAGGGCTGTTTTCACACTCAATTGTTTTCTTACATTTTAAACCAAACAAATTGCAGTATGTCAAGATTGTAGTTATGCTCCAAATAACCTCTTGCTTTTATCAAACTGCCTAGATATTTAAAATATTTTTGAACTAAGTGCAACTAATAATTGCATAAGTAACTCATGTTTGAGGATACTTCAAAAAGTTCATGGAAACAGGACATTAAAAGCTAATGCACATTTCCATGAACTTTTTGAAGTCCCCTTGTATTTAATACATTATTTTATGTATTTTGTATTTGAGAGGGACAGGGACAGAAAGAGACAGGCCAATTGAGCTCCCACCCATTGATTCATTCTGTAAACGTCCACAACATAGAGGGCTGGCTGAGACTGAAGTCAGGAGCCATGACCTCAATCCCACATCGGTGGCAAGAACAGGAACTCAAGTTCTTGAGCCATCATGGCTGCCTGCCAGGGTGTGCATTAGTAGGAAGGTGGCATCAGGAGCTTGAACGAGGACTTGAACCCAGGCACTCTAATATGGAATGTAGATGTCTTAGTGGGAATCTTAACCAGCACTTTAACCATTAAGCCATGTGCCCACCCATGATATTTATTTTTTTTTATTTTTATTATTTTTTTTTTTGACAGGCAGAGTGGACAGTGAGAGAGAGAGACAGAGAGAAAGGTCTTCCTTTGCCGTTGGTTCACCCTCCAATGGCCGCCGCGGCCGGCGCGCTGCGGCCGGCGCACCGCGCTGATCCGATGGCAGGAGCCAGGAGCCAGGTGCTTTTCCTGGTCTCCCATGGGGTGCAGGGCCCAAGCACCTGGGCCATCCTCCACTGCACTCCCTGGCCACAGCAGAGGGCTGGCCTGGAAGAGGGGCAACCGGGACAGAATCCGGCGCCCCAACCGGGACTAGAACCCGGTGTGCCGGCGCCGCTAGGCGGAGGATTAGCCTAGTGAGCCGCGGCGCCGGCCTTTTTTTTTTTTTTTTTATTTTTTTTTATTTTTATTATTATTATTTTTTTTTGACAGGCAGAGTGGACAGTGAGAGAGAGAGACAGAGAGAAAGGTCACCCATGATATTTAATTTAAATGTAGCCTTCAAATATTCAGGTGAAGAAAAATAAATCACCGCTTGAGATATGGTGTTCTGATTAATAACATAAGCTTTGGAAACATCAAGACTTATCTTTGAATATTCATTCTGCTACTGCCTAGCTTTGTAACCTTGGATCAATTATTTAACCTTCCGACACTTGGCCTTGTCATCTGGAAAACAGACTAGGGTTTAAGTCTAAGTCGTTTAATTGGAAGTCAACCCAGAAAGCCATGGTAGAGGAGGAAGGAAACGAACGAAAATGGTATGGAAGCCTTTACAAATCATACTAACCATCAGCTCACTGGAGACATTTGGTATGCAACATGCCTCAAGAGTATCCTACCCAAGGGGTAAAGAAGATACAATATTTACTCAACAACTTCTGTCCATTGGTGTCTAAGAGCTGTCTTAGGGATGCTTTCTAATGCTTCTGCAAGGTGGTGAGCTTCTCCTGTGGCATGACCAAGAACCTGGCACAGCTACAGGTACTTTTAGCCAGAAGCCTCAGGGTTTGCATGAAAGGTGAGTATTCAAGGGGATATGGGTAAGGTCAAATCTGACCCACTAACACTGTTTCTATAAATAGTTATTGACTCAGAGCTGCACCCCTTAATTTACATAATATCTATGGCATGATTGCTTTTAGTATACCGAGTTGGCCACATGACCCAAAAAGCTGAGCATTTATTCTCTGGCCCTTTATATCAAGAATGTGTTGATCCCATATCTAGTTGGTATTGCAACTGAGATTAGAATTTAGGCTTCTTGACCTCTAGTGCTCTGCTTCCCTAATTATACTTGAGACCTGCTCCCTCCAATATTAATTATAGAAAGAGATGGATATAGCAGTGTTTAATCAGCTAAAGAAAAAAACTTAACTGGCACATCTACAAGTCCATATACAATGATCATTCATTTCCTAGTTATTACCCTGAGCTATTTGAATAAACAATTCTGATTTGGAATCTTCACATTAAGCGTGTCCTATATGCAATTTTATTGAAAATACTAAATCAAGTTTTTTAGGAGATAAATGTTCTCAGGCCCAGCAGCTTGTGGATAAGAAAGGATTCATTACTGACATTTACAACCAGATTTTCTGGCTTTTTGCCTCTATCTGCTGTGCAGGCCTTCACAGCCTGGTGCAAGGTTCTGTCGTCTTAAACATTTCTGAATGTCTCTAAAGGAACTTCATATAAGCATGACTATCTTCTCCACAGGTCTCTGCTCGGAACACTGAACCCCTCTGTTGGATAAATGCTGCCTGATGTAATGTGTTGTCTACCTCCTTGAACTTCTAAGCCACTAAGTACTCAGTGGGGAGAAAAAGTAGGGGGTGGAGGTCCATAAACTACCATGGAGGTCTTTTGGTATCCACAGAATTGGATGTCACTGGAATCCCACTCCATGCTGCACACAGCAGCAAGGATGAACCTTTCCCCCACTCACCATAGGCCTGTGACACTAGTTCAAGTGCAGTACCAGAGTCCATAGCATCAGCATCACCTGGGAACATTTTAGAGATCTAATTCTCAACTAGACCTATTCAGTAAGAAATGCTAATATTGAAGCACATCTGTGCTTTAGTATGAAGTGTGTGGTTCTAATGTGTGCGAGTTTGAGAGCCAATGACACTGACCACTGGATGTAGACCAACATTTTTTCTATCTGCCTTTCCCTCTGTTCCCCAAGATACTGATCTGTGTATCAAGAAGACTACAATAAAGCTTTTCATCCAAATACACATGCCCCTTTTCAATGTGACACTGCAACTCATCCCTTCCAGAAATGAGGTATTTTCACTCCTCTCAAAAATGGGCTGAGCTTTCAACTTGCCTTGACATGTAGACTATCGTGAAAATAATGTTGTACAAACTTCAAAATCTAAGCATCAAGGAGTCTTGTAGCTTCTGTTCTCCCTTTCTTGGAACACCACTCTGCACACCATATTGTAAGGACCAGTTCAGCTCACTGGAGGCTGGGAGGCATTGTGAAGAACCATGGTTCTCCAGCTAACAACCAGCTGCCAGATATATGAATGAGCCAATTTTACACCATATAACTTCTGTCGAGTTGCCTGATAATTCCATTCACATCAATAACACCAACCAAAACCATCACAATTATTATCCAGTTAATCCTAAGAAAAACTGCAGACCCACAGAATCATGACCCAATAAACAACACGTTTTAAGTCATTAAATTTTGGGCCACTTTCATGTAACACTGGATAGCTGTTACATCTCAGTACCCAAGCAACAACAACTGGGAAAGTATTTTATTTTCCATCTTGCCATTTGTTCTGCAAATTGAAACAATTTATACACCTCGGGCAGAACCACTCCACTTAAACAAGCAGCCAGAGGGAGCTTGGCTTAGTGTTAAATGAAAGCTGTTTGGGTCTCAGTTACCACAAAGGTAAAACGAATATTCATTCAGATGATCATTTCAACAATTACTCCAAGTTCAGAGTTCCGCTCCAAGGAAACTCCGACAGAGTAAGCTGCTTTCTTCTACTTCTTAGGTAGAGGAAACAATCCTAACACCTTTTGCCACATACATCCAAGATGGAATTAAATTACGTTAACTACTGGCTAGCCGCCTCCGTATCTGGAATTGCCATTGGGTTCTTGGACAGAAATATAGTGCAAGGTACAGCAAGGAAACAAAATAACACAAGCTTTAGAGGCTGGCATACTGGAATTGGAATCCTGCCTCTCCCTCCCTCTAGCTGTGTGGTCTTGGTATTTCCCCCTCGAAACCTTGGCTTTCCTACCTTTAAAAATTGTGGATAACCATATATACTTTGAGGATAAAAATATAAATATGACAAATATGATATTAGCACACAACAGAACCAGGGCCATAGAAAAACATTATGATGAACTATAAACTAATTATACTGTAATATTGCAAATGAAATACTCAGAACCATATGACAAATTCTTTTTTTAATATTATATGTATTTCAGATTAATGTCCTGTGAGTCAGAAATTCAGGAGTATAAACAGTTCTGAATTCTGATGTTTAAACCACCACATTAAAGGAAAAAAAAATGTCTTATTTGAATAAAAGCAGCTCTGGCTCTGACTGACTCCCTGTTGATTCGTTTCATTCAACATTTGTGTGTTTAACATTTTGACTTTATGCCCAGCTGTGTGTCAATTTGCTAAAAGAAATGAAAAGTCGCTGCTTTTTAGAAAATTCCTCTCCCTTCACCCCACCCCCACCCCACTTCTGCTGTTCAGTTCTTCTGTAGCTCTGATTCCAACTCCAAGCTGGGAGCTGAGGACACTCCCAGACTCCCTGCTGGCAGCAATATGAAGGGCTTAGGGGCAAGGCAAGAAGCAGGAGAGGGGATGTGCCGGGGTGCAGGGTAAAGGGAGCTAAGGCAGAGCTATGGAAGATCTCTCTCTCACTGTCTGCATCACTCTTTGCTTTACCTTTGCTCCAGCCTCACAGACATTATTATTCCATCTTGACATTATTCCATCTTGCTCCTCCTTCAGCATCTCTACCCTGACTGTTCTCTCCTTTCCTGGGTTATCAAGCCCCGCCCCCAATACCTACAGCTCGCTTCCTCCCTTACCTCAGCTTTCTGATCTTAGATGTTCTCCTCGTGGACTAGTTTCCCTGAGCACGCTGTGAGCACTGATGTCCTCACTCCCACTCCCTCGCCCTCTTACCCTGCTTTCTAGTTCTCTATGATTGTGTTTCTTAAACGTTGACGTGTATAGACGGTGATCCAGTGGGTGTGGGGTAGGCCTGACATTCTGCATTGCTACTAAAGGTCCGCTTGGCATCTGGAGATTATAGTCTACAGCACCTGTAACTATTGAGACACTGTATATTTTCTTCTCTATCAGCTCTCACCTTTCTCTTTGAATTAGAATAGATGGTTGATGAAAGGAGAGACTCTCATTCTATGCTGTATGCTCAAGCTAATGCCTAATGCATAGGACTTATAAATATTTATTAAGTGGATGAATTATATATGTTGCTTCAAATGAAAACAGGAACAGTGAATGTATTTTCCATTGAAGAGCATTACTGTTACATTTAGGTATGTTATATGTTAAATAGATTTTGTGCCCTGACTTTGGAGCCTCCCTACCATGTGTAAATTAGCTCAAATGGGGTGTATAAATCCTTAAATTCAGAGTTTAACAAACTTATTAAAATCATTTTAATACAAAAACGTCACAGAGTTAGTCTGAAGCTGAACATACCAGAGACAGCTAGAGAACAAGCACTAATAAGTGATTATATAGGGACAAACCATGCCTATGTGCTGAGAACCAAAAATTGCAGCTCATAAAAAGAAATAAACCTGACACAATTAGTTGAATATAAACCCTGATAGAGCATTTTAGTGTCCCAGGTTGACCAAAAAAACACAACGCTTGCACATCTTGTTCAAGTCTCCAATGCCATTAAATCTAACTCTGATGACTGCTCAGAACCCCCAGGTGGCACGTGAGATGCTATCCCAAGATACTATGGTCTTTTTAACCCAATCATTATTTAGGCCTTTTACTAAACTAAGGCTGTCTTACTCTGGCTGTGATTCTTCCAATATGGGTATATTTCCACTTGATATAAAGATCAACTTTACCTAAAAAACTAGTGACCAACCTTTAATACTTCCATCTTTGAAAAACAGAGCAAAAAAAAAAAAAAAAAGACCACAAAGACGTTTTTAATTCTGCCTAATTATAGAATTGGTACAGCAAAGCCTTTTTCTGGCTTGCTTCCTTGAGAGTGAAGCCAGCATTAATGTTGCCGTGAGATTTTATGCATTTCTTCCTTTAACAACTAAATAGGATGTAAAATAAAATGGACTAAAATATGCAGAAAATCAAACATTACAAACGTAGCTTTTAACTTTTAGCTTGCAGTAATCACAGTCTTTTCTTGAACAAAAATGGAATGTTCTTAAAGTTGTCTTCAAATGGGATAGACAGAGGTGTTAAGGGCAGTATGCAGATTTCTGTGAACATTGCAGACTTATTCGAGGACTACTGATGCAGGACTCACTGAGATAGACTCTTCATGTATTCAGTGTCGGGATTCTCTGGCATGCATCCTGATCCTCCCTTCAGGGACGTCACGCCCTTTCCTGGCTGCAGGGAGTATTGGTTGTTGATGGTGTTCCTCGCTAGGAATTGCTCCCTGCCCCAGACAACTCTTCCAAGCTCTCCCTTTGCTTCCAGGGCAGAGGAAGGCTGGATCAGGGATACAAAGAGTTCTCCCTGCAATCCCACACAGCTCCAGGTCTCCTGTAGGACTGGCTGAGGTCTCTCATTCTCCTTGCCATCCAAAGAACACAGCCCTCGCCAAAATGTCTTTGTCAGGCACACTTCGAATCAAAGTCAATTTCCAAGGAACACAATCAAACATTCCGCACAGTAATTAACATGAAGGCTTGTCCCCATCTTCAAAGTCAGAACAAACTTTTCCTTTCCCTCAAACGTCACTTCATAATTGGGATTTTAAGCAGATACCTAAAGCCAAAGAGAACAGGCAGCAGGGTACTTACAGGCTCCGATAGTAGCTGGTCCAGGAGGGAGGTCAGGCCGCTTTGCCCTGAGCTCTTGCAGTAGATAGTTGACGACCTTCCACTCGGAGCTCAGGTCTTCTAACTTCCTCTGCAATAGAAAGCACACCGGTTGCTCTTTTTGACTAACACCTTGAAGATAACTTAATTCATGAAGCTATTAACTCATTCTGTAAATGTATTATTGGATTTCTATTATATTTTACATCTAAATTAATTTTTCTGGCTAGAATTCCTTTCAAATGAACTATAATTATTTTAGCCAGCCACCCTACAAATATTTATTGATTGTTTGCTGCCCGCAAACTCTTCCTCCAGGCACAATTTCATTCAAATAGAGCAGAGTGCAAACATTACTGAAAAGAAAGCAAACAACAGTCCCTTCTCAGTAATTGTCTTGATATTTAAATAGCGTCTATTGTGGCTGTATACTGGAATCCTCCAGAAAGCTTTTTTTAAAAAAAAAAAAAAAACAAAGCCCTGGATCACCCCAGATCAATTGTTTCAGAACATCTTGGAGGGGGGGAGCAGGTCTTGGCGGACATGAAGATATACACCCCTCAGAGGCCTCTTCAAGGAGAGAGTCTTGTCTCAGATGAAAGAAATTTAGTAGACATCCCGCAGCTGCAGAGTTGCCTCGTCCCAGAGCACGGCCTTCCAGGGTAGCCCTAGTTCAGTAACTGGTCAAGGTGAGGATATAGAGGCCTGGCCAATTTGGCTCAACATAGGGTACGTCTGAAATGCCATTTCAACTCTGAGCTCCTTGTGGTGTCAGCAAAGCCCATGTATGCCCAGTGGTGTGCTGGCTGGTACGTGTTTAACAACTAGCTCTCTGCGGGGTGAGGGCGGGTGGGTGGAGCCTAATTTTAATGATTGCTAATTTAAACGACTAAGATTATGTCAAGTAGCTTACAACATGCCTGAGAATTCACCAATAGGCCCTGCTGAGCTTACACAGGCTGGCTGCAACACTCCACTGGGCAGCCATATGATTTTGTTCCAGCCCATGTGAGCAGAGGAGGTGTTGGTCGGTTGTGTGCTGATGCTGTAAAAAATGAGTGAGGTTTTTAAAAATCTTTGTTTCCCTTTCCATGGATTGAAAACAGAGGACTCCAGGGTCCTAGGGCAAACGCTAATAGATTGGGGAGGAAAATTAAGTCCTAATGCTCCTACAGCAGTGCTCGCAATGTTTTAGGCTCAAGAGAATCACCTGGAGACCTTATTAAACCACTGACTGCCTGGTCGTAGCCCTGGAGCTGAGTTTAATAGGTCTCAGGTGCTGTCCAGGAATTTGGCTGTTCAAGTTTTTTTTCAGGTGATGCTGATGCTGATTGTCCATGACCAAAGGCAAAGGCATGCATCGTAACTAATGAGTACCTAACCATCTATAATCAGCCATATATGTACGATCCCTGGAAAACAAAACAAGAACGTAGGCCTTCAGATCATGTTCAACAGGACTTGATTTCCTTGAGAAACTCTAGTTGAAAACAGCTGTCAAGGGGATGGTAGAGCCACCAAAGGGACAGAACCTAGGTTTCTGTAAAAACATATGCTTGGATTAATGTTACATTAACAAGAGCCTTGTGTTGTAGTAATTATAATGCATGGGTTGTGACCCTGAGCATCTAATATATTAATACATGCCTTAGAAACAAAACCACATACACGAAAGCTCCTTGGCTAGGCATACATGTACTTCCTAAGGAACAGAAAATACTTCTACTATATTAAGGCACTGGAGTTTTTAGTTTGTTAGAAGCAACAATACATTACTAGCATAAGGATAGTTCAAAAAATTCATGGAGACTTGGTATTAAAGGATAAGTTTAGTTTGGTGCAAAAATTTAAATCATATGTAGCAGGAATATTTAAAAAGGTCATGGAAATATGTATTATGAAAAAATACATGTATTTCAATTTTTTGAATCAAATACATTTATCTTACAAATCTATTTCCATGGGATTTCTTAGTTACCCTCATACGGTAGCACTACACTTAAAAACTTCAGGGCTGGAGCTGCGGCATAGTAGGTTAAGCCACTGCCTGCGGTGCTGGCATTCATATGGGACCCATATGGGTCCTGGTTGCTCCAATTTCGATCCAGCTCTCTGCTAACATGCCTGGGAAAGCAGTGGAGGATGGCCCAAGTGCTTGGGCCCTTGCACCCACATGAGAGACCTTGAACAAACTCCTGGCTCCTGGTCGGCTCAGCTCCTGCCATCATGGCCATTTGGGGAGTAAACCAGTGGATGGAAGACCTTTCTCTCTGTAACTCTGCTTTTCAAATAAATAAATACATCTTTTTTAAAAATCTTTTTTTAAATCTTTAAAAAAAGATGTATTTATTTATTTGAAAGTCAGAGTTACACAGAGAGGAGAGGCCGAGAGAGAGAGAGAGAGAGAGAGAGGTCTTCTATCCACTGGTTCACTCCCCACTTGGCCACAATGGCCAGAGCTGTGCCAATTTGAAGCCAGGAGCTTCTTCTTCCGGGTCTCCCACATTGGTGCTGGGGCCCAAGGCCTAGGGCCATCTTCTATTGCTTTCCCAGGCCATAGCAAAGAGCCTGATCGGAAGAGGAGCAGCTGGGACTAGAACCGGCGACCATATGGGATGCCGGCGCTTCAGGCCAGGGCTTTAACCTGCTGCGCCACAGCACCAGCCCCTCAAATAAATAAATCTTAAAACAAAACTTTGCCTGTTTCTATTAAGGGTTTATAGCAGCATTTCTATACAGCTATAAATTCTCATGCTTATTTTTTGAGGACACAAATAATTTTACTAATGTTGGATTTGGTAAAAAAGGATACATTAAAAGAAATCGCATTTCCAGTCTGAAGAATGAGAGTTGGAAGAGCCAGAAACCACAAACTCTTTAACGAGCTATTGAATAAACAGAAATGGTAATGAATACAACCCAACAACTGCAATGTTTTAGACACATGTTGTAGCTTAATGCTAATCATTAATTTAATGCTGATCATTTCAACAAAAACACTCATTCATTTATTTATTCATTCAAGGAAAAAATGCTCAGCTGTTACTCCAGTCTGTGTGCCAGTTACTAAGCTTACAAAAATATGAAGATAATAACCTCTAAGCATTCATAGCCTGGTGGTGAAAACAGATATGTAAATAAATCACAGCGGAGTTTTTTGGGAATTATAATGATTTTAATAAGACATATCCAGGAACAGCTTAATTCAGCCTGCAGAGGTTACAAGGTTACTAGAAAAAAAGACTCACATATTCATATACAAATCGGTTTTGAAAGATGAATAGGAATTGTTCAGAGGTGACTATGTGCCAGGTGGAAAACGGCATTTCAGACAGACAGAAGAGCACAAAGACAAGAGGCATCGAGACATTTCAAGTAAATGCAAAGAATTTGTTCTGGTTATCTGGACTACAGAGTTTGTAAAGAATGATACGGAACTTCTAGGCCAGAGCCAATGGCAATTTATTAAGGTCTTGTAATGTGAGATTATCGGATTCTCTTCTAAAACCTAGGAGTCGATGGAAGTGTTTCAGCAGAACAGTGATGAGATAAGATTTGTGTTTTGCAGTGTGGAGGCTTTATCAGAAGAGAACAGACACACGACTTGGAAGAATAATGTGGTAACTGGAGTGAGAAGTGGTCTGGGATTGGTCTGACCAAAGGCTTTGGCCATGTAGAGAAATGTAGGGGACCGTGTGTGGGTGTGTGTGTGTGTGTTGTCTGACACACACTGATGATACAGTGTAATGGTACTTAACGGTAGTTGCGATTTTTAATTGGGAAGTGCCATAGAGAAACTTTCTATTAGGTGGTCTTTCCAATCCACCATATCAGTGTGTGTCTTTCCAGTTGGACTGCAAGTATATACTGTTTGGAAGGTAGGCACTGAGTTTTCTATTCTTTGAACGGTATTACCTTTATACCCAATCCAGTGCTTCCTAATAATAGGTTATCAGTAAACATTTCTGAATTGAATCAAGTGAAATAAAAATGGCTATTTGGATGAAAGAAAAGAGAGACAGTTAACTGAATTTTCCTCTTTCCAATTTGACTATGATGCAAATCACATTTGATTACATTTCTTAGAGAGGACTTGAAAAAGCCCCCGTCATTTTTTTCAGGTGTGTAATCATTTTATTAAGCCTTTATAATTCATGAGTCAGAGTGTTTTTGAAGAATGAATGTCCTAGACCAGTGTCTTAGATTCAGTTCCCCACCGGGACTAGGTGGCAACTAAGTGAAGACCAGACGTCTAAGGCAGAGAGCTACAACTTCAGTTGTAATAGGTAAAACAACAACAAACCAAAAAACAAAAAACCTAAGTGAAAAACTCTACTGATCATATTCTCACATCAGTACATGCCAGAGAAGTTGTACTCAGGTTCCTAAGGCCACAAGAAAGTGAAAGAAAATCTGTTAGTGCACTGTATGTAATCAAGACAAGCATGGATATGTATGCTACAGAGATGGATAACTGAATATTAGGGATGAACTCTAAGGAAACCAATGAACTAAAGTATACAAAGCAATATGGATGGATATTTAAAACACAGTTGTGAATTTTTAAAAAGCCAAGAAACATAAGGTTTATATAATGATGTAGTTTTCATAAATTTAAAATGTACTTACAATTAATATATAGTATTATTTTACAAGGATAAAGCAGGAAAGAAATGGGAGATATCATTGTCACATTATAGGAACTTTGAGAAGTGGTGGCTAAAACAATCATTAGAAATCAAAATAGATAAATTTATAGTTAAGTGACCAGTATAAAACAGAGGTAATAAATACTAAAAATCCATCACTTCTTATTTTAACTTTTGTCTATGCTTTTGAGGTTATTTATGTCTGTTGTACATTTGTGCATATATTGTGTCATGCTAGAGCTTTTAAATATGCCCAGAATGCATATTTTAAACATTTATCAAACTATCCATGGATATAATTATTTATGAAAAATGTCATATTTGAATCCAAAAGCAAACAAAAAATGCCTCTGATCAGTGAGAAAAACTTCCAGAGAAGGTTATGACAGTGGAAAACTGTTTCCAGTCCTGATATCAGAGCCTAAGCACTAAGAATTAGATATCATAGAAGGCTACTGAATAATATGTTCGCTTTCTTGGTTCTTTTACAAGGTGTCAATGACTTCACAAGGACAAAATATGAAGAGCATATAGAAGTAACCATGTTTACAACAGAAAGTAGCAATAGATAAAAGGGAGAAGACAGAAATATAAAAGTTTGCAACTAAAAATATAGTAGCATTGGTTGTTTTGTGAAGAGATGACCATTCAACTTATGATAAGTTCTTATCATACATTGTTTAACTTCTAGGAAATTTTCTATATGGGGATGTGTGTAAGGGGAGGGAGGGAGAGAGAGAGAGAGAGAGAGAGAGAAAGAGAGAGAGAGAGAAATTGATTGGGATTAGGGACTCATTCAAATACTTCTGAGGGTTTGTCCACCCTTCTACCTAATAAGCATATGACCCCAAGGTGAGTGGGCAAATAGGGAGGAAAATTTGCTGTTTCTAGTTGGTTTAGGTTCAGTTTTCTTCTCATGATACAAGCATCTCATTTAATTGAGTTTGATTTTACTATTTAAAGGCAATATATCTATATCTATATCTATATCTATATCTATATCTATATCTATATCTATATCTTACAGCCTGACTTCTGAAAGTACCCAATTCATCTAATCTCAACCGGAGAGAGGGCTTTACGCTGAACTTCAACCATGTTTGAAATACATCACTGTATAACTAAACAGCAATAAGGGATGTCATAATGATACCACTGAAAAATTAAGAAAAATTTAAATTACATTGTGCTTTATAAGCAGAAATCTTGGATTTCAGTTGTAATTCATTACTACTAGTTGTGTGATCCTTGGCAAATCACATAGGTAACTCAAATTTTTCATCCTTGAAGTGTGGATCTAATACTACCACCTAACTCATAGCTTAGTTGGAGAAACTAAATGAGATGTTTTATGTAAACAGAATGCTATGAACTGTAAAGCACTATAAAATTGTTGGTTAGATATTATGCACTGCTTAATGAAGCAGAACAGAAGATAGTCAATAAAAGTTTTCATTAAAACAGTTACAATAAAAATAAGCGCTTAAAGGAGTAGGTTTTGGTTATTTGGAAGATAGCATGTTTGTATATCCAATTTCCTTTTTATTAATATATAAACTCTGAAGAGTCTATCCACTTAAATGTTTTCTTGCCTACTGGTATTTCCAGATGATACATGAGGGGTTACTATAATTTCAAATATAGAGGTGGATTTGTAAAATTAAGTAGTAACCTTAATATACCACAAATATCTGCAAATATTGCAAAGAGTCAAAAGTACAATAACCTAAGAACTATATATTACTCAATCTTTCATAATTATTAGCAGATGATATCACTTATGAAATGCTTGCAATTTTTGATTTGGTTCATCACGAAAGCACTTATGACTTTTTCAAGAATCTGGTGTACTTTAGAGTTGAAAGAGGTTATCTATACCTCTTTCTCTCTCTCTCATGCAAGTTCTTTCGTTTGATTTTGCTTTTTGCTTCTCTGGCATGTACCCATATTTTCTATTCTCTCATTTTCTGTATTAGGCTGTAAAATTGTTTTGGGTATCAAAACAGCTGCAGCAACTAGTACAGTGTTCTTCCCATAATAAATTTTAACAAATGCTTAATAAAAACCAGTGAAAAGTAGTTATTTGCTATATTTTAATAACCTATAAGAAAATTTAGGGCAATCAAATATGCATCTAAATCTAATCTCTTTCAATATAATATCAGTCAGAAAATAGTTATCATATCCTATTCTCAACCAGATTTCCAGAATTTTTAAACTTTGAATCTTGAATTGCAGGTCCCATGCTCTGTTCAACAAAATGAATTTATATTTTACCCAAAGAGATAAATTTTGACAGCATTTTTAATGGCAAATTTAGGTTAATTATAGGGGATTTTAGAGCTAATTATTATTTCTTTCTTTATATACTTTACTTGGAAATAGTCATTAAATGTTAAGACAATTATATCAAGTGATACGAAATTTCTTCTTTATGAAGATCAGGAATTAACTAGAGAAAGATGTGATTTCTGAACATATCTTTCATTTTTAATTTAAAATTGAATACAGTCTTAAACTCTGAGTTTGAGATATACAAAATTTAAAGTTTTGTATCTTTTCCTTGTGTTGATGCGTGTCATTCAATTAACTTCTGATGAATAGAGTAATCCACTTGGAGCTGTATGTACATAGTCATGCTCATGAACATTGGAACTGAAACATGTATGTCTGTGTGTCTTTCTCCACAAAGGCAATTAATACAAGTGAGGACCACAAGTTCAAATCGCTGAAATCCTTGCCTAGTTTCAGCATGAGCTACTGAGTAAGCCTAAATTGAGACTTTTCACCCAAGTATTTCCTCATAAAATGTTCAGCTTATATTAGAGCATTTATAAAATGTTTTATATCTTATTTCCTTTTGATTAACAAAGTTGAACGTTAGCCAGAAATAACCTCAAGAGATGGGAATTTGGTATGCTTATAAAAATAATGTGATACAATCTGGTTAATCAAAAAAGGAGATGAAGAAAGTTGACAAACAAACAAGAAATTATTCCTAGTATAGTAACCTCCCAGTCACCAGTGGTAGAATTCATTAAAAGGAAGTCTCTTAAAGATAATTTTTAAAAGTAAAATAATAAGTCCATCTATTGGGGGAAATTGAGAATATGTACCTGAGAAAAATGATATGATCAGCTTTCCTAATATTTATGAACAATATTGAGGTTTGGGATCTAATTTCCATGATAGCACTGAGAACATGAAGAATGGCTCTGCTGGTCGCTGACTGCTACTGCGGCTGGGGTGGTCACAGTCCAACATAAAAACACTGACAGAAAATAAACTCTATGGCGACAAGGGCAGCCCACGGCCAGGTTTGGAACAAGACAGAGACAAGGCCATTCTGCCATCACAGAAATGACTAATATGAGGCACTGTTGCTCCTTTAATAGTGACATGTCTAATCCTGATTAATCGTCTCCTCTTCTGGTTAAAAATTGTTAATAACCTTGATCACCGTGTTTCTTGATAGCATCTAAATCCAGAAAGGGCTTCCACTTCCCTACTTCTTCCTTAGAATCACCTAGTCAGCTGCACCCTGTAAGTTCTTTCTAACACCCTCTTACTGAGATGCCCCACAGTCTCTCTTGAGGGCTATCTTGCTACCAGAAGCTAGATGATTCTAATTATTTGATTGCTAGTATGCTTCTAGAAGTCATGGGTTAGAGTTGCTTTAACAACATCATGTGGGGATTACACACTCCCATATTTCAAGTAACTTAAATGAAAGACAATGATCTTCAAAACTTTGGAAAATATACTCTAACAGTTTGAATGAAATTGTTCCATAAATTACTATTGTGGCAAAAACAATATGTCTAAATGAGTGTGTTATTTTATAAAATGTTGGATTGCAAATATGAAAGTGTTACTCAAGAAATTAAACATAATTAGACATTTGACAATCATATCCATATCTCTTAATGTTTATATTTGCAATTTGCTCAAAATCTATTATACACTTTATCTTCTCATTGGAAAGTGGGGCTCTCCTAATGTTCAAGCACTGTCATTAGCATTTATTCAACCTCTAGATGCTAACATGATTAGCATTTATTCAACAGAGGCAAAAGCCAATTGTAAAGCAAACTTGGGTTTTTTTAAAAACTGAAACTCTGCTATTCATGAGTTGGTAAATTATAAAATATCTCTAATATTATTATCTTCTTTCCATAAATTTTCTTCTAACATTTTTTTTTTGTAATTTGGCATGGAAACTGCTATCACTGAATAAATCAGTAAAAAAGGGATTTGTTTATTTGAGGGAACAACTTGTGTCTATTATCTCTCTATTGATTTGTGATGATATAAAAAATGCTGTACTAAGTAAGTTAGATTGCATGTGTGATAGATGACTTATAAAACCCAAATATTGTTATAATAATACTTAATTGGGCAACATTTCTCAGATATTGATGTGATTGTGTTTATATTTAATTAGACAACATTTTGACCAAAAAGACACTACTTAACCATATACCACATATAAAATTTGAGACACCAATGTGTCATACCATATATATATATATAGAGAGAGAGAGAGAGAGAGAGAGAGAGAGAGAGAGAGAGATTGCTAGGCAAAAGAATAAACCCCCAAAAGCTTTTAGAGATGTTAAGATATTGATGTTGGCAGTAGAACAAACTTGTCAGGAGAAAAAAAAAACAGCATAATCTGGTTAATTAACAACAAAACAGCTGGGAAAATGAAACATCCCTGTTTGTGATTGACTGTAATTGAAAATGACTAATGATGCTGTCATTTTGCAGCTTATATTTGAGGAAATGATGCCTGGAAGATTATAATTGCCCTCCTGACCACTTGTCTAAAGCAATTATTTTGTGTTAAAGGTTTGGATGGAACCATTTAGCCAAATACGGAAGGCTCATCTACACCTTACTTTTCTGTTACATTTGAAAATAATGCAAGAGCAGTAAGTAAATATATTTTTAGGTTTGTGTCATCAAGACTTCTTTGATAATATAAAATGTTGGTAAGCAAACTAGCCAGCTTTATCTTACCACTTCAGCAAGTGACCAAGACATTTTAAACTCCACTAATGCTCTTAGTTCTAATACACAGAAAATGTTATGAGTATATTCATTTAAAAATATATACACAATTTGAAAATTTTAACAGAGAAAGTACTTTTCCAATTTAAAAATGAGCATGAGGGGCCGGTGCTGTGGCATAGTGGGTAAAACCACTGCCTGCAGTGCTGGCATCCCATATCAGAGCACCGGTTCGAGTCCCAAGTATTCCACTTCTGATCCAGCTCCCTGCTATGGCCTGGGAAAGCAGTGGAAGATGGCCCAAGTCCTTGGGCCCCTGCATCCAGAAGAAGACTCAGAAGAAGCTCCTGGCTCCTGGCTTCATACTGGTGCAGTTCTGGCCGTTGTGGCAAACTGGAGAGTGAACCAGTGGATGGAAGACCCTCCCCTCCACCTTTCCTTCTCTCTGTGTGTTAAATCTTTCGAAAAAATAAATAAATCTTTAAAAATAAGCATGAAAATAAGCAAATGACACCCAAATGATTAAGCTAAAGAGTTTAAAAACATTTTTATAGTTTTATTAATTTATTTGCAAGGCAGATATACAGGGAGAGAGAAAGAGAGAGATCTTCCAACTGCTGATTCACTAATCAAATGGCTTCAATGACCAGGGCTGGGCCAGGCCAAAGCCAGGAGCCAGGACATTCCTCTGGGTCTCCCACATGGGTGGCAGGTTCCCAAGGACTTGGCCCATTGTCTGCTGCCTTCCCAGGCACATTAACAGGGACCTGGATTGGAAGTGGAGCAGCCTGTCGCTCCCCCTCTTCGCAGAGGAAGGACACTAAACCCTGCGCTGTTCTTTTGTCTGCTCGGCCCTTCCCGGGTTTGCTGCTGGTTCTTCCCGGGTTGGCTGCCGACCCCCCCCCCCCCCCCCGCCACTTTCCCCGCTCCGTGGAGGAGCGGCACACCGCCGGCCGGCTCTCTTCGGGGGCTGCTCAGGTGTTCCTTCAGATGTTCCTGGTGCATGTTGTCTCTCTCCTCCTTTATAGTCCTCTTCCACCAATCCCAACTCTGCTACCCACACGCCGAGTACGCTGCTCTTCTCCAATCAGGAGCAGGATCAGCTCCTGCAGCTTATCAGTCAAATTGGCGAGAGGCAGCTGCGTAGAAGTTTACTCCTCCCCAGCGCCATATTGTGGGAGAGCAGATGCATAGAATAAGTCTTAATTCCAGTAACAGTCTAGTCTGAGTTGCTCCCCACAGCAGCCCATATGGAATACTGGCACTGCAGGCAGAGGCTTAACTTTCTATGCCTATCACTGGCCTATAAAAATGTGTTTAAACTCCAATTCCTGGAGCAAGGACAGTCTATTCAACAAATGGTTTTGGGAAAACTGGATTGCCACGTGCAGAAGCATGAAGCAAGACCCCTACCTTACACCTTACACAAAAATCCACTCAACATGGATTAAAGACCTAAATCTATGACCAGACACCATCAAATTATTAGAGGACCTTGGAGGAATCCTGCAAGACATAGGCACAGGCAAAGACTTCTTGGAAAAGACTCTGGAAGCACAGGCAGTCAAAGCCAAAATTAACATTTGGGATTGCATCAAGTTAAGAAGTTTTTGTACTGCAAAAGAAACAGTCAGGAAAGTGAAGAGGCAACTGACAGAATGGGAAAAATACTTGCAAACTATGCAACTGATAAAGGATTAATAACCAGAATCTACAAAGAGATCAAGAAACTCCACAACATCAAAACAAACAACCCACTTAAGAGATGGGCCAGATACCTCAATAGACATTTCTCAAAAGAGGAAATCCAAATGGCCAACAGACACATGAAAAAATACTCAGGATCACTAACAATCAGGGAAATGCAAATCAAAACCACAATGAAGTTTCACCTCATCTCGGTCAGAATGGCTCACATACAGAAATCTACCAACAACAGATGCTGGCGAGGAGGTGGGGAAAAGGGACACTAACCCATTGTTGGTGGGAATGCAAACTGGTAAAGCCACTATGGACGTCAGTCTGGAGATGCCTCAGAAACCTGAAGATAACCCTACCATACAACCCAGCCATCCCACTCCTTGGAATTTACCCAAAGGAAATTAAATTGGCAAACAAAAAAGCTATTTGCACCTTAATGTTTCTTGTAGTTCAATTCACAATCGCTAAGACCTGGAATCAACCCAAATGCCCACCAACAGATGACTGGATAAAGAAGTTATGGGATATGTACTCTATAGAATACTATACAGCAGTAAAAACAATGAAATCTAGTCATTTGCAACAAAATGGAGGAATATGGAACACATCATGCTGAGTGAAATAAGCCAGTCCAGAGGGACAAATATCATATGTTCTCCCTGATCGGTGACAACTAACTGAGCACCAGAAAGGAAACCTGTTAAAGTGAAATGAACACTATGAGAAATGGTGACTTCATCAGCCCTTGTGCTGACTGTTGATGTACAATTTAATACTTTATCCCTTTTAGTATTTTTTTGTTGTTCTACTTAATACTATTGGTTGAACTCTGTAATTAACACACAATTATTCTTAGGTGTTTAAATTTAACTGAAAAGTGATCGCTGTTAACTCTAAGAGTGGGAATAAGAGAGGGAAGAGATGTGCAATTCGGGGCATGCTCAAGCTGACTTGCCCCAAACGATAGAGTTAGAAACATATCCAATACAATCCCATCAAGGTGGCATGTACCAATGCCATCTCACTAGTCCCAGTGATCAATTTCTGTTCACAATTGATCACACTGATAGGTCTAAGAGTCAAAGGGATCACATAAACAAGACTAGTGTCTCCTAATACTAACTGATAGAATAAAAAAGGGAGAGAACGATCCAACATGGGAAGCGAGATACACAGCAGACTCATAGAATGGCAGATGTCCTAAACAGCACTCTGGCCTCAGAATCAGCCCTTAAGGCATGCGGATCCAGCTGAAGAGCCCATGAGAGTATTTCAGGTATGGAAAGCCAAGGCACTCTGGCAAAAAAAAAAAAAAATGACCTAAATGAAAGATCTCCACAAGTGAGATCCCAGTGGAAAGAACAGGCCATCAAAGAAGGAGGTGCCTTTCTCTGAAGGGAGGAGAGAACTTCCACTTTGACTATGACCTTGTCTAAATATGATCAGAGTCAGTGAACTCAAAAGGCTTCCATAGCCTTGGCAACTCATGACAAGAGCCTAGGGAGATTACTGATGCCATAAACAAGAGTGTCAATTTGTTAAGGCAACAACAGGAGTCACTGTGCACTTACTCCTCATGTAGAACCTCTGTCTTTAATGTGTTGTTCAATGTGAATTAATGCTATAACTAGAACTCAAAAAGTATTTTACACTTTATATTCTATGTGGGTGAAAACTGTTGAAATTTTTACTTAAGATATACTAAATTTATCTTCTGTATATAAAGAGAATTGAAAATGAATCTTGATGTGAATGGAATGGGAGAGGGAGATGGGAGGGGTGTGGGTGGGAGGGAAGTTATGGGTGGGGGAAGCCATTGTAATCCATAAGCTGTACTTTGGAAATTTATATTTATTAAATAAAAGTTAAAAAAATAAAGACCGAATAACAAATGGTTTATTTCTTTGGTAGTTACTGATATTCTCACTCATGACAGTTGTTTTTCTTGTTTTTGGGGTGCTATTGCAGACTTAGGTTTTACTCTGTAGAAAATGAACCATTTTATGGCAGGATCAAGTTGTTACTTGTCAATAATAACCTTTAATGTAAATGGCCTAAATTCTCAAGTTAAAAGATACATCTATTCGTTGTCTACAAGATACACACTCTACCAACAAAGATATACAGAGACTGAAAGTGAAAAGATGGAAAAATACATTCCATGGTAATGGAAAACAAGAACAATAGGAGTTGTCATCTTAATATCAGACAAGATAGACTTTTACACAAAAACTATAAAAAGATGCATAAGACATTATTTAATGATTACAGGATCAATTCAACACAAAGATGTGACTATAGTGTGTGTGTGTATATATATATAAATATATATATATATATACCCCTAATTCTAGGGTACCTGGCTATAAAACAAATATTAGTGAATCTAAATGGAGATACAAACTCCAATACAATAATAATGGGAGACTTCAAGAACACACTTTCATCAATTAACAGGTTAACTAACCAAAAAATGAAGAAACATCAGAACTAATCTACTCTATTAACCAAATGGACCTAATTGATATATAAAAAACATTTCATCCCACAGCTGGAGAATACAATATTTTCATCAGTGCATGGAACTTTCTCTAGGATAGGCCATACGCTACGCCATAAAAAAACTCCAGCTCTTGTCCTGACTGTTGATGTACAATGTAATACTTTATCCATTTTAGTATTTTTTTTGTTCTAGTACTATTGGTTGAACTCTGTAATTAACACACAGTTATTCTTAGGTGTTTAAATTTTAACTGAAAAGTGATCCCTCTTAGGAATTTGGAAAAAATTATGCTGAGTGAAATAAGCCAGTCCCAAAGGGAAAAATACCATATGTTCTCCCTGATTGGTGACAACTAACTGAGCACCAGAAAGGAAACCTGTTAAAGTGAAATGAACACTATGAGAAATGGTGACTTGATCAGCCCTTACCCTGACTGTTGATGATCAACTTAATATGTTATCCCTCTTAGTATTATTTTTGTTTGTTCTACTTAATACTTTTGGTTGAATACTGTAATCAATACACAGTTATTCTTAAGTGTTGAAACTTAACTGAAAAGTGATCGCTGTTAACTATAAGAGTGGGAATAAGAGAGGGAAGAGATGTGCAATTCGGGGCATGCTCAAGCTGACTTGCCCCAAACGATAGAGTTAGAAACATACCCAATACAATCCCATCAAGGTGGCATGTACCAATGCCATCTCACTAGTCCCAGTGATCAATTTCTGTTCACAATTGATCATAATGATAGGACTAAGAGCCAAAGAGATCACATAAACAAGACTAGTGTCTCCTAATACTAACTGATAGAATAAAAAAGGGAGAGAACGATCCAACATGGGAAGCGAGATACACAGCAGACTCATAGAATGGCAGATGTCCTAAACAGCACTCTGGCCTCAGAATCAGCCCTTAAGGCATGCGGATCCAGCTGAAGAGCCCATGAGAGTATTTCAGGTATGGAAAGCCAAGGCACTCTGGCAAAAAAAAAAATGACCTAAATGAAAGATCTCCACAAGTGAGATCCCAGTGGAAAGAACAGGCCATCAAAGAAGGAGGTGCCTTTCTCTGAAGGGAGGAGAGAACTTCCACTTTGACTATGACCTTGTCTAAATATGATCAGAGTCAGTGAACTCAAAAGGCTTCCATAGCCTTGGCAACTCATGACAAGAGCCTAGGGAGATTACTGATGCCATAAACAAGAGTGTCAATTTGTTAAGGCAATAACAGGAGTCACTGTGCACTTACTCCTCATGTAGGATCTCTGTTCTTAATGTGCTGTACATTGTGATTTAATGCTATAACTAGTACTAACTAGTACTCAAACAGTATTTTTCACTTTGTGTTTCTATGTGGGTGCAAACTGTTGAGACCTTTACTTAATATATGCTAAACTGATCTTCTGTATATAAAGAGAATTGAAAATGAATCTTGATGTGAATGGAATGGGGGAGGGAGTGGGAAATGGGAGGGTTGCAGGTGGGAGGGAAGTTATGGGGGGGGGGGAAGCCATTGTAATCCATAAGCTGTACTTTGGAAATTTATATTCATTAAATAAATGTTAAAAAAAATTTTAATCATGATATCATACCATGTATGTTTTCTGACCACAATAGAATGAAATTGGAAATTAATAACTTAAGAAATTCTAGAAAATATGCAAACACAAGGAGGATGAACAGTGTGAGACACAGTAGAAATCTAAAGGGAAATATAAATATTCTAGAAATGAATGAAGATAACAGCAAAACATAAAATTTTTTGAATATAACAAAAGCAGTGTTAAGAGGAAAGTTTATAGCAATTAGTGCCTAAATCAAGAAATTGGAAATGCATCAAATAATTGATCTAACAAATCATATCAAGGAGCTAGAAAAACAAGAACAAACTAAACCCAAAATTAGTAGGATGAAAGAAATAATTAAAGTTAGAGAATAAATAAACAAGGTTGAAACAAAAATATACAAAAGATCAATGACAAAAGAGCTGTTTTTTTTTTAAAAGTTAACAAAATCAATATACCATAGGCCCAAATAATCAAAAAAGGGAGAAGGCTCAAATCAATAAAATAATAGATGAAAAATGAGATGTTATAAAAAATACCACAGAAATAAAGGAGTAATGAGGAACTACTACAAACAGCTATATGCCAACAAATTGGAAAATCTAGAAGAAACAGATAGATTTCTGGACACATAAAATCTACCAAAATTAAGCCATGAAGACACAGAAAACCTAAGCAGAGCAATAAGGAAGACAGAGATTGAATCAGTAATAAAGACCCTCCCATCAAAGAAAAGCCCAGTAATGGATGGCTTCACTGCTGAATTCTACCAGACATTCAAAGAAGAACTAACTCCACTTCTTCTCAAGCTATTCAAAACAACTGAAATTGAGGAAATTCTCCCAAACTCCTATGAAGCCTGCATCACCTTAATTTTAAAACCAGAAAAAGATACAACAAATAAAGAGAACTATAGATTAATATCCCTGATGAGCACAGATGCAAAAATCCTCAACAAAATACTAGTTAACTGAATCCAACAATACATCAGAAAGATAATTCACCCAGACCAAGAGGGATTTAACCCTGGTATGCAGGGATGGTTCAACATACTTAAATCAATAAATGTGATACATCACATTAACAAAATGAGGAATAAAAATTGTATGATTATGTCAATAAATGAAGAGAAAGCATTTGATAGAATACAACATCCTTTCATGATAAAAACCTTAAGAAAATTAGGTGTAAGAGGAAATTTCCTCAACACAATCAAGGAAATATATGACAAACCCACAGTCAGCATCATATTGAAATGGGGAAAGCTGGAAGCATTTCCACTAACATTCAGAACTATTCAATATAGTTTTTGAAGTTTTAAGACAATAAAAAGAAATAATCAAAGGAATACAAAATTGGAAAGGAAGAAGTCAAATTATCCCTGTTTGCAGATGATATGATCCTATATGTAGGGGAAGCAAAAGAATCCTCTAAGAGATTATTGGAACTCATAAAAGAGTTTGTTAAAATTGCAGGATATAAAATCGACACACAAAAATCAATAGCCTTTGTATATACAACAAAGCCATGGCTTAGAGAGAACTTGTAATATCAGTCCCACTTATAATAGCTACAGAATATATTAAATACTTTGGGATAAATTTGACCAAAGATGTGAAAAATCTTTACAATGAAAATTACAACACCTAAAGGGAAAAATAGAATAATACATCAAAGAAGGAAAAATCTTCTATGTTTATGAATTAGAAGAATTAATATTATCAAAATGTCCATACTGGGGTCAACGTTGTGGCATACTTGGTTAAGCTGCTGTTTTAAATGCCAGCATTCCATGTGGACACCAGTTCAAGTCCTGGCTGTTCCACTTCTAATCCTGCTCCCTGATAATGTGCCTGGGAAGGCATCAGAAGACGGCCCAAGTGTTTGTGCCCCTGCACCCATGTTACAGACCCTGAAGAAGCCTCCTGGATTCTGGCTTTGGCCTGGCCCAGCCCCAGCCATGGCAGCCATTTGGAGTGTGAACCAGTAGATGGAAGTGCTCTCTCTGTGTCTCTCCTTCTCTCTCTCTCTGTAGCTCTGCCTATCAAATAAATAAATAAAACTGAAAAAACCTCTACACTACCCAAAGCAATTTACAGATTCAATGCGATCTCATTCAAAATATCAAAGATGTTCTTCTCAAATCTTGCAAAAATGACCCTAAAATTCATATGGAATCTCAAGAGACCAAAAATAGCTAAAGCAACCCTAAGCAATAAATATAAAACAAAAATAAATATATAAAAATAAATATTAAAGTCATCACAATAGTTAGAAACATACCAGGGGATTCCAATTCAATCCCATCAAGGTGGCATGTACCAATGCCATCTCACTAGTCCAAGTGATCAATTTCAGTTCACAATTGATCATAATGAAAGGACTAAGAGTCAAAGGGAGCACATAAACAAGTCTAGTACCTGCTAACACTAACCGATAGAATAAATAAAGGGGAGAGTGATCCAACATGGGAAGTGAGATACTCAGCAGACTCATAGAATGGCAGATGTCCTAAATAGCACTCTGGCCTCAGAATCAGCCCTAAAGGCATTCGGATCTGGCTGAAAAGCCCATGAGAGTATTTCAGGCATGGAAAGCCAAGGCACTCTAGCAAAAAGATCTCTGTGAGTGAGATCCCAGTGGAAAGAACAGGTCTTCCAAGAAGGAGGTACCTTTCTCTGAAGGGAGGAGAGAACCTCCACTTTGACTATGACCTTGTCTAAACAAGATAAGAGTCGGAGAACTCAAGGGGCTTCCATAGCCTTGGAAACTCATGACTGGTGCATAGGGAGATTACTGATGCCAAAAACAGGAGTGTCAGTTTATAAAGTCAACAACAGGAGTCACGGTGCACTTACTCCTTATGTAGGATCTCTGTCCTTAATGTGCTGTACATTGAGGCTTAATGCTATAACGAGTACTCAAACAGTATATTTCACTTTGTGTTTCTATGGGGGTGCAAACTGTTGAAATCTTTACTTAATGTATACTAAACTGATCTTCTGTAAAAAAAAACAAGAAATTATCAATTCCCAACTTGACTCTCACTGGGATTAAACATGACAATAGGTCTGATCTGATTTCATCATCATTTAAAAAAAATCATCTATTATTTTTCACTTTATGTTTCTGTGTGGGAGCAAACTGATGAAATCCTTACTTAATGTATATTAAGCTGATCTTCTGTATATTAAGATAATCAAAAATGAATCTTGATGTGAATGGAAGGGGAGAGGGAGTGGGAAAGGGGAGGGTTGTGGGTGGGAGGGACGGTATGGGGGGGAAGCCATTGTAATCCATAAGTCGTACTTTGGAAATTTATATTCATTAAATAGAAGTTAAAAAAAATAGTTGATTTAAAGATGTATTACATTACAGTTATAATCAAAGCAGCTTGGTACTGTCACAAGAATAGACAAGTGAACCAATGGAACAGCCTAGAGACTCCAGAATTAATCCACAGATCTACAACCAACTAATCTTTGAGAAATGAGCTAAAGTCACCTCCTGGAGAAAGATCTGTGGATTTATGCATGCAGAAGTATGTAACAAGACCTCTGCCTTACACCCTATACAAAATGAATTCACAATTAGGGATCTAAATTTAAGACCTGAAACCATCAAATTTCTAGTGCAAATCTAAGATAAAATACTGCATGTCATTGACATAGGCAAAGACTACATGGCTAAGACCCCAGAAGCACAGGTAAAAAGGGCAAAAACAGCCAAATGAGATTATATCAAGCAAAGAAGCTTCTGCACTGCAAAGGAAACACTGAACAAAGAGGCAGCATGCAGAAAGGGAAAAAATATTTGCAAATTAAACATCTGATAAAGAATTAATATCCAGGATATATAAGGATCTCAAGAAACCCAACAACAACTAATCAAACAATCCAGTTAAGAAATGGGGTAAGGACATGAACAGGCATTTTTCAAAGGATGAAATTCAAATGGCCTACAGACACATAGAAAGATGCTCAGGATCATTAACCTTCAGGGAAATGCAAATATAAGCCATAATTAGGTTTTACCTCATTCCAGTTAGAATGCCTATCATCTAAAAATCAAAAATATAACATGTTGGTGAGGATGTTGGAAAAATGTACCCTAATACACTGTTTGTAGGAATGTAAACTAGTACAACCACTGTGGAAGAAAGTATGGAGATTCTTCAGAAATCTGAAAACAGATCTACCATATGACTCAATCATTCTACTCCTGGGAATTTACACAAAGGAATTGAAACCAGCATGTGAAAGACTTATCTGTACCCCCATGTTTACAGCAGCTTGACTCACAATAGTTAAGATATGGAATCAACACAGATGTCCATCAACTGATGCCTAGATAAAGAAATTGTGGTTAAACGGGTAAGAACAGATACTACACTTGATCTTAGCTTCACTGCTGAATTCTACCAGACATTCAAAGAACAACTAACTCCAGTTCTTCTCAAATTATTCAAAACAATTGAAAGGGATGGAAACCTCCCAAATTCTTTCTATGAATCCAATATCACCTTGATTCCTAAGCCCAGAAAAGACATAACAGAGAAACAAAACTATAGACCTATCTCCCTGATGAACATAGATGCAAAAATACTCAACAAAATTCTGGCAAACCGAATCCAACGACACTTCAGAAAGATCATTCACCCAAACCAGGTGGGATTTGTCCCTGGTATGTAGGGATGGTTCAACATTTGAAAATCAATGTGATACATCACATTAACAAATTGAGACACAAAAATCATATGATTATCTCAATAAATGCAGAGAAAGCATTTGACAAAATACAACACCCTTTCATGATGAAAACTAAGCAAATTGGGGATAGAAGGAGCATTCCTCAACACAATTAAGGCAATTTATGATAAACCAATGGCCAGCATCATATTGAATGGGGAAAAGTTGGAGGCATTTCCATTGAAAACTGGCACCAGACAGGGATGCCCACTCTCACCACTGCTACTCAATATAGTCCTAGAAGTGTTAGCCAGAGGCATCAGGCAAGAAAAAGAAATTAAAGGGATACAAATGGGAAAGGAAGAAGTCAAACTATCCCTATTTGCAGATGACATGATCCTATATATAGGGGATCCAATAAATTCCTATAAGAGACTATTGGAACTCATAGAAGAGTTTGGTAAAGTAGCAGGATACAAAGTCAATGCTCAGAAATCAACAGCCTTTGTATACACAGACAATGCCATGGCTGAGAAAGAACTTCTAAGATAAATCTCATTCACAATAGCCACAAAAACAATCAAGTACCTTGGGATAAATTTAACCAAGGATGTCAAAGACCTCTATGATGAAAATACAAAACATTAAAGAAAGAAATAGAAGACACAAAAATTGGAAAAATCTGCCATGTTCATGGATTAGAAGAATCAATATCATCAAAATGTCCATGCTCCCAAAAGCAATTTACAAGTTCAATGCAACACCAATCAAAATACCAAAGTCATTCTTCACAGACATAGAAAAAATGATGCTGAAATTCATATGGAGAAACAGGAGACCACGAATAGTTAAACCAACCATTTACAATAAAAACGAAAGCCGGAGGCATCACAATTCCAGACCTCAAGACATACTACAGGGCAGTTATAATCAAAACAGCCTGGTACTGGTACAAAAACAGATGGATAGACCAATGCAGCAGAATAGAAACATCAGAAATCAATCCAAACATCTATAACCAACTCATATTCGACAAAGGACCTAAAACCAACCCCTGGAACAAGGACAGCCTCTTCAACAAATGGTGCTGGGAAAACTGGATGTCCACATGTCAAAGTATGAAGCAAGACCCCTACCTTACACCATATACAAAAATCCACTCAACACGGATCAAAGAACTAGAAATACGCCACGACACTATGAAATTAATAGAGAGCATGGGGAAACCCTTCAAGACACTGCAACAGGCAAAGAATTCCAGGAGAAGACCCCAGAGGCACGGGTAGTCAAAGAGAAAATAAACAAATTGGATTACCTCAAATTGAAAAGTTTCTTTACAGCAAAATAAACAGTCAGGAAAGTGAAGAAGCAACCAACAGAATGGGAGACATCATTCGCAAACTACACAACTGATAAAGGATTAACAACTAGAATCTATAAAATGATCAAGAAGCTCCACAGTAACAAAACAAATAGCCCAATAAAAAGATGTGCCAAGGACCTTAATAGACATTTTTTCAAAAGAAGAAATCCAAATGGCCAACAGACACATGAAAACATGCTCAGGATCACTAACAATCAGGGAAATGCAAATCAAAACCACAATGAAGTTTCACCTCATCCCGGTCAGAATGGCTCACATACAGAAATCTACCAACAACAGATGCTGGCGAGGAGGTGGGGAAAAGGGACACTAACCCACTGTTGGTGGGAATGCATGTCAGTCTGGAGATGCCTCAGAAACCTGAAGATAACCCTACCATACAACCCAGCCATCCCACTCCTTGGAATTTACCCAAAGGAAATTAAATTGGCAAACAAAAAAGCTATCTGCACCTTAATGTTTCTTGTAGTTCAATTCACAATCGCTAAGACCTGGAATCAACCCAAATGCCCACCAACAGATGACTGGATAAAGAAGTTATGGGATATGTACTCTATAGAATACTATACAGCAGTAAAAAACAATGAAATCCGGTCATTTACAACAAAATGGAGGAATATGGAACACATCATGCTGAGTGAAATAAGCCAGTCCAGAGGGACAAATATCATATGTTCTCCCTGATCAGTGACAACTAACCGAGCACCTAAAAGGAAACCCAATGAAGTGAAATGGACACTATGACAAACAGTGACTTGATCAGCCCTCATCTTGACTGTTGAGGAACAACTTACTATTTTACTCCTTTTAGTATTTTTTGTTGTTGTTGTTGTTTTGTTCTACTTAATACCATTGGTTGAACTCTGTAATTAATACACAATTATTCTTAGACATTTAAAATTAACAGAAAAGTGATCTTTGTTAACTATAAGAGGGGGAATAAGAGAGGGAGGAGATATACAGGTCGGCACATGCTCACTCGGACTTACCTCCAATGGTAGAGCTAGAAATGTGCCAGGGGATTCCAATTCAATCTTATCAAAGAGGCATATACCAATGCCATCTCACTTGTTAAAGTGATAAGTTTAAGTACATAATTGATCAAAAAGATAGGTTAAGTGTCAAAGAGATTTCACAAATAAGACCAGTATCTGCAAATAATGAAGGATAGAATTAAAAGGGAGAGAATGATCCTGGGGAGAAGCAGGATACACAGCAGACTCATAGAATGGCAAATGTCCTAAACAGCACTCCAGCCTCAGAATTTACCCTTGAGGCATTCAGATCTGGCTAAAAGGCCCATGAGAGTCTCACAGGCATGGAAAGCCAAGACACTGTGGCAAAAACGACCTGAGTGAAAGATCTCAGTGAATGAGATCCCAGCAGAAAGAACGGGCCATCAAAGAGGAAGGCACCTTTCTCTGAAGGGAGGAAGGAACCTGCACTGTGATATGGTCTTGACTAAATAAGTTCAGAGTTGGTGAACTCAAGAGGCTTCCACAGCCTTGACAGCTCATGGCAAGAGCCTGAGGTGATTACTGATGTCATAAATAAGAGTGTCAATTGTTAAATCAACAACGGGAGTCACTGTGCACCTGCTCCCCACGTAGGATCTCTGTCTTTAATGTGTTTTACTATGAGAATTAACGGTAAAACCACTAGTCGAACAGTATTCTATATCTTGTGCGGTTGTGTGGGTGCAGTCTGTTGAAATCTTAGCTTAGTATATACTAAGTTGATCTTCTGTTTATAAAGAAAATTGAAAATGAATCTTGATGAAGAGAGGGGTGGGAGAGGGAGTGGGAGATGGGATGACTGTGGGTGGGAGGGAGGATATGGGGGAAAAGCCACAACAATGCAAAAGTTGCACTTTGTAAGTTTACATTTATTAATTGAAAATGAATCTTGATATGAATGGAATGGGAGAGGGAGCAGGAGATGGGAAGGGTGTGGGTGGGAGGGAAGTTATGGGGGGGGGGAAGCCACTGTAATCCATAAGCTGTACTTTGAAAATTTATATTTATTAAATAAAAGCTAAAAAGAAAGAAATTGTGATATATATATATATATATATATACATGATGAAATATTGAATCAAACCCTGTCTTTCACAACAAAAAGGATGCAACTGGAGGCCATTATGCTTAGTTAAATAAGTCAGTCCCCCCCAAAAAGACAAATATCATGTTTTCCCTGATTTGTCATAGCTAATATCCAGAGTAGAAAAAATGTTATGTATATGAACAAAATTGACATTGTGAGATTTGATTTTTGTTTATAGCCTTTGTCTATATTCTTGAGGAACAGTGCTTTTCTACTTCTACTTGTTGAATACTTTATTTAGTGGAGGGTTAAGTTTGTGATTATAAAGAAAACTGAAAGTTATGTCACTGTAAAAGTTAAAAGAAAAATAAGAAAAGGAGGAGGAGGGTGTGTGGGAGTAAGGGAAGGAGGATATGATGAGAAATATTATGCTCTTAAAACTGTATATATTAAATACATGCAATCTGTTCCCTTTATATTAATAAAAAAGTGATTTAAAAACAAATAATAATCCATTTCTGAAACAATTACATAAATGGTATTATCATAAAATATTACCAAAAGTAGAACTTCAGTGATTTTGAAACAATTTTTCTAATTTACATAATTTTCAACAATTTCTGAAGTTCTGATGAAAGAACAATATACAAATTAAATGAAATAAAAGGGTGACAGAGAAGTGAGAGGATCAAAAAGCAAAATGAAGATATTCAAATATAATAGGAGTTTTCTTTGCACTTGTGTGATCAAATAGTACATTTATAACATTAATAGAAGTTTCTCATGATATATTTATGACCTTTAATAGAAAATTCCCAAAGAAAATACATAAGAAGTTTGTTTAATCAGGTATTAAAAAAGCAGCAGAAATATATCATCTTTGAAAACTGAAGAACTCCTAGAGAAGTTGATAATGCGAAGGAAAGAAATTGAACAAGGATGATGAGTCCAGCTCTCAATTGGGAGTCAGCATGGGAGGCAAGCGTAGGAGTTGAACAGACAGGCTGTCTGATGCAGAATGTGGAGGTGCCAATAGATAGTTGATTTCTTAAGAAACAGGAGCAGTCTCTGATGTGTCCTTAATTAGAATGTCTGCAAGCGGTGGACGTGCTAATTATCTTTTTCAACTCTGGATCTTACATATACATCATGAGGGAGTTTTCGTTTTCTAAGAATACCACTTTTTTCTTCATAATTATTATCACTTCCAAATACTGAAACACTCTCCCAAAAACTCAAAACAAAGATAAACTTTTCTCATGAAAATGTACTGCAGGTTGCTCCTACTCTTTTTCCTTTATTAGGAATGGGAAATCTCAGGGTCAAAGAGGTGTTAGAACCAGCACAATTTTAAAATTTTGATATATGGACTGACTTAAGGTTGAAAAAAACCTTTGTTCACGTACATACTATGAGAATGAGGAATTCAGAAAAATCATCCCTAACCTTTTAGAAAAGTTTTTGATCCATACAGAGATTTAAACAGCCCTCACAGCTTTCTGTCTTGTATTGCTGGATGCCATGTTCTGAAGCCATGCTGTCTTTTTTGAGCCTGAAATGTTTCAGGCTCCCACAAATCCAGGTAATCTTTAGGCGTTTCCTGTGGGTGATCCTGTGCCTGGCTGGGAGGCTGCCTGCCTAGCCCATGCAGGAGGTTAAGAGGGGATGGCATACCATGCCCCCCAGGAAAAACCCTGGTTAAGTTCAGCACACTGGGACTCCCCCCCCACATGACCTGACTTTTAGCAGGCAGTAGGGACCCCAGGCATATTTTCCCCACCGCCATTTCCTGTTGAAGGGCTTTGTGGTTGTCAACTAGGTGAACAGCTCCCAGGTGTGGCCCAGACCCATAAAGACCACCTGGAATTCTACGTAGGCTATATGACCTTCAAGCTGATTGGAGAAGTGTAGAGGTGCCAGTATTGGCTTTATTCTATAGAATTAGTGTTGCCCTGAACTAGCTACTCCCCTTTGCCTGCCCCATAAAAGCTTGTGCCTTATTGTTAATAAACAGACATGCTCACTGAAATTGTCTCCAGTGCTTCTTGTTGAAGAACGCCGTCACCTCACCATCCCAACCAACAGTGTGGGCCTCGCAGGATGAGCCCACAGTTTCCAAGGTCATGATCCATATCAAAAGCTGTGTGAAAGCCAACTATTTCTCCGCATCCCACATCTCCCAAAGGATTCCTGCCCTTTTGGCCCTATTGATTTTACATGTTGATTCTTCTCCAAATCCAAGGGAGAGGTGCTGGAACAGCAATGAGTTTTCACTGAAGTTTTACCTCTCCAAAATGAGCAAGCTGAGGAGTAATAGAAAAGCAGGGAAAGAGAAAAAAATGAAATAGTGCTGTGATCATGTTTGTAAAGGGTGGGGAACATCTGGCCCAGTGGCAGTATAATGCTCGAGAAATCATCTGGTCTGGCCCTGCCAAGGCAACCACAGGTTGGACTAGAAATTCAACAAATGTATAGCAGGCTCATTTTTAACTGGATAATTTTGTGTGGCCTATGAATGATGTTATAAATATCCAAATGGTCATTGGAAGACAAAAGGTTCCCAACACTGAATGGTTTTAAGGAATTTTGTGACAAAGAATGGAATGGAAATTGTATCTGTTTTTTCCTTTTTCAGAACAGTAATTCACTGGTCAAATCACTAATATAACAGTAGAATGTTGTAGATATGTTCAAGTATGAAAGATTCCTGTTTTTATCTCAGTATCATCTGGGAGTTGAGTGCATGGATGGAGGTTTCATCATGTTAGCATGAACCACTTGGGCTTTTACATACAATGAAAGAAAGATTTTTCTCACAGATTTCAGTTAAGACTTTTCCCTCTTTCATTTTGTTTTGTTTTGTTTTGTTTTAAGCACACAAAAGTAAAAGTCAGACAAAATACACATTTGTAATCTTTAACAACTGGTGCCAAACACTGACTAACAGATAGGAATGATTTGGCCTAACATTTTTGAGGATCGACCAAATACAGATAGAATGGACTTACTTGATTGTCCATTTCATGACTTGCTACAACTTGTTAACTGCACTGGGGATTGCCTTTCTAGTATCAACAGCAACACCGAAATTTGGTACTTTTAAGATTTAGCTAACTCTGTCATGTTGGGACTGGATGTAAACTACTTTTTCTAGATTTTAGGAGTGGTAACAATGTATTCCTGAGTGAACTTATGTCCATGTCTACAGAGAAGCCTGGGCCGTCTAGAATCTATTGCTTAGACTTTATGTTCAGGCCCTAATTTTAAATTTACCTAAGGAAAATCCTTGTAAGCTATAAGGAAAACAAACAATTTTCAAGAAATGAAGCTTGGGCCAGGCACAAGGGAAACGAAGCAGTGACCTTAGCGACAGAGTGTAAGTCATGGTAATGCTGTTTGCAAGGACAAACTGGTTCTGTTTAATGAGGTTATTGACCTGCACTGTTTTAGAGCGGTTTTAAACATGAGGGTGAGGCTCACTAAATCTCAGCCTGCAACATTAGCTGAGAAACCAAGACTGATCAATAAACAGCCACCATTACAGGCTCTTGGGAAACTTCACCATAATGGGAGCCATTATAATTTTGGTCAGGTACAGAGAATAAGGTAACCTATACCGAACATCTATTTATCACTGGACTCTCATTTGCAAATGGAAGCCATTGATTAGCTGTTTTTCGAAAACGGACCTGGCTTTCCATTTCTCTCTTCATGTAATAGCCTGTGAATAAATGTGCACTAGACTTCAAAATGTACACAGAGAAGGGAAAGAAGTAGAAAGCTTTCTCCCAGGTCAGCTTTTTACCAAAGAGAGAAGTAATTACATGACATTTCACTAAAAATTCTTGACCCAATAAAGTACTGAAGCCCAAATGCCGATTTTTCCTCTTTCATAAGAAAGAGCAACAGAGGAAAGAAAGGTCATGGACCATATTGTGATTCTTTACAGCTGTTGGAGACAGACAGTATGATGCAGTAGCTTGATTTGAATTAAGCCAAACAATATGAAAAGCATCAAGGCTGGCAAGCAAAGCAATAAAGCTCCAAAGAATTTAATCTACCTTGAAGGTGGGACTACTTTTCGTACTGATGGCAGCACACAGGACAGAAATGAGTCCTTTAATGCAATGACTCGTTAATAGCCTTAAAATCACAATATATAAATAGGATATGTGGATCAAAAAGACAGCTTTGCCTCAGCTCTTGCAGTATGGCCAATATTTCTTAAAGTTATTTCATTGATTATAAATAGACCACGTCAACGGCAAATGTACGACAGGGGAAGCATAACCCATTATGAGGTAATGGATATTGCTAGAGGTTGCTTCATTACCTTCACTGGCTGAGTGGCTGGTTTTTCCTTGTACAAATGCTGCCCTTTAGACAAAATTCTTTCCACATCCGGTTGTTTAGCTTGAACTGCTACTTCAGTTTCCTGGGGAAAAGAACCCATACAGTGCAGATTAACTTCACAGTTAGCAATAAAATTACTACATTTAAATATACCCTTGGAGACTCCACATGTATTGCAGATCAATTTCTGCCTGGTATTTAAGACCAAAAAAAAAATAGATTTTGGTACTGAGAAAAGAAATAGAGGTCTCTGTGAAAAATACTAAAGTTTAAAAAAATTAATTCCAAATCATCTTGAATTATATTATTTTTATGTAGAAACATAGACATTGACTTTCTATTTTCAAAAGGTAAAATGCAACAATAAAAGTTAAGGTTTATTAATATAATTTGTATGAATATATACTAGTATTAGCTTCAATAATCTTAATAATCCTAATGTTCATTTTATTTTACAAACTCCTGGTGTTATAGGATTTTATTTTGGGCTTTGGATCTAAGATTATGTTTTGAAACACAAATGAAATAATTCTTTCCACATCACTGATGAAATTATTGTTTCTTTCCAAAGAATAAACACTTAAAGCACAGTATAAAAGCTTATTATTTATTAAGCAGTCAAATTAAATAGGTCTTTTGAGGAATGCTTAATTACTTTGGGGGGGCTGTTTGTTTTTCCTTAGCCTGGAGAAGAATAAAGCACACCAAAATATAATCCGGTTAGATATATGAATACAAAGTACTTTGCTGCTGGCTGCTGTCTGGCTCTCTTAAAGAGAGAACAAAAGAAATGGGCATAAATGGGAGCAGTAGGAAGTAAAGTTAAATATTACAGAAGACTTTTTGTATGGAACACTTGTTAAACACTAGGCTGGAATATCGATTAATCAATGTCAGGCGTCAGTCAGGGCTGAGGCAATCTTCCCCAGAGAGCAGTTCCTGATTAACCCTTGTCTCTCTTCCTCTCTCTCCTCCCTCGAACCCTCCCAGGACTGCTGTGTGTACGTGTCTTCATGCCACTGTTGCCTTTATATGCTGTGTTTGTACCTCTTCTCTGCCAGCCATCAGGACAGGAAAGCCCTGAAGCCAAATTACTATAATCTCATGCTGCGCAGTAGGGTGTCTTGCAACTGACCAGGGCTTAGCTTATGCTCTTGAGAGGACTGTTTCTCCACTTCTTACTATAACAGACACCAGTGGGACACAGGCGCTTTGCTCTAAAGCGTTCCTGATACAAAGACTAACCCCATGTGTTAATGGCTATGTGTGCAAATCTCAGTTCCTCTAAAACAGAACCTTAGCTGCTTCCCTCTTAGAGAGCTGCTGATTGATGCTCTCACTGGCTATTGCCAGGAAAAGCATTGTTCCCTCAAAGTGCAGTACCCGGAATGACTGTAACTCTTTGCTCTGATCTCATATCAGGAAGGAGAAACCTCTAGTTTCAGGCATTGAATTCCTAATAGGTCCCTAGACAACATAAATTCACCCTTAAATGCCCCATTTGCAAAATATTTTGGTCTCAAATTACTTTAAAGAGAGAAAATAAAATATGTGGCTCTAAAGAAGTAGAGACAAGAGTACATCTTTAGCAGTGTAAAAATGATTTAAGTGAAAATGTAACTGCATTTTTCTAACCTCACATGTATAGCTTATTTACATTAAAAATTATCAAGCCAAATCCGTGTATGTATGACATATAATTACACATTTAAATTATATATTCATTATATATCTAAAGTTTAGATTCTAAACTGTTGATTGCATTTGAGGCAGTGTCACCACCATTCATTTTGTATGTGTATCTAAAATAAAGGGCCATTTTCTATTTTGTCACCGACTACCAGGTATTTTCCTTGTGATATTCATTGACATTGACAATTACTAACAATAGACATATTTTTTAATTAGCTTCATCATGGTTGTAGACTATATTATTGATGGTAATACAGTTTTCATTTGGACAATTACAACCTTTTACCTTCCCCAAACCCTGATTCAAACAGATTTCTAATTTATAGATGAGACAACAAAGCTCGAATGAAAGGGTAGTAGTGGTGGTAGTGATGATTTCACTAATTAGCCCATGATCCCATAGGAAATAGGAAGAAAAATCACTGAATGGGAAAATAAATACTGTTGCACTTTGAGCCTGCAGGAATTGGGTTAAGCTGCATATTACTGACATATGCTCATGTGGACACTGGCATGTTTTCATGGCACAGATACATTTTTCCCCAAGTAATCTATTAGTGTTAAATACAGAATATACTCCTTTACTTCCAAATTTCCTTTAAGAATTGTTTTACAAACATGTTCATTTACTGATTATAGCAAGATTTCCAAAACCTACTTCCATGATAAATTAAAATGGAATTATTTTATACTTAATCATTGACTACATTTTAACTAAGATTACATTTCTCTTGTGTTCTTTCTTTGCCACAATATTTATATGATTTAATTTTCATCTAGTTAACCAAGAGAACATCACAGAAACAAATGTCTTAGAAAACAAATGAATGAGTATTTTGTAAAACAGACACCTGAATGTGGGATCTCAAATCAAGCACTTAACAACATTTTTTGCATTTGATTCAAACACTATCATTTCCCTTTTCTTCTTCACTCACTGAGCATGGGATGACAAAATTCTCTCCAGATTCTCTTAAATTTAAATTATCCTTCTTTTCCAAAATAGAGATAATTTCTATTTCATAGATTTGGCAGAATCTTTCTCTTTAATAGTAGGTATATAGTAAGTTAGATGTCCAACTTCATATAGTATTCTTTTTTAAGATTTATTTATTTATATATGTATATAATAAGTTAGACATCCAACTTCATATATTATTCTTTTTCAAGATTTATTTATTTGAAAGGCAGAGTTATAGAGAGGCAGAGGCAGAGAGAGAGAGAAGCCTTCTATCCACTGATTCACTCCCCAAATGGGCCAATCTGAAGCCAGGAGCCAGGAGTTTTCTTCAGGTCTCCCACAGGCGCAGGGGCCCAAGGATGTGTGCCATCTTTCACTGCTTTCCCAGGCCATAGCAAAGAGCTGGATTGGAAGTGGAGCAACAGGGAGTTGAACCAGCGCCCATATGGGATGGGCCACTGCAGGCAGCTTTACCTGCTATGACACAGTGTCACCCCCTCCCCCGCGCTTTTTCTTTTCTTTTCTTTTCTTTTCTTTTCTTTTCTTCTCTTCTCTTCTCTTCTCTTCTCTTCTCTTCTCTTCTCTTCTCTTCTCTTTTCTTTTTAAAAAGACTTTTCAGGGTCAGGCACTTAGTCTAGTAGTTAAGATGCCAGATAGACGCTACCCACATCTTATTGGAATACCTGTGTTTAAGTCTCAAGTTTGTTTCCAATAACAGCTTCCTACAAATGTGCACATGGTAGCAGGCATTGGCTCTGGTATTTGTGTTCTTGCAACCCACATGGGAGACCAGGATTTAGTGCCCAGAAGCTTCAACTTGACTCAGCCCTGGTTGTTGTGGGACTTTGGGGAGTCAAACAGGGGATGGGAGATCTCTGTCAATCTCCCCGCCTTTCAAATAAAATAAAAAAAAAAACACAATCAGATAAGTTTTAGGCAACAGTCAACTTACTAGATCTATCTTATAACCATACAAGATCAATTAGTCTAGCTCCTTCCTTCTGTAGAGCAAATGAACAGGATCGTGTGCTCTGGAATATCAAGTACTTCACACACACACACACACACACACACATACATAGACACAGTCATCATGGAAAATAGTAAATAATTATGGGAAAACTAAGATTATGAATACTAACTCATTCTCTCAGAAAAATTTCTGAACATTATTTTTAAAAACTTTACAGAAGTATAATAAATTTAATTTAAGTGATTTTGTGATGTGGAGTAATTCTTTCTTCCCTTAAAATTATTTGTAAGTGGCATCCAGTGTAAATTCTATACTTTCAGTAAATGATTACAACAAATCAACAATCTTATCAATGTTTCAAGTATATAGCCAAATGATTACCATCAGCCCCCCCCCCCTCCGCCCCATGCTTTCTAATCACTAATAACTATTTCCAGAGATCACAAGGAATAGATGTCCCTATTCACAAGGCACTGGCAAATACACCACATCTGATACTGCAAGGAGTTTGCTTAGGAAATGTATGTGCAAATTTTAATCAACTAAATATTCATTGCTAACTGAATAGAGACAACATATTAACTGAACAGAAACAACAGCCAGGCTGACAATAGGGCAGCCCAAATCATCAGAGCTTCAAGTTCTAAGCAGATGATGCTTGCTCGACAGAGGTGAAAATGCCATGCCAAGAGAAACGTCCGCATTTTCCATCTGCAGAAAGTAGAATGTTCCCTCTTTGGGTCTCCAAAGTAGCCCTAGATTTCGTCCTTCAGTGAGTGAACACTGTAACGACTTATGATGCCTAGAGAAATGTTCCCTAGTAGCATGCTCTTCTCTCATCACTATTCTCATCTCTTCATCCTTCAGTGAAACAAGGAAGAGTTTAAGGTATCTGGATAAGATTTACTCTCGGTCTTACAGAAAAAGAGCAGCAGGTAAAAGAAAACCTACTCAGCTCTAAATTGTTTGTGGTTACTTCTACTGAGCCGATTTTTGGAGAACTGTATATCTAATTGTATACACCTGCCCTTCGATAAGTCCCTTTAGAAAGATAATTTTGTCTGTGAATTTCTACAGTTTTCCTCACTACATTTATTTGCAGTGTGAATTTATTAGTCAAAATGTCAGTTATTCAGGGCAAGATATTATTGCTTAAAGGGTCAACCAACTATAGTAAATCCAATTAAATTTACTTAAAATGTTCTTAAGTATATTTCTCTTGAGAGTGAGGAAAGCACATTAAAAGAAGCTGATAATAATCTTGAAGAACATGGAAAAATAGGTGAAATAAACTTTAAAATTCTGATATCCTTCCATGCAAATAAAATCTAACATGGAAAAGCTAAAAAGCAAAGCAACAAACCACCCAAGCAGAACCATGTGACTATGCAAAGATAAGAAAAATCTGCTAAAATTCTTAGCTGTGCTGAAAATGCCAACTAACTGCTGTAATATTAGCTACTATAATATTAACACCAGAGTTGCTAAATCTTTACTGTTAAACATTGCTTTTCATGCATTTTTTCTCCAAGAAAAAGGATTTTCTTCAATTTTACTGATGCTGAAGCTGAGAGATTAGGTCAATTGTCCAAGATCAAAAAGGCTGTAAATGGTAGAGTTGTGATTTATGCAGCAAGTGTGTGTCAGCATGTCCCCAGCTCTTATTCTGCTGCGTAGACTTGGCGTGTGTGCATGCTCATGCATGTATGTGCACCTGCTTGAATGTGCTTAATCTGGCTTTTTGCTGAAATTGACAGGCTTGTTTTTAAAGATCATGCTAATTTTTTCTCAGCCTCTTTAACACTAACACATTCTATAATAAGCTTCCAGGGTATAAATGAGAGAAAGTCCTGTCTCTTCCCACAGAAAAGGAAATAAATTTTTGCATAGCCTTGAAAATGCTCCAAGGGTTTCTCTTTGTGGGTTTATGATTGCCAGACCTCTGATATTCAGGTCAGAGAACTGGTTGGAGTAAACCTTTTATCTCACAAATGGCCTCACATCTTTATATGATTTAACATAAGGTGAAAAAGGTCACTACTAAAGTGGAAACACAGCTAATTATCGGAGCCAGTTTTTGTAAGGAGAAAGTGTTCAACTTCAAAGAACATTCAGACAAGAAAGTCTTCATGAGATTTCAACAAAAAACGCACTTCTAGCAATACAGTGTTCCCATTTAGGTTTTCTTTCTCTGCTTTATTGTTAATTTCCTTTGAAATGCAACTGTGTGCACCAGCAGTGAAAACCCTTATAATTGTACAAGTTTTATTTTCATTATCATAATGACAATTCACTATGATGTCATGCATAAATGTACGAAATAGATTGTGCTAATTAGGTAACAGGGAGTAATTCTTCATTAACACTCACTAGGAGAATATCATACTCCTTATTAAATCCAAACCTGATAGGTTTGACACAGAGTAACTCAAGAACTTTAAGCTGTAGTTATATCTTTTTATTATTATTATTATTATTTTTTGACAGGCAGAGAGGACAGTGAGAGAGAGAGACAGAGAGAAAGGTCTTCCTTTTGCCGTTGGTTCACCCTCCAATGGCCACCGTGGCCAGTGCACTGCAGCCGGCACACCGCGCTGATCCAATGGCAGGAGCCAGGTGCTTCTCCTGGTCTCCCATGGGGTGCAGGGCCCAAGCACTTGGGCCATCCTCCACTGCACTCCCTGGCCACAGCAGAGAGCTGGCCTGGAAGAGGGGCAACCGGGACAGAATCCGGTGCCCCGACCGGGACTAGAACCCGGTGTGCTGGTGCCGCAAGGCGGAGGATTAGCCTAGTGAGCCACGGTGCCGGCCTGTAGTTATATCTTATTAAACAGCATTACTAATATAGAGCAGTTGCTGACAATGAGTGGAAGTGAAACAATGTTTAGTGCTAAAAAATAACTAAAGGAAACTTTGAGAATGAAAGGAAATCATATGCAAATTAATATACATTTATATTTTCTAAGAATTGCTTTATTGACTATTATGTTTCTAATTCACCATTAGGCTGATTGTGTATGTGTATGTGTATATTTGAATATCACTGGAAGTTAGGTGTTCTTAAGGATAGTATCAGGGGTGCATTTGCCTTGTTTTCCTCTCATTTTAAATTTGTTTCCTTCATTTTACCAATTACTAACATTAAACATATGAATATGTGTTACTAATACATGACTCAAAACACTCTAAAACGCTATAAATAGCTTTTCAAGCATGTTTAAACATTCACCCATTTATTTATTTGACCAATGGTTATTTAATGTTTACTACTTTTCTATGTCTGGGCAAGGATCTGGGAATGTAAGTACTATGACATTTAAACACATATGAGGACATTTCAAAAACTTGTAGAAAAATGAATTAAAAGATAATTTTAGTTTTTCAAAAATATTTGCCATCCATGCATATTTTTTATAATATGTAGTTTTCCTGAACTTTTTGAAGACCCCTTATATGAACATGTTTCATTTTTCACACCAAAGCAAATTTATCTTTTAATTCCATTTCTGTGAACTCTTTGAAGTACCTTCATATTGTACTACCACAGATGTGATAACTTGCAGAGGTCAGTCTACAATGGAGTCCAGAGCAAGAACTCATCAGTTCTGTGTCTGGTGGCCAACACAAGGGGCAGGAGAGAAAGGCCTGAGCAAAGGTTTGGAGCATAAACAACTCATGCACCTGGTTTACAAGGAAATTGATAGCAAAGAGGAAGCATTCCCAGAGGGAATCTGAGATATGCGCACAGGAAGCAGAGGAGGTATGGAGACACCAGTGCAGGGAAATGAAAGGAAATCATGCAGGAATGGAAGATAAGAGCCATAGGAAAGAAGGATCCTTTATAACCCACCAGATCATAGTGGAGAAGCTACTAAAGGGTTTAAACAAGGAAATGGCACTTTAGTATTTGCATTGGTCTTCTAAAAACAGATTAATGTGAATATATCAAGACATATGTAAGATCTACTATTAAAACGTGGCTCTCCATGCAAGTGGGCTGATCTGAATGAAATATGCATGCTGCTAAGGACAACAAAGAGATTCATAATCAAAATGACATCTTTTGCTTTGGTAAACCTAAGGGTCTATTCCCTGAGAGTTTTTCTACTTGTTTCTAAAGAGACCCTCCTGGCATTTGGCCTTTTTGGCAACCATCACAACAATCGACAGGTTTCCATTTAATCTAATATAGCCTTGATTGTAGGACCACTGCTGCTATATGAACGCTAAGAATGTTTTAAACAGACTTTGTAGTCAGTATCATGTGATCTTATCTCAATTTGTTCCTGTCTCCCACCTTGAGAGAGTCATAGACCATGTAAAAGCTGCTCTTTGAGCTTGAGCCCTGGCTGGAGAAGACATTTGCAGCAGATCCCCAGTCAAGAATGAGAAAACCTTAACACACGGTGTGGGGTAAAGCTGAACTTGATCTGCAGATACCTGAACTGGCAGTCACTTTTTGTTGTTCTGTGTCACTGGAATTTGGGCCTTTTTGTTACTGGAGCAGGAGTTGACCATTACAACATTACAGTAAAGCAAACAAACCAACAAACAAATCAGATATGGCTCTCTGGGATGAAACTACCCAAGTAGGCCTTTAAAATAAATGTGCCCTGCTCACATGTATCGACTACACCACCTCTCCTCCACATACACACTGTTTGCTAAAAAGGGTAGCGAGAAACGAAAAATGAAATGGAATCAATATTGTGTTAGAGGCTGACTTCTCTGGCCTAGATTGTCAGGCACAGTCTGACAAATGAAGGCTGATGGATGGAAAAACACAACATAGTAAGTCGAGTTTCTTTCTCTTTCTCCTCATGCTGGGGGACTGTTCTCTTATTTATCTTCAATTAGGTTTGCTAGACCATGGCATGGCAGCTCTCTTTCACTTAACTGCATGTTGTCAAGTATGTGCCAAGCTGATTGACAAAGAATGACAGGCTCTCTCTCTCCATCTGGGGCTAATCAAGGGCAGCCCACCCAAGGGAGGCTTTTTTTTTTTTTTCCTGATGCAGAGATTTATGGATTTCAAAAGTTATCTGTCCAAATATCCAAAGTATAATGCACTATTGATTTTAAAGCAGAAAATGCTGTGAAAATGAGAAGATACAGTCTACTTTTGGTCAATGAGAGCTTACCAAAATTATTCATTCAATAATTATTTACAGATCACCTATTATGCGTTAAACACTGCTTTAGGTGCCAGATATATAACAGTGAATAAAACAGACACAAATTTCCTGTTCTAATGAATCTTACATTCTGATGGGGGCAGTGGCCAGGAATAAATTATGATGCATCAGGACTTAAGATTTTTAATAAAGCATTGGATGCAGATGGCAGATGTATGTATGGGATAAGTGGAGGTGAGATGTGCACAGTTCAGAAAAGACCTCATGGAAAGTTTGGCTGAAGAGGTAGTATTTGAATAGGAATAAATCAAACAGGTATAAATCAAACAATAATCAATGCAGAAAGGCAGAAAGTGCAAAGGTCCTGGGGCAGGTTTAATGTGATATATTCAATAAGAAAACAAAGAAGTAGAGAGTAAGAGGCAAGTATCTGGAAGAATAGCCTGGGGGGGAGGGAGAATCAGAACTGCAGGGTACTTTGGTGACCATTTTGGCTGTTATTCTAAGTGTGGTTAGGAACCCTCGGAGGTTTTTGATTTATTTTTCAGTAGGTCGTTTTGGCTGCTGTGATCAGACTAGATGTAAGGAATGCAGAAGGCATGTAACTGTTGAAAATAGATTCTTCAGGGTGTTTAATCCTCACTGCCTAGAGGGGAAGTTTGTGGAAACCTGAGGCTCTTATTTTGAAAATCTTTACAAACACAGTTATGAAATAGGGGCTAAATCTCCCATCTTGTCTACTACTACCTACTACTATAGGACACTGCTTAAAAGCATTCATCTCAACTTGTGTCCCCCAAGTTCCATTATTTTCCCAAATCCTCATTGGTGAAGGGCATAGGCTCTTAAACTTGTCTTTCTAGGTTCCAGCCCTGGCCTGAGTCAGTTATTGGCAACAGCAGTCTCATGTGGCTCCCACAGCTCCAAATACAGATGAAAACATTTGCAGAAAAAGTTGGCTGACGTAGAGAGATGGTCCGCTTCAGGCTGTGACTCTCAAGGCCTTTAAGTACACATACTCATTCCTCAATGTCAGTCTCTATCAACACATCATACTGCACCCATTATACATTTATTATTTCTCAGTGAAAAATAAAACTTAAAAAGTTATGCACCTAGATATTCTGGAAACATTTTCTTTGAAAATTATTAATTTATCTCGTTTACTTGAAAGGGATATGGAAAGATCGAGAGATCTCCTGCCCCCTGGTTCACTCTCCAAATGCTGGCAACAGCGAGGGCTGGGCTGTGCTGAAGCCAGGAACTGGGAACTCTATGTGGGTGGCAGGGACTTGAAGCCATCATCTGCTTCCTCCCAGGGTGCTCATTAGAAGGAAGCCGGGAGTGGTAGCAGAGTGAAGACTGGAACCCAGGCACTCTGATATAGGATGTGGGTATATTCCAAGGAACACCTTAATCCCTGTGCCAAACACTCATTCCTGAGTAGACATTTTTAATGCTCAAATAGCAGACACAAATGTTTTGTCTTTTAACTCCTTCTATAGATTCACAGAGATAAACAATTTATAATTATACTTTAGAGCAGAGGTCATCACACCTTTTTTTTTTTTTTTACAAAGGTCCATATAGTAAATATTGTCAGTTTCGTGGGCTAGATGCTTCCTGTCATACCTGAAATTTGCCTGTTAGCACAAAAGCAGCCAGAGACAATACATAAATAAATGAGCATGGCTGTATCCAATTATGCCTTATTTACAAAAACAAGTGTAGGGCTAACTCCAGTATCTAGAGCCCAGTTTGCAGACTGCTTCTTCAGTCCATGACAGTGCTGCTGGAAAAGAATCAGACCAAGTATAAGAACACTGGGTCCAGGGCTGGTGCTGTGGTGCAGTGGGTTAACGCCCTGTCCCGAAGCACCGGCATCCCATATGGGCACCGGTTCGAGTCCCAGCTGCTCCACTTCTGATCGAGCTCTCTGCTATGGCCTGGGATAACAGTAGGAGATGGTTTAAATCCATGGGCCTTTGCACCTGTGTGGGAGACCCGGAAGAAGCTCCTGGATCCTGGCTTTGGATCCGTGCATCTCCAGCCACTGCGGCCAATTGGGGAGTGAACGTCGATGGAAGACCTCTCTCTCTCTGCCTCTCCTTCTCTCTGTGTAACTCTGACTTTCAAATAAATAAATAAATCTTTAATAAAAAAGAACACTGGATCCAAGGCTTATCAATCCATGAATTGGGGCAGTTATTTAACTCCTCTGAGCTTCAGTATCACTAATTACAAAATTAATGTGAATTCCAGATATTATTTTGAGTAAAGAAAGAAAACATCCTTTGTCCTCCTACATGAGATTCTGATGTTTAACTTTTTTTATTCTTCCCAGAAAACTGACAGGAGTTTGAAAGTCAAGTGTGTTAGCAGGTAACAATACTATTGATGAGAGAGAGCGAGCGAGCAAGCGAACTGACAGGTAAATTAGAACCTGCTTGGGTGTTCTATGTATGAAGTAGAATTTCCCAATGGAAAACTTCCCAATGGAACACTGTAGTTTGGGGAACTTCCCAGGTGCAGCATGTCTTTCCTGTCACGGATCTAGAAAGCTCTACCTACAGTATGCTTCTGGCAAGCATGAGGTTTCTAGGCCAAGGCTGTCCCGGCCCTTCTATGTGAGTGCACTTCCTGTGGACCTTAGCTGTCCTCTGGGTACAGGTAGGCACTGCAAAATGAATAATTCTCAGATGGATCTGTGACTGCTGAGTGGAAGGCTGTGCATGCTAATGTCACAGAACAGAACTGCTTGCTGGTGCCTTCTGGTAAGCTGCGCTCCTGTATCCTTTTAAGTGAATGTGATGGTGAATGCGGTCAGTGGTAGCTTTGTTTAGTTGCACTGAAGAAAAGACGACTTCCTGATGGGTCTTTCAACAATCCATTTGAATATACACATTTTATTTCCACGGGTTAACAGTTCTTGTTATAGTCTAACTGGTAGCCTTTTCTTTTTCTTAGTGATACATGAAACAATGATGGATATTCTGATCAACAGTGCATTAGAAACAATAAAATATAGTATATGAATAGGCATTCAAACTAGCTCAGGATCAAATGATTTGGGCTTCACGAAGGTTACACTAACTGCTACTATTATTGAAAATTTAATAAGTTCAAACACTTTTCTATGCACTTCACATAAATCATCTTAACTGCCCTCAATCTCTACTGCAGAGCTTTTCAGCAAACGTTATTATCATTTTTTACATTAGAAAACTAGATTTACAAAAGTTCCAGAAAACTGCCTAACAAACCAACAAATACCAGAAATACACTGGGCTAACAAAAATCAATGGTGGATCTGAGATTGGAACCCTGGTCTATCTGATGCAAATTATGCATACTTAATTACTATATTACAGGTTCTATATATTTGTTTAACTATAGCAGCAGTATAAAATGAGATTTTATTTTACAAATCCCAGGGGATAAAACCTTAAGAGAGTTGTTTTGATCAGAGTGTAATTTTAGCTTAAATTAGGGTTTCTCAATCTCAGCTCTATTTCCATTTTGGACTAAGGATTTATTTTTGTAGGGCCTGGTTCACGTACATGTATACTATAGTATATTTTGCAACATCCCTGGTCATTATTCACATTTGTGAATAACCATAAATATCATCAGAAGTTACCAAAGTTTCCTGGGGGGAGGCATCACCTCTGGTGGAGAAACACTGCCTTATCATTAGTAGTAGTAATGAACAAATCCTTGTCTGTCTATGATCTACATTGCCAGTAAGCACATAGTAACATGATTTCAAATGAATACCATTCTTTCCCTTTTCATATATACAACATTGCATGCAATCTTATCTGTTCAATGTACTATTTTAGATGTATTACTAAGCACACTATGGTTCTCAAAATTGATTTGAATGTGGCTTTGATGACCTCTAACCATAACTGCATGTTTCATTTTCTGACTGAGATGTTCCTAAAAACTCTGCTTTGAGTATCCTAAAGGAATTAGGGAATACAGTGGGTTTTATGGAATAGAGAGGCACATACAACAGAAAGTAATTTTGACTTACTCTGAATCAATTCCAGTAACATTTGAATTATGATAAACCAATGTAGCATATCTCTAAGTTATTATCTATATTATAATTGGACATAGTAATAGTCTAGACAGAATATTTATTAAAAATGTAAATGGTATTAAGTACTAGAAGTTTCTTTATAAAGGTGAAGCAGCAGTTAGGGTAATTTTCATTAAAAGCAAAGAAAAGAGCAATTTAATTTTGACTTCATGATTGACACATACTCCGAATAAAATTAAGGATGTTTTGTTTTTCACCATCGGGTTCTAAAACAAAATTACAGTCATTATCCAAAACAACTCTTTTTAAATTCTTATATAACTTGTAAACTCAGCAATCAAATGAATAATTGAATTAAGCCATGTTTAAAGAACATAACAAAACCCCTGAGATTTTTCTTCTGAATAATCTTTCCTTAAACATGTATAAAAAACAAAGCAGATAAAATGGTTTCTGAATTCAAGGAAAAGAATGCATGATGGAATAAAGCCCCATATTTGATTTATTCAATGTGTAAGTCTTGATCTTGGATACCAAATCTTCATCCAGCCCATCATACTTTTTTTAAAGATTTTTTATTTATTTATTTGACAGGTAGAGTTACAGACAGTGAGAGAGAGAGGCAGAGAGAAAGAGGTCTTCCTTCCGTTGGTTCACTCCCCAGATGGCCACAATGGCCGGAGCTGTGCTGATCCGAAGCCAGGAGCCAGGTGCTTTTCCTGGTCTCCCATGGGGTGCAGGGCCCAAGCACTTGGGCCATCCTCCACTGCTTTCCCAGGCCACAGCAGAGAGCTGGATTGGAAGAGGAGCAACCGGGCCTAGAACCTGGCGCCCATATGGGATGCTGGTACCGCAGGCGGAGGATTAACCTACTGCACCATGGCGCTGGCCCCCAGCCCATCATACTTAATTTTCATAGTGTTCTAAGTCCTCTGATTGCTATGTCTCCAGCTAAGTGACCATTTTCATTAACCTAATGAAAAGTCAGTGATCAACAGTATTAGGAACTGTGGATTTCTATGTTAGGTATAGGTCATCTGGAATTCTGCTACAATCCAGAATACACAGAGAACTCATGTTAATGAGTAAGACAAAGTGGAAAATCTAATGGAAAACTGGGATAAGAAAACATACAGGGGCTGGCACTGTGGTGTAGTGGGCAAAGCCACCGCCTGCAGTGCCAGCATCCCATATGGGCTCCGGTTCAAGTCCCAGCTGCTCCACTTCCGATCCAGCTCTTGGCTATGGCCTGGGAAAGCAGTGGAGAATGGCCTAGGTCCTTGGGCCCCTCCACCAGCCTGGGAGACCTTAAAGAAGCTCCTGGCTCTTGGCTTCGGATTGGCACAGCTCTGGCCGCTGTAGCCATCTGGGGAGTGAACCAGCAGATGGACGACTTCCCTCCCCACTCTGTACCTCTCCTTCTCTGTGTAACTCTTTCAAATAAATGGTTAAAAAAATAAAATGGACAATCAATTCACCGAAGGAAAAAATTTGAATGTCTAACCAACATGAACATTTATTCAATTAGAGTTATGCAAATTAACATAATAAATCTGTGCCATTTTCTGCTGCTGGTGCGAAAGCAGTTTATAATATATAACAAAATTAAAATTGAGAATAATGAGTCAGAAATTTTAATTGCAGGCATTCTGACATGAGTATATGAGAAGATCTACACAGAATGTCTTTCTAGCATTGTTTACATCATTTATTGTTAATCTGATAACAATATTTATTGTTTTATGCCAATTAAAATAAAGAATACTTTCACAAAATTACTTATTTTAAAATCATTTAGAAATTTTGTTCTTATTTTTATGATTCACAAAATTCTGTTAAACTTTTAAATAGAAAAGTTAATGTCTCTATTGATAACTGATTCTATTAAATATAATGAAATAATAACATTGTCTCTAACAAATCTGACTTCAGTAATAATGGCTTACATAGTGAAATGTCCAAATCACATCTACTTAGTTTGGAATGAAGCATGGAAGTGTGTATGCGTTTATGTATGTGTGCCTAATTTTGTATTTGTGTTCTCTCTCCAATTATGTAAATTACTAACACTTATTACTATAACACCAGAAGAGATATAATAAAGGTTATCATGAATTATTGTTTGTGTATCTTAACACATATCTCATCAAATGATTTATTTATTTATTTTTAAAGATTTATTTATTTATTTGAAAGTCAGAGTTACACAGAGAAAGAAGAGGCAGAGAGAGAGAGAGATAGAGGTCTTCCAACCACTGGTTCATTCCCCAGTTGGCCGCAATGGCCAGAGTTGTGCCAATCTGAAGCCAGGAGCCAGAAGCTTCTTCCGGGTCTCCCACGTGGATGCAGGGGCCCAAGGACTTGGGCCATCTTCTACTGCTTTCCCAGGCCATAACAGAGAGCAGGATCAGAAGTGGAGCAGTTGGGTCTTAAACTGGCACCCATATGGGATGCCAGTGCTTCAGGTCAGGGTGTTAACCCACTGCTCCACAGCACCGGCCCCTCATCAAATGATTTAACAGACAGAGGTGCCTATCTATTCACATTTCATCTATCTTTCATTCACAAAAGTTTCCTCAGTATATGCTGAAAACTGAAAGTATACATACACACATGACTTTGTAATTTCATGGGTCAATAGAATTTTACTTGGATCCTATACATTCTTATGTCTGCTTCAATGTTTTGTCTTCTAAATGCTTAATAGAACTATTAATTTTGCAAACATAATTCTCATTTTAACGACTAGCATGTTTCATAATCAATTCTTATAAAGTCGTTTTGATCTGCTTAACCTTAAAATTAAAATTTTTATTAAAATAGTCTACATTAAATAATTATGGCTGCTTTTATTAATTATATCCTTTGTGCCTTCTTATGATCAGTAATTGCTAAATATTCATTATGTTCAGTAAAGGCAGTGAAGTGTTCAGAAACAGGAAGCCATGGCTTCAGATGTATTAGATATACAAGCCCTAGTTTTAAAATATGCATTGTTTTGAAATTACAGAGCAAGTTAAACTCATTTACAATGTATAATAAGTTACACAAAAAAATCACTCCGAGGATATTTGGTATCTTCTTACAATATATATTCTTAGGGGGACAGTTCCAAGATGGCAGAGTAGGGAGGGAGCTTACTGCTCTAGCCCAGGAGAAGATAGTTAAAAAAAGTGGAGATAGTGTAGTCTCAGGGAAGAATTAGAGGGAAAATGGCAGAGGAAACTACTGAAATTAGAGGGACATGGTGGACCTATGTGGAGGGCATGGGTGCCCACAGCTCAGGACTCCAACAGCTGAGAGCCTATGTACCAGCACTGGAAAGTGAGGTGAGATGAGATCGTGGCAGCCTGAGTCACTGGTGCAAAAGCAGCAGGAAGAGCCTAGAGGGAATGAGGCTTGAAGCCCTGTGGTGGAAAGTGTACCAGCCAAACTAGAGAAGAGAAAAAAATAAAAGATGGTAGAGATGTGTTTCTCTCTCTGTGATCACCTTACAAAGGCATACTGTGACAAGCTGTTGGAGTGGGGACCATTTTGGACATACATAAGAGCTGCGCCAGCCTGGAGCTGCTCCTGGCAATCAGCTGAGTAGAGACTCCTGACCATGGTGGGGAGAAATAACAGGGGGCTAAGAGCTTGTGACTGTGTGAAGCTTCTGAACTGGGACTGAAAAAAAAAAGAAACTGAGGGTGTGTGGGAGGACCCATGGTGTGGCTGGAACTTTGAGTAGTCTCAGTGAGAGAAGCCACAAGCTAGGGGGTTCCTGGTTATCTGGTGAGAGACATTGCTGGGGAATCTGAATTTACACTAAGGACTACAAAGAGCCTTTGTGTGGTCCTTGGGGCAGAACAAACTAATATTATACCCACTGGGGCTCGTGCTCAGGCACTGGTCTCCATGGAGAAGAGCTCAGCTGAGCAGAATATTTACCACACCAAACCTGGGTGTGTCACCTTAGGCACGCCCTTAACCTTGGAGAACTGAACAGAGCGCTCTGGCCACACTGTCTATAAGCCTCTAGAGATTCACTGAAAGCAGACAGTCCACTTATCTACATAGTCATAGTACAATGATAAAAGCCACCACAGCGGAAAAAAAAGAAGAAGAAACCAATGAGTATCTCAGCAAATGCTAAATAACAAACAACAATCCCAGAAACAAGAATAAGGAAGACAACATGACACTCCCAAAGGAACACAACACTTCAGTACTAGATTATGAAGATAATGAGATAGAAGAAATGTAATAAATGAAACTCAAAAAATTGATCATAAGATCACATGGAAGTAATCAAAATCAAATGTATGCACTACTGAAATCCATGCAGGACATGAAAGAAAATCTCTCCCATGAAATTGAAATCTTAAAGAGGAACCAAAATGAAATGAAGAATTCAACAGAACATGAAACTGAGGTATTAAAGAGAAATTGAAATGGAATTAAGAATTCAACAGAACAAATAAAAAAAATGCAGTGAAGAGCCTTAAAAACAGAATTAGTTTTGCAAAAGAGAGAATATCTGACTTAGAAGACAAAGCACAGGAAAGTATAAAGTCAAACCAAAGACAAGAAGAGGAAATTAGAAATCTAAAAAACACTGTTGGGAATCTACAGGATGCTATAAAAAAAAAAAAAAAAAAAACTTTCGGGTTCTAGGAATTCCTGAAGGCATGGAGAGAGAGAAAGGATTAGAAGGCCTTTTTAGTGAAATACTAGCAGAAAACTTCCTGGGTTTGGAGAAAGAGAGGGACATTCAAGTACAGGAAGCACACAGAACTCCCAATAACTATGTCCAGAAAAGATCATCACCATGACACATTGTAATCAAATTCACCACAGTGAAACACAAAGATTCTAAAATATGCAAGAGAGATATGTTAGATTACTTTCAGAGGCTCTCCAATTAGACTCACAGCAGACTTCTCATCAGAAACTCCGCAGGCTAAGAGAGAATGGTAAGATATAGCCCAAGTTTTAAGAGAAAAAAACTGCCAGCCCAGCATATCATACCCTGCAAAGCTATTAGTTGTGAATCAAGGTGAAATAAAGACCTTTTATAGCAAACAGAAATTGAAAGAATTTGTCACCACTCATCCAGTCCTGCAAAAGAATCTTAAAGATGTGTTACACATAGAAACACAGAAACATGGTCATTGATACAAAAGAAGGTAAAGGAAGAAAATCTCTCAGTAAAAGATCAAAGGAAGTTCAAAATATAAATTAGGAATATCTTTGGGAAAATGGCAGGGCAAAATCTTTCTTTATCAATAGTTACACTGAATGTAAATGGCCTCAACCATCCAGTCAAAAGACACGGACTGGCTGAATGGATTAAAAAACAAAACCCATCTATTTGCTGCTTACAAGAAACACATCTTTAGAACAAAGGTGCATGCAGACTGAAAGTGAAAGGTTGGAAAAAGATATTCCATGCCAACAGAAACCAAAAAAAGCAGGTGTAGCCATATTAATATCAGACAAAATAGACTTTAACAAAAAATTGTTAAAAGGGACAACGAGGGGCACTATATAATGATTAAGGGATCAATTCAATAGGAAGATGTTACTATTATAAACGTATATGCACCTAATTACAGGGCACTGGCTTATTTTAAAGATATGTTAAGGGACTTAAAGGGAGACTTAGACTCCAATATAATAGTATTGGGGGACTTCAATACTCCACTTTCAGCAATGGACAGATCAATCAGACAGAAAATCAACAAGGAAACAGCAGATTAAATTGACACTATAGACCAAATGGATCTAACAGATATCTACAGAACTTTTCATCCTACACTTAAAGAATACACATTCTTCTCAGCAGTGCATGGAACTTTCTCTAGGATTGACCATATAATAGGCCATAAAGCAAGTCTCAGCAAAATCAAAAGAATTAGAATCATACCATGCATCTTTTCAGACTACACTGGAATGAAGCTGGAAATTAGTGACTCAGGAATCTCTAGAGCATATGCAACACATGGAGACTAAACTACATGCTCCTGAATGAATAGTGGGTCATAGAAGAAATTAAAAGAGAAATCAAAACTTTCTGGAAGCAAATGAAGTTAACAAAACATATCAAAACTTATGGGATACAGCAAAAGCAGTGTTAAGAGGAAAGTTTATAGCAATAGGTGCCTACATCAAGAAATTAGAAAGGCACCAAATAAATGAGCTATAAATCAACCTCAAGGATCTAGAAAAACTACAGCAAACCAAACCCAAAACTAGTAGGAGTAGAGAAATAATTAAAATTAGAGAAGAAATCAACAGAATTGATTCCCCCCCCCAAAATTATAAAAGATCAGCAAAATGAAGAGCATTTTTTTTAAATAAACAAAATTGACACACAATTGGCCCAACTAACCAAGAAAGGAAAGAGAAGACTCAAATCAATAAAATTAGAGATGAAAAAGGTAATGTAACATGTTCATGTTCATGTTCATGGTAATGTAAATGTTCATGGATTGGAAGAATCAATATAATCAAAATGTCCATTCTTCCAAAAGGAATTTATAGATTCAATGGGATACCAATCAAAATACCAGACCTTCTTCTCAGATCTGGAAAAAATGATGATCAAATTTATAAGGAGGCACATGAGACCTTGAATAGCTAAAGCAATCTTATACAACAAAAACAGAGCCAGGGGCATCACAATACCAGATTTCAAGACATACTACAGGGCAGTTATAATCAAAACAGCCTGGTAGTGGTACAAAAACAGATGGATAGACCAATGGAACAGAATAGAAACACCAGAAATCAATCCAAACTCCTACAACAAACTTATATTTGATCAAGGCGCTAAAACTAATTCCTGGATCAAGGACAGTCTAATCAACAAATGGTCCTGGGAAAACTGGATTTCCACATGGAAAAGTATAAAACAAGATCCGTAACTTATACCTTACACAAAAATCCACTCAACATGGATTAAAAATATAAATCTATGACCTAACACCATCAAATTATTAGAGAACATCAGGGAAACTCTGCAAGCTATTGGCACAGGCAAAATCTTATTGGAAAAGACCCCAGAGGCAGAGGCAGCCAAAGCCAAAATTAACAACTGGGATTGCATCAAATTGAGAAGTTTCTGTACTGCAAAAGAAACAGTCAGGAAAGTGAAGAGGCAACTGACAGAATGGGAGAAAATATTTGCAAATTATGCAACTGATAAAGGATTACTAACCAGAATCTACAAAGAGATCAAGAAACTCCACAACAACAAAACAAACAACCCAATAAAAAGATGGGCCAAGGACCTTAACAGACATTTTTCAAAAGAGGAAATCCAAACAGTCAACAGACACATGAAAAAATGTTCAGGATCACTAGCTATCAGGGAAATGCAAATCAAAACCACAATGAGGTTTCACCTCACCCGGGTTAGAATGGCTCACATTCAGAAATCAACTAACAGATGCTGGCGAGAGTGTGGGGAAAAAGGCACACTAATCCACTGTTGGTGGGGATTGAAACTGGTAAAGCCACTATAGAAGAGAGTTTGGAGTTTCCTCAGAAACCTAAATATAGCACTACCATATGACCTAATCAGCCCACTCCTTGGAATTTACCCAAGGGAAATTAAATTGGCAATAAAAGAGCTATCTGCACCTCAATGTTCATTGCAGCTAAATTCACAGTAGTTAAGACATGGAATCAACCTAAATGCCCATCAATGGAAGACTGGATAAAGAAATTATGGGATATGTACTTTATGGAATACTCTATAGTGATAAAAAATGAAATCTCATAATTTGCAATAAAATGGAGTTATCTGGAAAATATCATGCTGAGTGAAATAAGGCAGTTCCAGAAGGGCCAATATCATATTTCTCCCTGTTTTGTGACAGCTTACTGAGCACCTAAAAAGAAACCTATGGAAGTGAAACTGACACTATGTGAAGCAATGACTTGATCAGTCCTTGTCCTGACTGTCAAGGAACAGCTTAGTATTTTATTCTTTTTAGTATTTCCTTTTCTACTTAATGCCATTGGTTGAACTCTTTACTTAACACAGAATTATTCTTAGGTGTTTAAATACAATTGAAAACTGATCCCTGTTAAAAATAAGAGAAGGAGGAGATGTACAGTTCATCACATGTTCCCTCAGACATACCCCTAAGGGCAAAGCTAAAAACTTGCCATGGAACTCCAAATCCCATTAAGTTGGCAGGTACCAATGCCAGCTTACTAGTAAAAGTGATCAGTTTAAGTTCATAACTGATCATAAAGGTAAGATTAAATGTCAAAGGGATCACATAAATAAGACCAAGTCTGCTAAAAATAATAGATAGAATTAAAAAGGAGAGAATGATCCAACATGGGAAGCAGGCCACACAGCAGAGTCATAGAATGACAATGCCCTCAACAGCACTCTGGCCTCAGAATCAGCCCTTCAGGCATTTGTATCTGGCTAAAAAGCCTATGAGATCATTTCAGGCATGGAAAGCCAAGACACTGGCAAAACAATGACCTAAATGAAAGATCTCTGTGAGTGAGATCTGGGTAGAAAGAAGGAGCCATCAAAGAAGGAGGTATCTTTCTCTAAAAGGAGGAGAGAACTTCCACTTTGATTATGGCCTTGTCTAAATAATGTAGAGTTTGTGGCCTCAAGAGATTCTTCCATAGCCTTGGCAGCTCATGACAAGAGCATCAGGTGATCACTGACATCATAAATAGGAGTTTCAATTATTAAATCAACAACAGGGTCATTGCGCAATTGCTCCCCATGTAGGATCTCTGTCCTTAATGTGTTGTACTCTGAGAATTAACGGTAAAACTAGTCTTCAAACAATACTTTATACTTTGTGTGTCTGTGTGGGTGCAAACTGTTGAAATCTTTACTTAGTATAGAGTTGATCTTCTTTATATAAAGATAATTAAAAATGAACCTTAATGAATAATGGGTTGGGAGAAAGACTAAGAGGTGGGATGGTTTAGGGGTGGGAGGGCAGGTATGGGGGAAGAACCATTATAATCCAAAAGTTGTACTTATGAAATTCATATTTATTAAATCTTTCTATTAAAATGCAATGTGCTCTCTCCATTTTTCTTTTTTTTAAGATTTATCTTTATTTGAACAACAGAGTTACAGAGAGAGGTAGAGACAGAGAAAGGCCTTCCACCCATTGGTTCACCCCCCAGACAGCTGCAGTGGCTGGAGCTGCGCCAATCTGAAGCCAGGAGCCAGGAGTGTCTTCCAGGTCTCCCATGTGGGTGCAGGGGCCCAGGCACTTGGGCCATCCTCCACTGTTTTCCCAGGCCATATCAGAGAGCTGGATTGGAAGAGGAGCAGCCAGGACCAGAACCAGCGCCCATATGGGATGCTGGCACTACAGGCCAGAGCTTTAACCCACTGTTTCACAGCGCTGGCCCCTCTCCATATATTTTCCATGTACTCTCCATATATTTTATACAATCTCTAAAAAATATAATATATACCACATTCAATTATTTATGGACACATGGAATTGTACTTAAAATGTTCATGGGGAAATGAAATAAAAATAGGATTATTTTGGTGCAAAAATTATGAAATCATGTATATTATTTTCATAATACTGAAAATCCCTTGTGTTCCTAAGATATGAATGCATGAATCTATATACACGAAAGTCACCTCTCAAAGGAGAGCCAAGAAGAATGAGGGAAGGAAAGACATAGGGTGCAATTTGGCGGTATTTGAAATAATACATATGTTATTTCTAAGTCAAGTACAGTTGATGAAAAAAAAAAAAACCCAGTAACATAAATTAAATGTTCTACCTGTAACATAAACATTGCCTATTAGATAATAGGGGTATGTAAAATATGTGACATAGAATTGTACTTGATCATTAGAATCATAATATCATAATATACTCTTCTTTCCAGGAACATAGAAATTAATGTAATGAGGCTGGTGCTGTGGGCAGTGGGTTAAAGCGCTGGCCTGCAGCACAGCATCCCATATGGGCACTGGTTCGAGTCCTGGCTTCTTCACTTCCAATCCAACTCTCTGCTAATGGCCTTTGGAAGCAGCACAAGATAGCCCAAGTGCTTGGGCCCCTATACCCACGTGCGAGCCCTGGAAGAAGCTCCTGGCTTCAGACAAGCTAAGCCCCAGCTAATGTGGCCATTTGGGGTGTGAACCAGTACATAGAAGATCTCTCTCTCTCTCAGTAACTCTGCCTTCAAATAAATAAATCTTCAAAAAAAGAGATGAATATAATAAATTATAAATGAAGTCCCAGGATATAGAATTTTATATTCAAGAGGAAATAGTGACATGGCATTTTAAAATGGCAAATACAGTATGCAAAGTTTGGTTATGCCTTCAAAGTTTGGTTTGCCTTCATACGCAAAGTTTGGTTATGTCACACATCATGTGACTTTGTTTTCACTCTAATAAAAGTTCAGTTTATTCTGAATTTCCATATATCAAGTTGCCCTAAAATTCATTTCTCAGAACGGACTGTCATTAGAGATATTCAATTTTAAATAAATTTTTACAAACCATTTTCATATTTTTACAAACAAATATGAGTTAAAGTTTAAATTTGTATAAGTTCTTGAGATGACAACTAAATAGTAAAACAAATAGTAAAACAAATACTTAATTAAAATAAGTATTTGAGGGCAAGTGTTTAGCTAAATGTTTAATATACCCATATCCCATACCCAAGAAATCAGGTTCCATATCTGGGTTGAGCTCCTGACCCCAGCTTCTTGGTAATGCAGACCTTGTGAGGCAGTGGTGATGGCTCAAATAGTTGTATTCCTACTACCCATGTGGGAGGCCTGGATGAAGTTATTGGGCTCCTCATTTCAGCTCCAGCCCAGTCACAGCTATTGTGGACATTCTGGGAGTGAACCAGAGGAATAATGATCTCTCTCTCTCTCTCTCTCTCTCTCTTAAATAAGTAAATAATCATGTTTAGTGAAATAAGCCAGACACAGAAACACAATACAACATGTTCTTGTTTATGTGTGGGATCTAAAACTGAAAAAAAAAAAAAACACTTAAATCTGAAAGCAGAATGTTGAATTCTAGAGACTTGGAGGGGTGGGAGGGATAAAAGGAATTTGGATTAAAAAACAGAGGAAGCCAGTTGTAGTTTAATTAAATGTGACAAAGATACTAATCTGAGATGTTAATAGGGGAAATAGGGTGATAGAAATATGGGAACTCTTTGCATTACTGCATCATAATTTTTGTTTTGTAAATTTGAAACTATTCTGAAATAAAATATTAAAAATTATAAATAAATATGTATAAGCCCTTCCAAATGCTGTTCATATATATGCAGATTAGTATTTTCTTCATTTTTAGAAAATAGTGAGATATTACATATATATTTTTTCTTACTTTTGCTATTCTCTACAGCAGCTGATTATTCTACCTGTAAACACCAATTCTTTTTTAAAAAATATTTTATTGATTTATTTGAAAGAGATACAGAGAGAGAGGAGGGGAAGAGACAGACAGAGAGAGAGGGATAGTTTTCATCTGCTGGTTCACTCCCCAGAGGGCTGCAACAGCCAGCACTAGGCCATGCTGAAGCCAGGAGCCAGGAGTTCCATCCAGGGTCTCCTGTGTGGGTGCCAAGGGCCCAGGCCCTTAGGCCATCTTTCACTGCTTTCCTAGGCCTTTAGCAAGGAGCTGGATCTGAAGTGGAGCAGCTGGGACACAAAGCAGTGCTCATATGGGATGCTGGCATCACAGTGGGAAACTATTGCGATGCCACAATAACAGCCTAGCAAACACCACTTCTATCTCCTCCACCCAATAAGTATGGAATAAGTGCTTTATGTTGCTGAAGCTTCTTGGCAAGCACCTTTATCCATCATGTTGCTTGCTTTTAGAGGTGTCACAATTATGTATTTAGAATTTTAAGTGTTCTTCAGTGGTAACTAACCGATATAAGGAGCCTTTTAGTAAGCAGTATAGTTTAGTGAGAAAAGCACATCACTTCTGATGAAAAAGAGCTCACACTCGCAAGGTCAGCACTGTGGGAACTCATCTGCAGACAAAGGGCATCAATGCAGAGAGCAGAGGATCAGAAAAGAGTCCAAGTGCCCACACGGAGTTCTTCGGTCTTGAATGAAATTTTCCTTCACTTCTCAGTCCAGCTGCTTTCTTGGAGAGGAGAGTAAGGAAATCTGAAAGACTGGTCCTTTATCTGAGGGAGATCAACCCATTCCAAGAGACTGCAAATTATGTGACAGAGTGAGACAATTTTTTTCTCATTATCCAATATGGGGAGGGTGATGAGGGTCACTGAGGCATAAATGAAGACGTTGCCTGTGTGGGAAGCAGGATTTGACCTCAAGGCACCCTACATAATGCTCCTGTGTACTACATTCATAACTGTTTTTCTACGGAAGAAGCCATGGCTGTGTTTTCCAAAGTGTGACTTTACAGATCAGCAAGATCATTATTATCAGGAAACTACATTTGCACAAGATCTTCAGTTTATTGCATACACATTAAATTTTGAAAAGTATGCCGCATCGTAGATAGCGTATAGTAGAACTGCAAGTGGGTATGCGTTAACCCCAGAAGTTTCACTCATTTGCATACTTATGGATATAACATTTATCTTTCAATGATACAGCTTTATGAACAAACAATTTCCTGGATATGGCTTTGTGAGACGGACAATCAAGAAAGGTAGCTGAATCCTTTAAAAATATTATGATTATAAAAATTGTACCAATTTGAGTACACCAAATTGCAAGCGCACAGCAGTTCTGAATGTATCTGAAACTCAAGCCTGCTATCATGGAGGGTAGCAACTTACAAGTTCAAAACCTTCCTCATTTAACTTCCATTGTTTCTACCCTATATTCTGTCTGCCAATCAAACCCACCCCTTGAGCAACATGGTTGGTAAACCAGGTGGTCCATTCATCCACTTAAACAGAAGTTGTTTGAAACTATTGGAAATTTTCCCATCTTTTTCCTGCACACATCCTCAGAAAAGGATGGCATCCATGGGCAAGGCAGAGCTTTCTTTAGAGGACAGTTAAAAATAATGACAGCACTGCTTCCAATGTTCTCCCATAACTTCCTCTCAAGGATCATTATCTAAACTTGTTTTAACAGAGCAGCGAAAGATTGCTAAGTAAAAAAAAAAAAAAACAACATTCAACTCTGCAGGATGGCTTTAAGAAAAACATAACAAATATAGGGTGACAAGAAGAGTTTTGAAGGTACATTTGGAACAAAAGAATCATCTAGGATACAATAAGTCTGATTTAGGAGAAAATGATAGAACATTGGCAAGTAGAAAATAAATACAGAATCCTTTAATTCCTATTGGGCTAGTTTCTTGTATGTCAAGAGGAATGATATTCTGGCAGTAAAGAACAGAACAAATAGCAATGAGAGAGAACCGATGCCCAATACAAGTAAGATTAGAAAGCCCCCAGATGCTCAGAATTAACTCTCTTGATCTATATAAATTACATCTCAGGACACTAGTCAAACTGGCAAGTCAGATGGCAAACCACTGTGGGGATATTTTTGAAGATTTGGAAAGCAGAGTTTACTTTCATAAGAAAAAATAAGGTATGGGAATACAATTTTAAGCTTCCAAATAGTTAAGATTTGGCTAGAAAGTGCAAGGCAGGGAGAAGTTGCAAGCTTTCTTCAGTTAATGAAGAATTTTGAGAGAATGAGAATCAGGTGACACAGGTGCTTGGAAAAGACAAACTCTATTCTAGCCATTGTATATTGTTAGACAGATGAGAAAAAGCAAATATTTACACACCAGTTCCAAATTTAAAAAAAAATCTGTACTTATTCTAGAATTTATCATCACATTGAACTTCTATCCAGGACTGTTTGCTAAAAAGGGCAAAGGTCATTTCTATGCAATTCAAAGGTGAGTTTTGATATTTTCAGGTCATAACCTTGAGACTAGAACCTATCTGTCATAGGAAACATTCGTTAAAACTGTTGTAGAAAACCATGCTTTTATTTCAACTTGTACACTGTATTTGTCACAGTAAGAAAGAAAACAGTAACCCAATAGGGAAAATTGACAAAGAATGTAGCAAACAGTGCACAGGGAAGGAAATAGAAATGATTCTGAAGTTTGTGAAAAAATTTCCCTCTTTCAAAGGCAGGATACAAATTGGAGTGACAATAAAGAATCCTTGTTTTTCTTGCTTACCAGATTAAAATGATTGATGACACACCAAGTGCATAAAGGGGTGAGGGACAAAGTTCTTTATACTATGATGACAATCTTTAGCAAGGGTAATTTGGTCACACTTACTAAAATGGCAAAGGCCATTTTGATCCAGAGAATATGCTTTTTGGAACTTATTCTACTTATATGCTTGCAAGGTATAAGATGACATGTATGCAAAGTCATCTACTGTCATATTGTAGCAATAGCAAACATGGAAAACTAAATTCACTCACTGAAATGCCAGTTAAATGCATTATGGTACATCTTTAGAATAAAGTAGGACACAGGGATGAAAATGGAAGTTCTCTAAGTGCTAATATGGAAAATAATCACCAGCATATATCATTAAGTGGGAACTGTCGCTCCCCGTCTTCGTGGAGGAACGACACAGGACCCTGCGTTGTTCTTTTGTCTGCTCGGCCCTCCCCGGGTTTGCTGCTGGTTCTTCCCAGGTTGGCTACCGTCCCTTCCACCTCCGTGGAAGGGCGGTTCCCCCTAGCCACTTTCCCCACTTCCGCGGGGGAGCAGCACACCGCCGGCCGGCTCTCTCGGGGGCTGCACAGGTGTTCCTTCAGATAGATGTTCCTCTTAGATGTTCCTGGTGCATGTTGTCTCTCTCCTCCTTTATAGTCCTCTTCCACCAATCCCAACTCTGCTACCCACACGCCGAGTATGCTGCTCTCCTCCAATCAGGAGCAGGTCCTACAGTTTATTGGTTGAACTGGAGGCAGCTGGGTAGAAGCTGTTTCCTCCTCTTCCAGCGCCATATTGTGGGAGAGCAGATGCATAGAATAAGTCTTAATTCCAGTAACTTAGTCTAGTCTGATTTGCTCCCCACAGGAACAAGCACAGCTGTAGAAATAGTGCTTAAAGTATTCTAAAGCTTCTTTTTAATGGGGTAGTAGAAATAGAGTACGCACATACACCCTACCGTTGGAAAGCTAGCTAGGAAACTGAAAGACCTGTCAGCCCATGGGGAGAGAAACTGGGTGGCTACCAAAGGAGATGCAAGGTAGAATTTATACCATCTTATGCTTTTCAATTATGTACTAGAAGAAAATATTATGTATTCAAAAAAGAATGGAAATTATTTATATATTTAAAGTTTATTTCAGAGGGATGAATTTACTAAGTTTGTAATAATTAATAAACATAGTCTCATTGATAGAATATTAATTCATTTTGTATAAAATTGTGCAGATTATCTAAAAATTAGAAACAACAATGAAATGCAATACAATCGAAAACAATGGTTCTACAAAACAACACTTCTCCATACCACATGAAACACGTTTATTTGTGTCATATTCAAATGTATTTTCCATTATCTTATTCTATTTCATTTTGCCTATTAAACTGACTTGATAACTCATTTTTGGGTCACCAGTAACAATTTGAAAAACAGTTTTAAATGATCTCCTTCTCTTTTTCCCTGCTTCTAAAGTCTTAAGCCGGGACCATGTGGCCTCGCACCTCTCTCTGCTGTGGGTCCTGTGCTTCTCAAATCTGAGACTTTGGTAGTCGCCTCTCAGTAAAGATTTGCAGTTTTCTCCAAGAAATCTAAGCTGCTCTGAGTAGCACCAAGCCTTGCCAAAACTGAACTACACTTCAGCGTAACTGAGTACTTTTTTTGGTCCCATTCTTCATACCATTAATCACCTCCATAATTTAGTTCTTGCTGCCTCTTCTCTATGGAACTTCTCCTCCCTGTCCCACACAAATAGTTTAAAAAATGAGCATTTTTTTAAAGGTCCAACTCAGGAATCATATCCTCTAGGAGACTGTGATAGACTGAAGCTTCCTAATCTAAGAAATGAGAACATCTCTTGGAGGGCTTGTTAAAACACAAATGCCTAGGTAGCACCTTCATCGATTATGACTCAGGAGGCTCAGGGATAGGCCTAACGATTCGCATGCAAAAGACCATTCTAGGGATGCTGCTGCTGCTGCTCCAGGTACCACATTTGAATAGCTGTCCTCAAAAAAATATCCTGGGTCGGGAATTGCTTATAGGAGCCCATCACAGATAGCATCCTTCAAGTGTACTCACTACACTGCGTTGTAAACATTTCTGCATCGATTATGCTTAATACATCAATTTATATTTATGTATCAACCCAACTCTAAGTAAATTGAGAGTGAGAGTCATCTTGACATAGAATATTATAATCAATAAATAGTGTGTTAGATGAAAAGAAATTTAATTAGTTTAACTAGAGGGGTAGAACAGGGATACATGCAAATAAATTTTGTGTGAATTTCAGCAATGCATTTGATAAAGTCTCCAGACGCATGCTTCTTGACAAAATGGAACAATATGAAGTGGGTAGGAAATAAAACAACACATGTTTAGCAACTAATTAAAAAATTATAGCCAAAGGCAATTGATAACAATGTAGAGGGAAGTCTCCAGTGATGTGCTGTAGATCTTTGTTTTGGGATTCAGTCTATATGAGATTTTATTTTATTTTTTCCAAAAAATAGATGAAGTCAGGCCTGGCCTTGTGGTATGGCAGATAAAGCCAACACCTGAGATGCCAGCATCTTATGTGAGCTCTGGTTCAAGTCCCAGCTGCTCCACTTCCCATCCAGCTCCCTGATAATGTGCTTGGGAAAGCAGAAGGTGACTCAAATGTTGGGGCCCTGCCACCCATGTGGTAGACCTGAAGAAGCTCCTGGCTCCTGGCTTTGGTGTGGCACAGCACTGGCTGTTGCAGCCATTTGGGGAGTGAACCAGCAGATGGAAGACGTCTCTTTCTGTCACTCCCCACCCCTAACTCTGTAAATCTGTCAAATAAATGAATCCTTAAAAAATAAATGAAGTTACAGAAAGCAGACATGAAATTCAAAATTGAATAGAAACATCAAGAGATCTATACACTCTATGATAAAAGCAGGACCCAAAGACACCCCTCCCCTTCATTTCTAATATCAACTGGATTGATGGTTGGATACTTTACTTCAGTAAAGTATTTGTGGGTTGAAGACAGGACTTCTCCTAGGGAGCACAGAATTGGGGGTTAGTAATCACAGGCAGAGCAATCAGAACGGAGTGGTAGAGTAGGTGAATAGGAGGAGACATGGGTTTCCTGAAAGATATCAACTGGAATTCCTAGAAGCACATTGGGAAACAGGTTCAGGTAGGGCAGCGAGGCTGGTTTCTGAAGCTGCCTTCCTTTAGTAGTGGGTTTCTTATTGTTCTTTGCCTTGGGGAGAACTGGATCAGGAAATAGGAGACACTGAACCCAACGTTCAGGAGCCTCAGTAAAGAAATATGAGAAAGTCCAGGGAAGGGGCTGACTGCTCTGACCTAATGAATAAAACAAAACAAACAACCAAAAAAAAATATAAACCAGATGGCACAAAGGTAGCATGAGGAAATGTCACCTAGAAGCAGTGCATGCATAAGATAATCGGGGACTTTAGACACCAGTAAGTTTAAGGTAAGTTAGTAGAGTGATATGTGTTTTATTGGAGAGAATAATGGTACAGTGATTAAGGGCATGGACTATGGTGAGATAAACTTGATGGTGTTTTAGCAGTTCATCAAGTGTCCAACCAGAGGCTGAGTTTCTCTTCTCTCCTTCCCATAGGTTCCCCATCTTTCCCAGTGGTAATCTTCCGACTGGGATATGGCACTGGGGAGATATGAAGACTTTCCTAGAGATACGTGAGCAGAGATGAAGTTGAGAAAATCAGTTCCCAGAGTCTCAGCTTCTATGAGAGATTTCCCTGGGCGTGTTCCTATGACAGACACATCATTCCCATTTTCTTTCCCACTCTTTGGTAGTGATAGTCCTTCTCCAGCTTTGCAAACTAAAATCACACCTTTGACCCAAGCCACTGGTACATAGCATTCAAGACAAATTTATGCCAAATAAAAGTCAATTTAAAATATTGTTGACAGTGTTAAGGCATTTGACACAGTAGTTAATGCACTGCTTGGGACACCTGTATCGCACATTACAGTCTCTGGGTTCTAGTCCCCACTCAGCCGCTGACCCTAGCTTCTTGCTAATGCACATCCTGAGAGAAAACAGGTGGTGGCTCAAGTTGTTGGGTCCCTGCCACCCCTGCGGAAGACTTGGATTGTGTTCCTGGCTTCTGGGAATTTGGGGTATGAACCAGCCGATGGAAGAACTCTTTGCCTGTCTCATTCACTCTCTGTCTGTCTCTCAACATGAATGTATGAAATTACACAAAAATTGTGACTGAAATGTTCATTTTTTTAAATCAAGCTACTATTAAGCATTCACCTGCCCATTAACACATAGATTAATATTCAGCAAAAATCCACTGTGTATGCTTAATAATTGTTTATTTTTAAGATTTATTTTATTTATTTGAAAGACAGAGGAGTTACAGAGAGAAATAGAGCCAGAGAGAGAGAGAGAGAGAGGTCTTCCATCCGCTGGTTCACTCCCCAAATGACCACAATGGCCAGAGCTGAGCTGATCTGAAGCCAGGAGCCAGGAGCTTCTTCCAGGTCTCCCACACGGGTGCAGGGGCCCAAGGACTGGGACCATCTTCCACTGCTTCCCCAGGCCATAACAGAGAGCAGGATTGGAAAAGGAGCGGCCGGGACATGAACTGGTGCCTGTATGGCATGCCAGCGCTGTAGGCTGGGGCTTTAACCCGCTGCACCACAGCACCGGCCCCTAATAATTATTTATTAAAAGCTGCATATATATTTAGATTATTTGGTTATTGTTGGATATACTTGTTAGTAACTGTAAATAAAATTCAACCTAAAGGATTGTAAAGAGCACTTAGAGCCTTATAGTCACAGGAAATTGTTTTTAAAAATTGAATTTAAGTCCACAGAGATACAGTTGTCACACACAACTACGATTGAGTGGTTAATAAAAGTCTTTATAACATAAATATATATTACACTAGGAGAAAACCCTTTGGGGAAGTGGAATGGAAATGGAACTAAAAGATAAAATAGCATAAACTTCTATTATTATAGATGAGCTTGTTTGTATATTTTCAAAGTGGGTGATAGTAGGTATGGTATTGCTATAATATTTATATTCCACTGGATACATTCAGAAGAGTAATGTAACACATTTTAAATGTCAATATTTACAATGCCTCAGGAGTAGAAAACAGATGTCACCTTTAAAATGTGTAAGGGGATGTTCAGTTTTCCAAACTATTCAGAACGACCTGAAGACCACCACTGTAAGGAGATTTTCTTGGCGCCCTCCTCCTTGACTTGGCAGAAGTGGAAGGAAAGCTGCTTTCTCTTGAAAAGTGCAGGGCGGGGCAGGGCGGGGCAGGGTGGGGGGAGAGTACTTAGCAAGCCTATTTTTCTTCTTAGGAGCTGTTATCACAATTCCTGCTGTACCAGGAAAGATCCCACCCACCACCTTGTTCTGTGCCTTAGAAAATATGTTCCCACCTCAGTTTTGTGTTGATCCCATAGAGTGCCAGGGAAATAGAGTTTTTTTTTTTTTTATTTTGAAAGAAGAAGAAAATCAAGTTAAGATAAGCAAAGTAAGTTAAAGTCACAAAGCCATTAGGTATCAGAGCTGGGATTCAAATATGAATTTTTTGTTTCTCTCCTCATTATCATGTTCCCTCTACTCAGCAAAGGGTTTTGCAATTGGGTAGAGAGAATGGAAAGGAAGAAGAAGATTATGGTATATGGAGTGCTCACAGAGAAGGCTGGCAGCTTAACTCGACTAACATATGGAATCACCCCTGAACTTCCACTGTCTTCAAGGTTTCATCAAAACCAGAATCATACTGTTGCCCAGAAGCATCTGTCTATTGGATGTGCATTGGACACACCCAGATGGCTACTACATATCTGCTCATTCATACAAATTGTAGCCCACAGCCTCCATGCAATCATATGTCAAGGTGAAAAACAAGAACCTAACATATAAACTTTGGGGGCCACATTCAAACCGTAGCATTGACAACACTTTTCATGTAATTCCACCCTAATTATTTTTACCATCTATTTTATTCAGACTGAAAGAACAAATTTTTAGAGGTTTTTCAAAAACAGTTTGAGATCAAAATTTCATTTAGGACTTGAAGAAAATAAAGCATCAAAGGTTGTAACAAGGGGCTAGTGTTGTGACATAGCAGGTAAAGCTGCCACGTGTGGTGCCAGCATCCCATATGGGCACCTGTTTGAGTCTCAGCTACTCCAGTTCTGATCCAGCTCCCTGCTAATGCACCTGGGAAAGCAGTGGAAGAAGGCCCAAGTCCTTGGGCCCCTGCACCCACATGGGAGACCCAGAAGAAGCTCTTGGCTCCTGGCTTCAGTCTGGCCTAGCCCTGGCAACTGCAGCCCATTGGGAAGTGAACCAGTGGATGGAAGATCTCTCTCTCTCTCTCTCTCTGTCTCTCCCTCTTTCTTTCTCTCTCTCTAACTGTGCATTTAAAATAAATAATATAAATCCTTTTTAAAAGAGGGTTGTAACAAATGTCAAAGGTTTGAATATTTGGCTAAACAAGATCATGGGTCACTCTGAAACAATGCATGGTTATCTATTTAACCAAAGGAACAAAATAATATTTTAAAAATAAATATAGGAAGTAACATGAGTATAAGACTTCGACTCTTTCAAAAGTGCACACTCTGCTTTCTTAAATAATCAAAGATACGATAAAACATAAAACACAGGAAATTATTCTGATAAAGCTCAGAATCTGTTTCTTGGGCCGATTACTCAAAAGATAGAGAGAGACTTAATCTCCAAATGTAGCACTATGCAGAGATGGCATACTTAAGAGATGATTAGGACGTGAAGAGTTAGTTTTTGTGCGAGAGAGTCAGGAATCGAGAGTGGACTTGCTATTCATGTATATTTTTTCATAACATGCATTTTCATTCTCTTTTTGAGGACCCCTTGGAGGTATGAATTTCAAAAGCATTTCCCACCAAAATAAACTTATCTTTGCATTCCATTTTCCGTAAGACTTTACTTATTTGAAAGGCAGAGAGATAGAGAAAGAGCCATCTCCTATTTGCTGTTTCACTTTTCAAATGCCTACAGTTGCTGGGGATGTTCCACAGCTAAAATCATGAGCCCAGAACTCCACCCAGGTCTCTGATGTAGCTCGTATGGACTCAATTAGCTGAACCATCACTGCTCCCTCCTAGAATCTGCATCAGCAGGAAACTGGAGATAGAAATTGGAACCAGGTATCAAACCGAAGCACTCTAATATGGGGTGTATCTTAACTTGCATCTTATTTGCTAGGCTAAACACTTGCCACTTCCACAAATATTTTAAATATCCACATACTACTACTCCTGCTATTATGGCTTTGTGCCAAAAATTTACTTAATATCTGCCATTCTAGCAAATTTCTAAGTTTATGGTACAATATTTTTAGCAGTGGGCACTATGCTGTATAGTAGATGTCTAAGGACTTATTCATCTTCAAATTCCTTAATAAAATGTGGTCAATTACCATCTTGATATATCTATGTAAATACAGAGATCAGCTTCATTTCATAAACAAGAATAGTCTTATCTTGTTAAAATTTCATCAAAAGAGGGCTAAAGGTAGAGATGAATTATTATGTTTCACTAAAAATCTTCAGCATACCCTGATGGTTATTGGGTTCCTGTGCTACTCAGTGACTTTGAGCTATTTTTCATTTCTTTGCTACATGGTTTTGTTACCTACCTGTAGACTGGACTGAATTCTGCTATCTTACATCTTCTATCAGTCTTCACCCATTTTCAATTTTTCCAGTTTCCTTCCAGTTTTGCCTACAACCCTCCAGATTAACATTTGCATTTTTCTCCCACCCTCCTGACTTGGTGTCACTGCTAACTAAAATCTGCTTAGATGCTTGTTATATTCTAGGTTATCTTGTAGCTACCTTTTCTCCCAGCGTATCTGAGGAAGCCCTGCAAGCTGAAGCTGAATCATTTGATACAAACTGCAAAGGACTCACCACCACAGCAACCTACACATGGGCTACTTTTGCAGTGCCTGTAGCTGCTACTATGTGAGCCCCGCAGGAAGTTCATCGAACTCCCACATCTTCCATGCCCTGCTCCAGGAAATTGCTCTGACTGCGGACAATCTTGCTGAAGACTTTCTGATGTTTGCGTCAGTGCTGAAAGCACTTAAAGAGAAAACCAGGGAATCCATCAGATTATCCTTGCCATCCTCAGTTCACCATTTAAAGATGTTTCCAGGCCAAAAATCTAGAAATCTTGCTTCCTTCTAGACTTAACCTGAATTTGTAATCTCTCTAATCATCAACCTTTGTTTATCTTCTTATTTTCATAGAAATTAAGGGGGCAAAGCCGCCACCTGTAGTGCTGGCATCTCATATGGACGTAGGTTCGAGACCCGGCTGTTCCATTTCCAATCCAGCTCTCTGCTATGGCCTGGGAAAGCAGTAGAAGATGGCCCCAGTGCTTGGGCCCCTGTACCCGTGTGGGAGAACAGGAAGAAGCTCCTAGCTCCTGGCTTCGGATCAGTGCAGCTCTGGCCATTGTGGCCAACTGGGAAGTGAACCAGCGAATGGAAGACCTTTCTCTCTCTCTCGCTCTCTCCCTCTCTCTCTCTCTGCCTCTGCCTCTCTCTCTGTGTAACTCTGACTTTCAAGTAAAATACATAAATCTTTTTTTAAAAAAGAAATCTCCTATTAAATGCTTGATTGCATGCAATGTCCAACAAACATCCTGTACTACCACAAAGACTTAGCTGAAACAGTCCTTCAACAATGGGAAGCCGGACTCTGTGAGCTACCCTTCCTTAATTGTTCAGTAGGAACCTGGTTTCCTTTGAAAAGGGACTGATAAAGAAGTCCTTCACATGACCCTCAGCTTAAATAAACCTGAGACAGATTTTTTTCATGACTTTAGGCCTGACCTCCTTTTTCTTAGAGTATTTACTTCAGAAACCTTTGTGTTTCAAATTATTTCCCTCCCTGTGTGTGAGATACAAATCTTCTCCCAGGCTCTTGTCAATTTCAGACTCAGAGGAATATCTTTCTTAAGGACCTGGGAGCCATCTCTTTGAAATACAATCCTTAGGGAAGATAGTGCCCCTGTCTGTCAGTCTTCATAAGAGGGTAGATATCTCACTTTGATAAGCTCCAGTTGGCCAAGACCAATGACTTAAACACATCAACTAATGTCTCCTCTGACATCATTCAGTACTGTTTGACTAACTCATCCCAGCACTTAGAAGATCTCCTGCTTTTTATTTCAGCAGAAGTGAATGCAAGCTCTCTACTGCAAAAGTTCTGAATGAAGGCTTTCTTCCTACATTGTCCAGTTCCATTTTCTTTGATAAGAATGAGCACACACAAAGAAAAGGATTTTGATATTCAGTAACTTTAATAGTCACTCACAACAGTTGTGCTCTTTGGTAGTATTCAGTGTGGGGTTGACAACACAGGCATTTATGTGTCTTACCTGTTAAGGTACAGCTATCAGTGTATCGTATTGTGTTTATTTATAGACCACAGAAGGAAACTCAATATTGAAGGAAGAGGGAAAAAATAACCCCAAACAGACCAGGCATTCAGTCTAGTGGTTACGTCTCCATCATCCCACTTCAGAATTCCTGATTTTGATACACAGCTCTGGCTCCTAATTCCAGCTTTCTGCTGATGCAGAGCCTGGGAGATGACAATGACAGCTCAAGGAATTGGATTCTTGTAACCAATATGGGAGACTTGGATTGAGTTCCCAGCCTGGCCTAACCCAGCCATTGTGGACATTTGGGGAGTCAAACAAGGGGATGGAATCTCGCTCTTTTTTTTTGTCTCTCAAATAAAAAGAGAATGTGACAGGTGGGCAGTAAAGTGTAGAAGTTAAGATGCTACTTGGTACAGTCACATCCTGTAACACAGTACCTAGGTTCCAGAACCAGTTCTGGTGCTGATTCTGGCTTCCTGCTTATATGCGCACTAGAGAGCATCATATGATGATTCAAGGAATTGGGTCCCTGTGACCTACATAGGAAACCCAGATTGAGTTCTGGGCTCTGGGTTTCAGCCTGATCCAGACCTTGTTGTTCTGGCCATTTGGAGAGTGAACCAGTGTCTGTCTGTCTGTCTCTCTCTCTTTAATAATTAATAAAATTAAAATTTTAAAAATCATTATTATGAAAGTATTTCATTTAGTAAACTTTAACATAAAATTATGCATTTCCCCCACCCCTCATCATATTGTAATAAAAAGTTTGGAAAGTAGTAGTTAGCAGTTTTGTGTCAGATAAATAGCATACCTCTAGCTCATTAGTGAAAGCACTCATTAAAGATTAAAACCATAGGATCTTTTATAGACATTCTAAACTGGTCCCTGGATCTTAGCATTCAATTATCATTTTTGAGATCTGAAATCAACATATTTTATGTCTAAATTGAGACTACATTTGAAAATCAAAATTCAAAGGCATGCCTTCTAGTGGGCTGACTGATGGGAAAGGGCTGTGATTACGCCTAATTTTCACCCTCTACATCACGATCTCATTGATTATGTTTCTCAGCTTGCTAAGGGTTCTGTAAGGTGATTTTCAAGATGAATATTGCTATTTGCAGGATTTCCTGAATAGGAATATTTCAGGAGTAAATTGCACAAACCCAAGCGATGTGCAGTCAATTTTCACTCCAGCATAAACAATGTATTAGAACAGAGCCCTTAAGGCTTTGTTAAAAAATATATTTTGGTTTCATTACACAGCTAGCTGCGCTTCATCCATAAGCATAAAGTGCCAAGCAGGCAAAGCTGAGGTTCACGGAAGGTATTGCATACTTTCTCTAACAGGTGCTCAGAGTTCAACTAGAGTAAACAGATGACCCCAATGGCAAATCCTCTGGCCCTTTGTTTCAGAAGTAGCCATGGCCCCCATAGCCAGATGGTTTCTTTAGATTTAGGAAATGATACCAGGGACCTGACTGCTTGTATATCTACTTTCTTTGCATTAGCTCACTCCTAAGATTTTTTTTGGTCTTTTTACAAAAATTTTATTTACTTAGTTATAAGTATTTGAGAGACAGAAAGAATGAGAGACAGACAGACAGATTATCCATCTGCTGATTCACTCCTCAAATGCCCAGAACAGCTGAGGTTGGGTTGGGTCAAAGCCAGGAGCCAGGAACTCTGAATAGATTTCCCATGAGGATGGCAGGACCCCAGATAATTGAACCATCACCTGCTGCCTGGCAAGCCACATACTATCAGAAGCTGGAATTAGGAGAGGAGCTAGAACTCAAACTCTGGCACTCCAACATGAGATGCAGGCTAACGTAACCATAGCACCAAATGCTTGTCCTCTACAATTTTTTAAAGGCAATTTCTTCCTCTGTGTTAAAATAAATGGGCATGTTGGCTGGCGCCGCAGCTCACTAGGCTAATCCTACGCCTTGCGGCGCCGGCACACCGGGTTCTAGTCCCGGTCAGGGCGCTGGATTCTGTCCCGGTTGCCCCTCTTCCAGGCCAGCTCTCTGCTGTGGCCAGGGAGTGCAGTGGAGGATGGCCCAGGTGCTTGGGCCCTGCACCCCATGGGAGACCAGGATAAGTACCTGGCTCCTGCCATCGGATCAGCATGGTGTGCCGGCCACAGCGCGCTGGCCGCAGCGGCCATTGGAGGGTGAATCAACGGCAAAGGAAGACCTTTCTCTCTGTCTCTCTCTCTCACTGTCCACTCTGCCTGTCAAAAAATAAAAAATAAATAAATAAATAAATAAATGGGCATGTCTTCCAAACCACTTAAAAACTTTAGTTTTGGTTTTCAGTAGTTTAAGTCTAAGCATAGCAAAAATTTATTCTCCATCTTTGTTTAACTTTAAGCAGAGAGTGACAAAGGCTATAAATGCTAAAATCTCATATCATAAAAAACAAAAACCTCCGTGTAATCTTGGTAAATCACTTATTATACTGCAATTAGATAGAAGTTAGACAAAGATGGATAAATCACGTGTTAATAAGTTATTCACAAAGGTCGCTATTTCCTGATTACAAAAGGGTTAGAGGGTTATTGAGAGAAACTCTCTCTCTCTCTCTCTCTCTCTCTCTCTCTATATATATATATATATATATATATTAGTTCGCGTTCTTTGTTGTAGATATAATTACAAGTAGAAGGAAAGGACTAAAAGAATATTCTTCAAATCTGTACTCTCAAGATGCAAAAGAACACGCACAGAGGACTGAAGCCAAGGCGTTTTCTGCAGGGGAAAAAGCAGCTGCTTCTCCCCACAGTGATTTATATCAAGCTTCAGGAGGCAAGCACCAGGACTTTCTGAAACAACAGCCAGGGTGAGCTGGGTGACCTGTAGCTTTCATAAAGAAAAGTGATTAACACACCGAGAGTGGCTTTCTTGCCAAATTGCAGGGACCTGTTGGGCAGAAACTTATGGGCCACAACAACTCAATGTGGGTCTTCAGTGTTTGAGAACCATTCTGGGCAGCAAAAACTGGGACTAGAGTCACATTGGTTGAGTCAACAAGATTCACTGTGTCAAGAGATTTTTTTTTTAAGCTTTGCTCTTAAACCTCTTTCATGGTGACAGCTAGCACTGAGTATGCTTTTCATTATTTTAATGAAGAGGGACATTCAAAGCAAACATTCTATTTAAAAGTAGAGAAATGTACTTTTACCTGTGGGTTACAAGAACCCATTTCTGGTTGAGATAAAGAGCTTATGTTGTTTCCTGTTTGTAATACTGAATCAAGTACTTATAAAGAATACACTAGATCCAAGATGATTGAGAACTGGCTGGGGTTATTGTGTATTGGACCAAGTAATGGTACTTTCTTGTTGGGACTGTTTATTGAATAACGAAAAGTTAGTACTGATGAAGTGCAGCTGCACTGGTCAATGGGTGCTAGTCAAATATCGGAGGACACTAGGTACTAGCTAGGTGGAAAAATGAAGAGATCCTAGAACTGATAGTTCTCTGATTTGCTGACACTGAAACAAACAAAGAATATATCTAAAGAAGACAGAAAAACATAGAGGTATGGCATGAAATACCATATGATTTGGAGTGACTGGTACATAAGGGGAAGTTCTTGATAGAGCTAGAGGATAGACAGGTAAACTCCAGGGTGAGAGGGCTTTACAATATTTACTGAGGAGCCTATGTATTATTTTGTAGGCACCCAATCTGCTAGACAACTTAATTTTAGATAAGGTATCTACAAATATAAGGATACTTTAAAATATTCATGGAAAAATGAAATGAAAATATAAGTTTTAGGAAGGGCATTTGGCCCAGTGGATAAGACTGATTAAGATGCTCACATCCCACATTGGACTATGTGGGTTTTATGAGTTTCTCTGATTCTTGACTCCAGTTTCCTGCCAATGTGGACCCTGAGGAGCAGCACTGGTGACTTAAGTAATTAGGTCCTTGTCACTCAGGTAGGACACCCAGATTGAGTTCCCAGCTCCTGGCTTCAACACCTTGTATGGGCCACTGCAAGCATTTAGGAAGTGAACCAGCAGATAGGAACTCTATCCATTTCTGCCTCTCTACCTCTCAAATACAAAAGAGTTCATTGTGGTGAAAAAAATTTTTAAATTTTGTTCATAATATGTACTTTCCATGGAAGTCCCCCTCCTGCATATTCAGCACAATTAAAGTAGGGATGGAATATGGAGCATAGTAATAAATATGATGCAGGAAATCTAGTGATTTGAATGTAATGAAGACATTAGTTCTAGCACATTCTAGAAGAAAAAAAGGACAATTCTAGCCAAATAATAATAGTTATTATCACTATAAAAATAATGATGCTGGTGACAAAGATTATTTGCTTGGCCAAGCTAAAGTCAGGTTTCTAAACATTCTCCTAGGTGTATGTGTTGCATGTCCTTGTAAAAACCAGTTTTAACAAAGTTTCTAACTCCCTACCCTTGATACCTGATTGTGCCAGGTTCTTCATCCTCTACCATGCACCAGGTGATGTGTGATTCCCCCACCTTTTCTCTGGCAAGAATCCTATTAGATTGGTTTAGCTAGAATGTCCTTACCCTTGATGTTTCCACTTAGTCATTTTCAATCCACTGATCCCCACACTGATCCTTGCCTATAAATTCCCACTTGCCCAAACTGTAGTTGAATTTGAGCCCAATATCACCTTCACCTCAACTTCAAGACCCCATTGAAGTGATCCCTATACCTCTGTAATGGTTCCAGATAAAGTCTGCCTAATTATGATTTAAAAGGCAATGTTTTAACCTTAATAATACAAAATAATGTTAATGATTTCAAAACTTAATTCAGTGGTATGTCCATTCTTTTAGAAAACATCATTTAAAGCAAAGGGTCCTGACCTTGATGTCAAATGGTCCTGTTTGATTTGGTTGGTTATAAATTTCCAACTGATTCCTGATAGGAGTCAGCCACAGAAGCAGATGATTTAACTGCTCTTCCAGCTGCCCAAGCTCTTTCACATGAGCCACGATTTCCTCTTGCTTCTCAGGCAAAGCTTTAGAAACCTGGAAAGAAAGTCATAGCATTTAAAAAGATAAATTATTTCTATGACTTAAAAAAGAAATAAAGCTTTTAAAAAGTTATTTGTCTTAAATGTTTTACAAGTGTACTGATTTTAATATTTAAGAGCAGGATATTGCTTATTTATATGTGTTACATATTAGTATTTAAGTAATATGTTAGGAATCATTAACACCATCCAAAAATTGTTAGCTCTAAAGACATCAATGCCTTTGTGAAATTCAAAAATATACTTACGCAAATTCATACCCAACTCCAAGTGATAAAAGTAAAGGAGTACATTCTTCACTTACCCGCTCACTTACTAAATATAATGCTGTGTTGTATATTATATGCCAGACACACTTCCTTTGCAGTTATAAAAATGAACAAGCCAAGTTATTTAGCATTAGTACCAGATATATAATCTAGCACTTGTAAATTCCAAATGAGTGATTTAAATTCACAGGGCATCATAAAATTAAAAGGAAACCAAACCATAATTTTTGTTTGTATAGCAATCATTTCTTTCACTATACTTGCTTCCAGCTTTCTTTTATGTTAAGGAAAATTGTACAAGGAAATCCTCCTTTTCTGTAGAAGGGAAATTGGTGAGCCAAGCATTTTTGTGAGCAATAGTTTACAAGCCATAGTGTAACTAAACCAGAAGAAGATGATTGTGAAGAAAAGTAAAAAGAACATCTGGATTAGAGTAGTATATAACAAATAATTGTAGGTTTAAAAAAAAAAAACTATGAGAGAGAGAGATGTATTATCTGTTGGTTTACTTCTCAAGTGCCTGGCAACAACCATACTGGACCAGGGCCAAAGCCAGGTACAAGGAATAGAATCCAGGTCTCCAACATGGGTGACACAAACCCAATTACTTGAGTCATCACTGCTGCCTCCCAGGATCCACACTGGCATGATGTTTGAGCCAGGAGCTGGAGCTTAGAATTGAACCCAGGCACACTGATGTGGGATGTGGACATCTTAACCTCTAGGTCGCAGCTCATTCCTATAGGTTATTTTTACCATGGGTTTAATATATAGCAAGTATCATGCTTGGAAGTGTCATACTTATTGTCAGATTTAATCCATCCAATGACTATAATATAGGTACTATTATTCCAATTTTGTATATAGATGATGATATTGGAGTTGAGAAACATTAAATAGCCTGGGAAGTAGTGTGATATGGTATTAAATATTGTAGGATTGAGGGTTAGGTCATTGGATTCAATAAGATAAAAACTCTGAGATATGCTCAATTTAATTATAAAAGCCAGACAGTGAAGGAAGGGAGGAAGGGATAAGGAAAGTTAGTAAGTAAACAATTACCGGTTAAACCAACAAAACACTGTTCCACAATTCTGAATGTATGTTAAAATCTTGACTGTAAAATCCTTGGTAGATGACATCCCAGTCTGAACTATTAACTTCAAACCATCCAAAAGTAAAACTACTCCACTGCTCTCCTATCTCCAAGCTTTGTCCATGTCAGGTAATCCCACCCTTCTTAGTTAATACCAGTGTAAGTTCATAAGTCCACTTTCAGTAAGTAATCCTTCCTGTCCCCCAATTTTTGTTACACAAACTCTCTTGGCTCTTAGGTCTGGCAGACATTTTCCCAACCTCTACACAAACCTGCAGCTGGTTGTTACAGAACTTGTCCCAGGATCTGCAACTTTGCTGGCTAGCATCTGTAATGGTTCAACAAATGCTTAGTTTCAGAGAACTATCCACTTTAAGAATTTTGGTTTAACAGTTTTAAATCCTGGTTCCAGCTCTAGCCTAATGTTCTAACCATGTTTTCTCTAACTCTCAGTGCCTCCTCTTATAGACTGGGAACAACAGCAGCACCTGCTTCACATATCTACTGAAAGGATTAAATAATTTGAAAATGGCTTAAAGAAATAGTCTGCATAATAGTGAATGATGATAAAGTTGTGAAGTGTAAGCAGGTATTTCTCGAGTGTCAATAAGGAGCCAGGATAAACAAGAATAAAGCACTTTTCTTCAGTATATCAAGGACTAATACTGAGGGGGAGGCATTTGGCATAATGGTTAAGATGCAGATGCCACTGAAGTGTCTGGGTTCTCGTCCTGACTCCACTTCCTTTCTATCGTCCTGTAATGCACACCTTGTGAGGCAGCAGGTTATGGCTTAAGTGCTTGGGTCCTTACAACCCATATGGGAGAGTCAGGTTGAGTTCTGGGCTCCTGGCTTCAGCTTGGCCTGATTTGTGCTGTTGCAAGCATTTGGAGAATGAACTAGGGGATCAAAGATCTTTTTCTATGTTGGCCTTTTCAAGTAAGCAACAAAAAACTAATACCCAGGAACAAAGAATGTAAACTCATAATGATGATTCTTCAATGACATTAATAGTAATAAGATTTTAACAATATAAATGTAACATTTCATTTTAGTATAAATAAAATAGCATGATACATTATATAATGATACTATTATGACATTATGAATTATAAGAGAGCTTTGTCAAAGCAAACTAGACAAGCATACTAATATGTTAATGTGTCTTCTAAACAATGTCACATACTTTGCAACAACTCCTGTAGATCCTTCTCTAAAGATATCACTAATGATTATCGTTTCTATTTCTACTCACGATTCATGGGATGAAAAAAGAGACACATTCATGAACAAAATAATCAATTAATTTGTAGGGAAAGGAATTTTAATAAGATCTCATTACATGCTAACAATTTATACTTTGAAGTGTTCTGTACATATACATTGTACAAAATGAATATGAATGCATGAGTAAGGGGTTAACAAGTAGCGTGGGCTGATGCAGGATAGCCTGGGGCTGAATTCAGGCTCCCACAGCAGTGTGTTCTTGGAAACACTAACATTAAGAAGAACAGCAAGCGTTAGGCCTACCTTTGTTGTGTGGAACTACACCTCAACTCGGGGAACTGTGATTAGGAATACAAGCTTTGGACCTATGTGACCAAAATGATGTAAAAGACAAATGGGAAATAGAGTTGATGACTCTTATTTGAGGTGATCTGTACATGGCTCTCAGGGAACAGGAGAAGCATAGCGTTCAAGTAGTATGGAATAGTTGGCCATGAATAATGACACTGTATCTACTCCGCCTCACCTGTGTCCTGCTATAAAGCTGAGTAAACATAATATTAAATGTGTTAGGCTTATAATTGTCTTATAGCTAAAACTCATAACTATGTTTGAAGTGCTGAACTGTTTGTGTGTGTGTGTGTGTGTGTGTGAGAGAGAGAGAGAGAGACATAAGCGATATCACAAATGCAATTCTATCTCTGCAATACATAATCTTATAACACCCTAAACTTAGTTCTTTTCCCCAGCACTTTAAAGCGAGGTAACTAAACATTTTATTTTTATTGTATCATTTTCTACTCACAAGTACATGTAAAAAGCATTTTACAGCTTCGGCTAACAGCATCTAAGAGCCTTTAGATTCTGAAGCTCCTGGAGATAATAGCCATCATATTTCCCTAAAATATCTAAAATTGAGCTATGAACTCCTTTTTATCTGATCATGAAATAGTTCTCGTTTCATTGAGGAGTCATATGTAAGCACAGCAATCTGTACGGCATTTAACTGAGGTTGTTGGTTTCATTGTAATCCTCCCAAACTATCAATTCCTGGTTATAGACGTAAAACAAATCCTGCCAGAAAATGGTGCGATGGCTGGCATGCTGACATGATGGCTTACGACAAGACTACCTTTACGGCTTAGTTACTATGTCACATTAGACATATCCTCATCCACCTTGTGCTTCTCCCCATCAGAGCATTGACCTCCAGACTATTTCACTTTTATTTACATTGACCTCCCTCATTGAGCTTTGATTTCCAGATGAGCTGCATTCCTCTACATGATAGACCTCCAATAGTATTTACTGAATTAAATCCTGGAGTTTTTTTCAATGTTAGAAGCAAGATACATCCAGAGTGATCAACCACATAAAATGTAAACTGCATCCCCAAGTTAAATAGCCTTAATTAGCGGACAAAAATTAATAAACTGGGCTTTAAAAATAATAGCTTCTGAATGACCAAGGAAGCCATAGGCACAAAGGGCAAATCAACAGACTGCGAAAAAAATTGTAACATCTCAGGGGGCTCATTTTTCCAACATATAAAAGAACATTTCTATAAATTAATAACACAAAGGCCAATAACCAAAAATAAAATTGGAGAAAAGATGAGGACAGTTCACAGAAAAGAAAACACAAAAAGATTTTTTAAACACATGAAGATGAATTCAGCCTTGGCAGTAATGGAAGAAATGAAAATTAGAACTACATTTACTGCACTGGCAAAAAACCAATTCTGAAAACACATTATACCACTAAGGGTGAATAAAAGTACAGATCCTTCTACCTGGCTGGAGGGATGTACCAGCATACTTTGAATGTTCCTAGAAAATGTTGGAATCAGAAGACAAATTTATTTGGTGCAAAATATTTTAAAGCTTATTTCCCTATTATATTGGCTTCTCTAAAAGGCATTTGCCAAAGTACTGGAAATTAAGCAATGTCATGAGGTTTGCTGGAGCACAAATTCTTATGCTTGTAGGAAGCAATTTGATAAGTCATACCAAAAAGCAAAAATTTCCTCTCTTAAAACTATTAACATTACTAAGAAATCAAGCAAAAACCTAAACAGAGGAATATACCTTGTTCCTGGATTAAAAAGTTCAATATTGTTATCATTTCTCTTCAATCTATTTATTTTCTTTTTCTTTATTTATATAGAGAATAAATTTTATGTATTTCATATATATGGTTTTAAGAACATAAGATACTACCCACTCTTCAAACAATCTATACATTCAATACAGTTCTGATTTAAATTGGAGCAGTTAGTATTCAATAGAAATTGACAGGCTAATTCTAAGATTTACATGGAAGTGCAACAGGCCAAGGATATCCAAGGTTATCTTGAAGAACAACAACTTAAGAGTGTTTGCAACCAGATATCAATATTTATTTTAATTAAGACTATGTAGTATTGGTGTGAGAACAAATAGACTGTATACAATGATGCTACTTTATTAAAGTGTTGAGAGGATGATCTTTTTAATAAATAGAATCAAGCTAATTGACTATTAATTTAAAAATTAATCTTGACTCTTACTTGATACTACACACACACACACACACACATAAACTCTCAATTCCAGATTGTTTGAAGACCTCAAAGTCAAAGGCAAAACAATAAAGCTTCCAAATGAAAATACAGGAAAGTATCTAGATGATTTTAGGGCAAGTAATTATTTAATCTTAAACAAAACATAAAAGGCACTAACTATACAAGATTGATTAATTGAACTTCACTCATTAAGAAACATTATAAAGAGAAGAAGTAAGGCCTAGGTTGGAAGAAAACATTATCAATGTATATATCCAACAAAAGACTTGTATCCAAAGAATTACTATATCCATAACGAAATAGATGACTAATTTTTTCAAAGGGCAAAAGATAAGCACAAGGACTTTACTTGAGAGGATATAAAAATGGCACTAATCATCAAGGGGTTGCAAATCAAAACACAGTAACATACTTAGTTCACATCCACCAAAATGGATAAAGTGAAAAAGTTAGAAAATGCATGTATTTCACGAGGATGTGGAACGAATGTACAAATGGATAAACTGTGGAATATGCATACAATGAAATACTGTATAGTTTAGAGAAAAAGTAGAGACGGTACATGCAATAGCACTGAACAATCTCACAAAAGTATTGTGGAACAGGATAAACCAAACAGATGCCATCGATATAAATTTCAAAGACAACCAAAATGGATATAGGTGTTAGAACTGAGAAGAATATGCTTATATTTGGGACAGTGTGATAGCAGAGGATGAATTAATGAGAAGGAACGAGCATGAGACACATTGCCAGAGTAACATTATAATTCATTATCTGAGTGGTCATAGCATGGGTATGTAAATTTTATGAAAGCTATCAACTTCTGTTCTTATGATGTGTGCACTCTTATGTAAATCTATTATATTTTGGAGCTGGTGTTGTGACATAGCAGGTTAAGCCACTGTCTGCAGTGCCAGCATCCCATTTGGGTGCCAGTTCCAGTCCCAGCTGCTCTACTTCCTACTCAGCTCCCTGCTAATGCACCTGGGAAAGCAACAGGTGGTTGGGCCTCTGCACCCAAGTAGGAGATGCAGAAAAAGCACCTGGCTTCGGCTTGGCCTAGCCCTGGTGGTTGTGACCATCGGGAAGTAAACTGAGATGGAATATCTCTCTCTGTCTCTCCATCTCTATCTGTAACTCTGCCTTTCAAATAAATAAATCTTTAAAAATTTGTTATATTTCAGATTAAAATATTACATAAAATTATATTAAAAACCTTAAAGCATTCATTCCTTTCAAACAAAAAATTCCACTTCTATGAAGTTTCCTAGGGAAATATCAGAATTACAGGTACAGGCATATGACAAGAGTCTTTGATTCTGTAACTTACACTAATGAGAAACTGAAACAAAATTCCCCCAAGTAGAATAGATTACACTCACATAATACACTGAATCCACTATGGTACATACAATGAAAATATTCTATTATAGTAACAATATTCATACTATATTAATTATTTAAAAAATAAGTTATATACCACACACAAATTAGGTCATCTATTTTTTCTAAGCAAAATTTATATATCAATGTCTACACATAGCAAAGGACTTGAAGAGAAATTTCTCAAAAGAAGATACACAGATGACCAACAGGTAAATGAAAAAATACTTAGCATCACTAATCATCAGCGAAATGTAACTCAAAACCACAATGATCTCAAACCTGTTAGATTAGCTACTATCAAGAATGATAAAAGCCCTTGGCAAGGATATAGAGAAAAGGAAACTCGAGAACACTGTTGCTGGGAATGTAAATTAGTACAGTAATTGTTGAAAACAGTCTGGAAGTTTCTAAAAAAATTAAACCTAGAGCTGCCTTATCATCTAGCAATTTCACTACTGGATGTATAGCCAAAGGGAATGAAATCAATATTTAAAAGACATATCTGCACTTTCATGTTTATTGAAGTGTTGGTCATAATAACCAAGATATGATATCATCTGAAGAGTCAATCAACTGATGAAAAATGAAAATGTGCTACATACACACCATGGAATGCTACTCATTCATAAAATAGAGGAATCTTGTCAGTTGTGACCACATGGATGAGCCAGAGGACATTATGTTAACTTAAAGAAACCAAGCAAAGAAAAACAAGTACTGCACGATCTCACTTATATGTGGGAGTGAAAAAAACTCAAACTCAGAAAAAGAAAGTAAAATTGCAGTTATCAGAGACTGGAGGTTTGGGATATTAGAGAGATGTTAGTCAAAGGACACAACATTTCAGAAAAAAGGGAGGAATAAATTCTAGTGATGTATTATACATATTGTGCCTATAGCCAATAACAATATAATGTATATAAGAAAATTTCTGAGATTATATTTATTTAATGTTTGGAACACAAAGTAATTTTTATCACATAAAAATTTATAAGTATGTGAGGTTGTGCATATGACAGTAAATAGTATGATTTAGCCATTCTACCAAGTATACACATTTCAAAAGATCATACTCTACACTAAAAATATGTAAGTGAAAACACTCTAGCTCACACTTTACAAAAGTTCTTATTTTGGGGGAACCATATATATGTTGAATACTCATTATCTTTAAAGATATACATATTTAGAAGTCAACTCCAATAAGAAACAATATCAGGGCACTTCAAAAAGTTCGTGGAAAATGAATATTATAAAAAATTATGCATGGGTTCCAAAAATGTTTGTACCAAAATAACTCACCCTTTATTCCTTTTTTTTGCAAACCTTTTAAAGTAACCTCATTTAAATGAAATATATGCATCTAAAATTTTTAAAACCAATAAAAACTATCATCCAACTTTCATAAATTCTTATTTAATAGTGACAAAAAAGATAAGTCAGATTGTTTATTCAGCAATTTTTTGGATCATGATTAACACAAAATCTTGATTACATTATCTTCATATAACTATAATAGGCAACTTCTATATTTTAGAAGTCTTGTCATTCAGTTATAAAAGAAAGTGATAAAAATTATTCTAATGATTTAAAATAGTAACAGAATATTGTCAATTCAAATACATATCAACTTATATAATAATTTAGTATTTTTCCAAATAATTTAATATAAATGTTGAATTTCAAGACTTGCATACTTAGGAATATGAATGATACTTGATTGAATTTTCACAACTTTTTTTTTAACTTTTATTTAATGAATATAAATTTCCAAAGTACGATTTATGGATTACAATGGCTTCCCCCACATACCGTCCCTCCCACCCACTACCCTCCCCTTTCCCACTCCCTCTCCCCTTCCATTCACATCAAGATTCATTTTCGATTATCTTAATATACAGAAGATCAGCTTAGTATACATTAAGTAAGGATTTCAACAGTTTGCTCCCACACAGAAACATAAAGTGAAAAATAATAGATGATTTTTTTTTAAATGATGATGAAATCAGATCAGACCTATTGTCATGTTTAATCCCAGTGAGAGTCAAGTTGGGAGTTGATAATTTCTTTTTTTTTTTTTTTTACAGAGGATCAGTTTAGTATACATTAAGTAAAGATTTCAACAGTTTGCACCCCCATAGAAACACAAAGTGAAATATATTGTTTGAGTACTCGTTATAGCATTAAATCTCAATACACAGCACATTAAGGACAGAGATCCTACATGAGGAGTAAGTGCACAGTGACTCCTGTTGTTGACTTTACCAATTGACACTCCTGTCTATGGCATCAGTAGTCTCCCTATGCTCCAGTCATGAGTTTCCAAGGCTATGGAAGCCCTCTGAGTTCTCCGATTCTTATCTTGTTTAGACAAGGTCATAGTCAAAGTGGAGGTTCTCTCCTCCCTTCAGAGAAAGGTACCTCCTTCTTTGAAGACCTGTTCTTTCCACTGGGATCTCACTCACAGAGATCTTTTGCCAGAGTGTCTTGGCTTTCCATGCCTGAAATACTCTCATGGGCTTTTCAGCCAGATCCGAATGCCTTTAGGGCTGATTCTGAGGCCAGAGTGCTATTTAGGACATCTGCCATTCTATGAGTCTGCTGAGTATCTCACTTCCCATGTTGGATCACTCTCCCCTTTATTTATTCCATCGGTTAGTGTTAGCAGGTACTAGACTTTTTTATGTGCTCCCTTTGACTCTTAGTCCTTTCATTATGATCAATTGTGAACTGAAATTGATCACTTGGAATAGTGAGATGGCATTGGTACATGCCACCCTGATGGGATTGAATTGGAATCCCCTGGTATGTTTTTAACTCTACCATTTGGGGCAAGTCAGCTTGAGCATGTCCCAAATTATACATCTCTTCCCTCTCTTATTCCCACTCTTATGTTTAACAGGGATCACATTTCAGTTAATTTTTAACACTTAAGAATAACTGTGTATTAATTACAGAATTAAACCAGTCATATTAAGTAGAACAGACAAAAAAACTACTAAGAGGGATAATGTATTAAGTTGTTCATTAACAGTCAGGGCTATGCTGATCAAGTCACCATTTCTCATAGTGTCCATTTCACTTCAGGAGGTTTCCTTTTTGGTGTTCAGTCAGTTGTCACCGATTAGGGAGAACATATGGTATTTGTCCCTTTGGGACTGGCTTATTTCACTCAACATGATGTGTTCCAGATTCCTCCATTTTGTTGCAAATGACTGGATTTCGTTGTTTCTTACTGCGGTATAGTATTCTAAAGAGTACATATCCCATAATTTCTTTATCCAGTCTACTGTTGATGGGCATTTAGGTTGGTTCCAGGTCTTAGCTATTGTGAATTTTCACAACTTTAAAATCTTGTCTCATACAATTGCTAAGTAAATACCAGGTGAGTGAAATTTTAGATATAAATAACAAAGCCATAAAATAATGAAAATATGTGAGTGTTCTCATAATTTTGACTTAAAAGCCATCTTAAAAAGTATCTTGTATTACAATACAAAAATGGCATACAAGAGCAACTATTCCAAGTATTGGGACTTACATACTTCTGATAACCAAATAAGCTGGAATATCCTGCAGAACGGGATCAGGAGTACATGAAGTGGCATTTTGCATTCATCTTTGAAGTCTTAAACATATTCCTACACTTAGACAAGACAGTCTACTTCTAATACTCTATTATATGGCAATAATGATGTGTACTTATATCAAGCTACAAGAACATTCACACAGACACAAAACATTTGAAACAGCTTGTGTGCTCATGGATCAGGTACGGGTTCAAACTGATGGACTACTCAGTCAGTGAAATACTATACAGCCATTAAAAGGTGATATAGATGTAAATTTAATGATATGGACAATGTATGTGAAAGTTTAACACTCAATTTCTGGGTTATAGTTTGTGTTAGTTGAATTTTTACTTTTTCTGCAGCAAAGATGTGTTACTTTTTAAATAATAAATTATTTTAAATATTGGGTATACATATATATTTATTCTATAGAAATAGATGTTTGTGTAGTACTTGAAGGGCAGTAAGCATTGTTTAACATTTTATATATATATGTACATATATATGTACATATATATGTATATACACAACATCTAACAGTAACACTATTTTGTAAATACTATTATCAGCCCTAATTTTTGCATGAAAACCTTACACTCAGAGACTAAGTGACTGGCTTAAGATCCCATCACTGGTAAGTGGAAATCAAAGTAGGTTTTGAACTCAAGAAGCCCAACTTGGAATCTCACAACCTTCACCAGTAAACTATTTTGCCTCCCATTCCCTTAAACTTTACTGCTCTGAGAATATACTGGTATGAGTTGGAGATGAATGTTTGCTTTCCTTCAAGTCACTTCTTATAATAATTCCTTTAATTAACGATTAGCTCTTACCAAGATTTTCTCATAACTCTGAAGTATGTCGAGTGATGAAGTTCTATTGTTCTTGTAACTACCAAATTCACCTTTTAAAATTTGCACCTATTGTTTTATTCCCTTGCTTAAAACAGCATGACTGATTAACAGTCGCCTCTGCATTCTTTAGCCTGACTTTATTAAAAGGAGTCCTCAACAATCTGACCCAATCTACTATTTTTCATGTCTTTCTAATAACAGAACCTCCCATTTTGGTCAAAATGCTCTCTTTATTATGCCCTTGAACTGCCTTTTGTTCTATTCTGTCATCATCTACCCTGCCATTAATATGTCTTCTTTTCCCTCAATTAAATATCACTTTTCCTAATTGTAACACATGAAACTCTTCCCAATCCTTTGTGTTTTAGATAATGAAGGTGCTATCTCCTCAGAGAAGATTGTCTGATCCCTCTGGATGGAAATAGCTCTTCTTTCTAATGAACTCTGTGGCATTTATTATCTGGGCTACTTCATTAGACTCTGTCTGTTATCAGTATTTTCTTTATTTTACTATTCTCTTCCAGCTTGTGTCCTTTGTCTCTTCTTAAAAGCTTGCACATGCACACACATACAATTCTACATCTCTGTGTACCTTTAGCATCTTCTTACACAATCTAGCATTTGTTGAAAGATCACACAAAACAGTCATTTAGTAATAGAACAGAGAAGAAAGTAGGTTAAAGCGAGATTGAAGACAGTCTCTTAAAAGTGCTCATGTCCCCATATATGACATTTCTAACTCAAGTTCTTGTTTCAGTCTATGTGTGAGTGTCCAAGTTCACTAGCATAGCCACAACACAGTTCCCCAGACAACTAGATTGGAGAACTTTGCTTTGTAGAACATGGGAGTATGAGAGGGTCAAATCTGGTTAGTTTGACATCTTCAGCAGCCTTCACACGATCCCGGTGTGGTAATGAAGTGGTTCTGCAATAAATCACCAACAGGAGCAAAGAATACGTGCATAAGGCTCAACTTACAGCACGTTTTCTGTCGGTTACCCTGATTTTTTAAATTCTGGAGCTGGAAATAGCATTGGTAGTAACATTTTCTGTGAAACTAAATCACTGACTATTTACCTATTAATTACTACTAATTACTTTTGTTTCTACCACTGTCCTATATGTCTATACATTTATTTCTTCTTCAGTTGACAAGTTACCCATCGTATAGTTAAGTATAACCCTCCAGCATCCCTTCACCATGGAAAATGCTAAATCATGGGGCTTACTGAGTGCATCTTAAACAAATACTCTCTTGCCTCTCTTACTTTCTTGCTACCAACAACAATAACAAAAAAACAAAGAAAAACAATTACAACTGACCAAGTTCAGTAATATCAGTTACATAATTCATGTATACCATTATCTTCTTTTGGATAAAATGCGAGTGGTATGAAATATTTGGAGACCTCATTTGGATTCACATATTTTTCAGCTTCAATAAATTAAAACCATACTAGATATCTAGACTTATGGGAGATAAATTACCAGGCACAATGCCCTATTAATTTTTTACAAATGGTCTCATGATAAAATAACCCTCTCTAGAAGGTCATTTATTTTTTCCCTCAAGAAATTTAATAAAAGTATTATGAATAGAAAATTGAAAAATACAGTGTGGTTATATGCCACTAGATATTTAAAAATTATAAATTCATATATAATTTTAAAGGGACTAATTATAAATCATTTTTGGGACAGTCACCCACCAATGGCATAGATGTTGGGGTTTTACTTTATTTTTTATTTTTTGGAGGTTTTATTTAATGAATACAAATTTCATATATACAGCTTTTAGGGCTATAGTGCTTCTTCCCCCCATGGCCGCCCTCCCACCCACACTCCCATCCCATCTCCTATTCCTTTTCCCATTCCATTTTCCATTAAGATTAGTTTTTAATTGACTTTTTATGCAGAAGACCAACTCTTTACTAAGTAGTGATTTCAACTATTTGCATTCACACAGACAAACAAGTATAAAATACAGTTTGAAGACAAGTTTTACCATTAATTCTCATAGTATACCTCATTAAGGACAGAGGTACAATATGGGGAGCAAGTGCACAGTGGCTCCTGTTGTTGATTTAACAGGGGTTTTACTTTAAAAGTAGGTGGATTTCATTTTTAGAAGTACGTGGATTTTATTTACAATGTTTATGGATTTATAGGAGTATGTCCTATACTGCTTCCATTTTTGAGTGAATGTAATAGTAAAGTCTCTTGTTTCAAATTATAACATGTAATAGTTTTACTGCATAACCACTTCATTACTACACCTGGATTTTGATATTATTGCTAAAGGTCTCAAGCACATAATACAGGATGAGGTAAATGGACATTTCTAGCAAGATTTCAAGTCAATAAAATTTGATGTACAATAAATAGGTTTGCAGTCCTTGGAGAACACTGCCCTTCATTACCCTACTAAACCCATATTGGCTTTTCAATAAACCTTACTGTTCATGAGTGGTATCCTTGTTCATTAATTTCTTAGTTTGCAGTATAAGTAACTCACTCCATGGTAAAAGAATCCTTAATAATACACATAGTACATGGAAAAAAAAATTGACTGTTCACCTTGATTCAAACCTACCCTGGAGTTAGGTAAAAAGCCCTGTAAGAGCTCCCAGAGGCATTAGACAAGGAACGTGAATTGGTAAAATTGCTTTGCCCAAACTTCAATAGCTCTCATATATCTTCGAAAATGGATTTTATAGGGATTTATACCCACCTAGCTATCCACCTACCCACACACTCTTTACTACCTAATGTGATTTTGATCACGTATTGGTTAAACCTGGAGGACTGTAAAACTCACAACGAAGTTAAAATGTAATTTTATGTGACACATACACAGGACAGAGAATGTGTTGTTACACATTAACCAGGTATTTTTCTCTTTCCTGCCCACTCAGTCATACTCATTCTCAAGCAAGGGCTCTAAAAAGTCACTCTGCACAAGAGTTACTTTATTCTCACAGTCTTCCATCAGAAATCTTTGTATTTTAACAAAATAACCTACACAACAGCCTGGCTGATTAAATGAAGGTCCTTCGAATTCTTAGGGAATGCTGTTTTTAATTTTTTGTTTGCTTGTTTTGTTTGATCACAATTCAAGGGAAACTGGAGTGGGCATTGGGCCTGGGGGTTAGCATGCCCATTGGGATGCCCTTATTTCACACTGGAGTCAGATCCAGAACCCAGCTCCCTGCTACAGCAGATCCCGGGAGGCAGCAGTGATGGCTCAAGTAATTAGGCTCCTGCCATCCATGTGGGAGACCTGGATTGATTCTGCAGCTCCCAGCTTTGCCCTGGTCCAGCCCGAGGGCTGTTGCACGCATTTGCGGACTGAGCCAGCACATGGGAGCTCTCGGTAGCCCCTTGCTCTCTCTGTCTCTCCCTCCCTCCTTTCTCTTTTGTCTTTCAAAATCAAAGAAAATTAAGATGTGATATGTGTAATTTTATTCCCAAATCAGGAATCAGGATAAATTATAAGGCTTTGATATTTATTGGGTTAGTTTTTGAACTGTGCTAAAATTAGTTTTCTTTACAATAGAATTTTTTAAAAAAGGGCTGGTGCTGTGTTGTAGCAGGTAAAGCTGCCACCTGCAGTGCCAGCATCCACTTCCAATCCAGCTCTCTGCTGTGGCCTGGGAAAGCAGTAGAAGATGGCCCAAGTCCTCGGGCCCCTGCACCCACATGGGAAACCCAGAAGAAGCTCTTGGATCCTGGCTTTGTATCGGCACAGCTCCATCTGTTGCTGCCAACTGGGGAGTGAGCCAGGGGATGGAAAACCTCTCTGTCTCTGTGCCTCTCCTTCTTTCTGTGTGTAATTATGACTTTAAAGTAAATAAAGATAAAACTTTAAAAAAATATAATTAAAAAAAGAGTTGCCTCCTTTTTACTTTCATATAAATCCCTATATGCCAGAATTCCAGGGGAAAAATAAACCACATGATAATAATCCTCAATTTTAGAATTTCCATTTAAAAACCAATCATACTGCATAAATATAACTTCAGGGATAAGTTAGTTAAAATTAAATACAATTTAAAAATCACTTCGTGATTTGCAGTTGCCACATTGATAATTCTCAAAAGCCACACTGTGTATGGTAGCACAGCTAGAGAACATAGTCATTATGGCCAAAATTTCTCTTTGGTTGGTACAAGCCATATTGCAATATTTGCTTCAGTACTGATGCATCAAAAAGACTTGTTAAGCCTTATGCTTTTTAAAAAGCATAATAAAACATTTTAGAAAATAATTAATTCAGCGTTGTTCAAACACATACACCAATTTGACAGTTTGGAACGACATAACCATGAATGGCTGCTTTTAATCTCAACATTTTCTGGCTAGAGAGCTTTTTGTGTGTGTGTGTGTGTGTGTGTGTGTGTGACAGGCAGAGTTAGAGAGAGAGAGAAAGACAGAGAGAAAGGTCTTCCTTCCGTTGGTTCACCCCCAAATGGCCAGTACGGCCGGTGCACTGCACTGATCTGAAGCCAGGAGCCAGGTGCTTCCTCCTGGTCTCCCATGGGGTGCAGGGCCCATGCACTTGGGTCATCCTCCACTGCACTCCCGAGCCACAGCAGAGAGCTGGCCTGGAAGAGGGGCAACCGGGACAGAATCCAGCACCCCAACCGGGACTAGAACCCAGGGTGCCAGCGCCGCGGGCAGAGGATTAGCTTAGTGAGCTGCGGCGCCAGCCACTTGTTGTTTTCTAAAAGTCATTTCTTAAAAGAAAGTAAATTATCACACTGAAAAAGAGTCCCATATCTTTGCCTTTATCTGTATGGGATAATTTTAATTGTGGTGTATAAAACTATCAAGATTAAAAAATATTTTCATAACAAATGGTACAATCTGGGTAACACCTATATTTTCCCTACATATTACTCTATAGTGTTGCAAATTAATATATTATTATTTATACCATGATGTAAATATATATTGTATTACCCACTAGAAGAAACATGACTGACAAAGAAATTCAATACCCTTGGAAGTTTTCATCCTACTGACAGGTAGAAGGGTAACATGAGACAGGGCAGCTACTCGTGGAAACAGTAATGGTTAGGGAGGCTGTTCATTGGTTTGGAACACAACTGACAAAAGTGGCATTGGTATATATTGAATTCATTGAAGCTTTCCTAGGTGTACAGAAAATATGAAGACAGGAAATAAAACCTGGGGGTTGGTGGGTCTCGTTCTGTTGTCAGGAAGAGGAAAGAGAGTGGAAAAGCAGAGATCCTAGTAAGAAATCTGAAAAAGGAAATTTTGAGATTTCTTTAGAAAAAAATTGGAAAATCAGGGTATGTTGCGCTTCCACTCTCAGAATGAATCCACAGCAACAAGGGTAGAAGTCAGGCGCCAAAACATTTTATTTTCTGCTAGAATTGTTGCTATCAGCCCATTTTAACGAGACGCTAAGGGTAGGGTACAGCAAATTATGGTTCATGGGTCAAATCCAGCCACCACCTGCATTTCTGCAGTTTGGAAGGTAAGAATGGTTTGCACATTTTAATTCTGAGAAAACAAAAATCCAAAGAGAGGTGACACAGGCCGGCGCCGTGGCTCAATAGGCTAATCCTCCACCTTGCGGCGCCGGCACACCGGGTTCTAGTCCCGGTTGGGGCGCCGGATTCTGTCCCGGTTGCCCCTCTTCCAGGCCAGCTCTCTGCTATGGCCAGGGAGTGCAGTGGAGGATGGCCCAGGTGCTTGGGCCCTGCACCCCATGGGAGACCAGGAAAAGCACCTGGCTCCTGGCTCCTGCCATCGGATCAGCGCGGTGCGCCGGCTGCAGCGGCGGCCATTGGAGGGTGAACCAACGGCAAAGGAAGACCTTTCTCTCTCTGTCTCTCTCACTGTCCACTCTGCCTATCAAAAATAAAAAAAATAAAAAAAAAAAAAAAAAAAAAAGATCAAAGAGAGGTGACACGAATGTTCAATGAATTTTAAATATGCACCCACAAATAAAGTGTTACTGGGACATACCTATGCCCACTCATTTATGAATTGTTACTTATTGTGACGGCTTTCTTGCTATGATAGCAGACTTGAGTTGTTGTGGCAGAGACCTCACAGACTCTGCAAAGCCTAACACATTTACAATTTGGAACTTCACAGAGTTTGTGACCACTGCTCTAGGGAATTTCTGTCCATCATCTTTTCCATCTGCCAGAGCTGCTTTAAGGGGTATGTCAGTGAGGGTGATGCCAGGGGTTCAATAAATGAGGAAAAAGCAAAAACAAACTTCAAATGTACTAACCATTAACTCACATTTCTCTAGCAAACTCCTGACTTGGAAAATGCATGCGACAGCGCCCTCCAGTGGAGATTTTAAAAATCCCTATGGAAATGATATACCAACATAAAAGCTAAAAAAAAAGGGGGGGAGGGGGATTGGCATTATGGTGTAGCAGGTAAAGCCGCTGCTTGTCACGCCAGCATCCCATATGGGCGCCAGTTCATATCCCAGCTGCTCCACTTCTGATCCAGCTCCCTGCTAATGGCCTGGGAAAGTAAAGGATGATGGCCCAAGTATTTGAGCCCCTGCCATCAATGTGGGAGACTTGGATGAAGCTCCTGGCTCTTGGCCTCGGCCTGGCCCAGCACTGGCCATTGGAGCCATCTGGGGAGTGAGCCAATGGATGGAAGATCCCTCTCTCTGTCTCTCCCCATCTCTTCGTAACTGACTTTCAAAATAAATAAATAAATCTTATAAAAGCTAGAAAAGATAAGTTTTAAAGTACCTTTATTATATACTGCAAGTTACTTCTAGCTTTGATGAGCATAAAACTTTGCCTAGCAATGAATGACAAAAATGTGGCTATTTGGAATAGAGATGGGCTATTAGTGTAAATACACATTGAATCCCAAAGATTTTTTTATAAAATATGAAAAATATATTAATATTTTTATGCTGATTACAATATTGAAATGACACCACTGAAGATACATTTGGTTAAAGAAAATATATTATCAAAATCAAAATCACCTGTTTATTTTTACTATTTTAATGTGGCTAATAGGATTAAAATAGCATATGTGACTCATTGTATTTCCTTTGGACAGCACTCACGTAGACTAATTCAATGAAGTTAGGGATTGCAAGAAACTATTGAATGAAAGCTAATCCATATAAGTAAAATAGCTATGTGACTTTTAGTACCTCTTCTAATCTCCTTGTTTCAATAAAGTTTAAGAGGAAGAGTTTTAAAATTAATATAAAATCAATTTCTTCTGACTTTCACTAAATAAATGTCAAACAAATATTTTAAGCAAATGGTATAAAAGAGCACCATTAGCTTATCCAAGACATACAGCCCATGTGAGTATGTCCTATACTCAATCCTTTTTTTTTAAAAAAAAGATTTATTTCTTTATTTGAAAGTCAGAGTTATAGACAGAAAGGATGAGATAGAGAAAGATATAGAGGTCTTCAATCCACTGGTTCACTCCCCAAATGGCCACAATGGCTAGGGCTAGGCCAGGCCTAAGTCAAAAACCAGAAGCGTCTTCCAGGGCTTCCAAATGAGTGGCAGGGGCCCAAACACTTGGGATCATCTTCCACTGTTTTTTCCAGACCATTAGCAGGGAGCTGGATCAGAAGACAAGTAGCTTGGACTCAAACTGGTGCCCATACGGGATGCCTGCATCGAAGGCAGCGGTTCTACCTGCTAAACCACACTGCCAGCCCCAGAAGACTCCATCTTCTTAGTCTCTGGTCTCCATGTTTATTTGGGCCCTGATACGAACACTGCTGGGGATGATCCCGCAGCCACGTTGTGCAGGAAAGCGGAATTAGGAACCTGAACAAAGGAATGGCTGCACATGGACAATGTTCCCAGCACCAAAGAGAAAGGGAAAAGGAGAGAGGGGCATCAGCCTGGCGTTCATTCCCCAGGTGAGGGAGCCTGCTGGTAGCATCCCCTGTAGGAGAAATGGACAGCATAATCAAGGGTGAGGGAGAGTGAGCCATGGGGCTGGAAACGGGGAGTGAGGGTTGGGGGATTGGATCAATGCGGCATGGAAGAGGGTAACAGAGCACTGGATGTTTGCTGACGTGCGTGCCAATGGCACTTTTGCCACTTAGGGTATAATACAGGAGGCCATTCACTGAATACATTTACAACTTTCATTTCTCAACTCCAAAATGCAGAGACTGGTGCAAACTAGCTATGAGGTCCCTTACAGCTGGAATGTTCTATGCATAAATGTTGTCTCTGGCAGAGAACAGAGCAATGTGCACAGCCCTGAGTGTGTCACTGAGTTCACAAGCAACAAAGACTGTCTGCCTGGCACCTGGATGCCTGTGAACACAAAAGATGTTCTCTGAGGATTTATTAGGAGTGTATGACCTGGACCTAAAATGGGAAAAAAAAACCCAGGACAACGGCAAACCCTGTCACCCTAAGCAGATGTAAGCTTAATTTTCTTCACAGCAAGATAATAAGCAATATAATAGAGGCTAACAAAGCAATTTCAAATACAGGCTTAACACAATCAACTGCTATGGTGTTTCAGGATTTCAATGCTTTCCCTCCAACGCTGGTATGTCTACCAGGTAACCTGTATGATGGAGCTAGCACAATGACAGACACCAATGCCTAATGATTTTGTTGCAGCCCACGGGCTTTGCTGGCGGAACTCATCTTCTAGCTCTGGGTAAGTTCTCAGCTACATTCCTGATGATGTTGTAACATTTGAATTTGAGGTTCTAGTCTCCAAGAGACAGCTGATGTACAGTCATTCTCAGGCCTTGGGAGCCACCACTTTGAGGGCCAGGTTAGGGAATTGTGGAGTATCTCTAGTTCTGAAGGAACCACGTAGGTATTTCCAAACATCTTGACAATATATGTGAAGTAAGTGGAAAGCCACTTTCCTTTGAAAGGCAACCACAGGACTTGTTCCTCACTGTTCCATTCACAGCTCATTCCTTAGAGGCTATGTGTGAAGAGGAGACTTCTGCAACCCACGTGCCTGTCCATTAGAGCACCTCTCTTGGACATTTTTGATTTTTCCATTATGATGAGACGCTTAATTTTTAAAGTTATGTAAGAAGCACACAGAGAGACAGAGGAAGAGGGAGGGAGGGAGAGGGAGAGAAGGAGAGGGGGGAGGGGGGCGGGAGGAAGGGAGGGAGGGAGAGTGAGGGGGAGTTCTATCAGCTGGTTCATCTCCCACATGCCAATAAAGACCATCCTGGGCCAGGCCAGAGCCGAAGCTGGGAGTTGGGAACTCAGTGCCATCAGCTGCTGCCTCTGAGGGTCTGCACTGGCAGGAAGCTACAGTCAGGAGTGGAGTCGGGAGGTGAACCAAATTCTCTGATAATAATGAGGATGTCTTGGCTGGCTAAATGCCTGCTGCCAATGCTCAGACTCATTTAACAACAGATACCGTGATTGTAATGTATGTGGAACTAAAGCTGGAGTTAGAACTATAAATTCAAAGTCATTCTTTTTCATCATTCTTACAAAAATAGAATTCCAAATTGTGCTTAATCTATGCTTGTATATTTTTTCACAGGTGCACAATGAATTACAAAAAAATTTTGAAATTGGTTTCAATCATGTAAAATGTGTTGAATTGGTTAATTGGTTAATAGCTTTGTATGTGCCAGGCAATGTGCTAGGTAAATCACCCCCTTTCCTTCAATGAGCCCTTTTTCTGGAAGAAAAGACAAATATTTAACACACAGTTAAAGAGCTGAATAACAATGAGGACCACACAAGCATGCTGAAGGCATGAAGTCTAGAGGGCCTATGTCTCTTGGAGGGAGAATGGAGACACGGGTGACAGAAGGGAGGGACAGTTCCATGGAAGAAAATCCATGATAGCTGTATGCTCATTAATAGCAACTGAGCAAAAGTTATTCCAGGCAGCCCATAAAAAGGTGGGATGTTGGCCTGACTTTGACAGTCAGTGTGGAAGAGGAAAGAATTACTTCAGACTGGGATTGACAGACAAAATATAGGATACTTAGTTAAAATTGAGTTTCATAAAAACAATGAATGTTTTTAACTGATTTTCGGAGCAGTATTTGGGACATACTTAGGCTAAAGTATCTGAGTATTCTATATTTTTATTTGCTAATTCTTAGGAAACTAGTTACGACTGGAATGTGGAAAAATGCAGTGACAGATGGAGGAAGTTTGCAGAGTGTTTTGCCCCATCAGATGGACTTTTGAACTTATTTTACAGGAGTAAACACTTTTAAGTAGATTATTAAAGAAATGGGATTTTAGAAGAATGAATTGGAATGAAACGAAACCTGAAAGTATTAAGAAGCCAAGCCCCAGCAGCAGCAAGAACAGTGCCTATAATGCTTTCCAAATACATCCTCTGTAGCAGATCCTTGTTGGCTGGCATCGCCTCTGACATGGCTGGCTTGGGATGGATATTTCCTTTGTGAATCGCCAAGAGGTCGCTGCTTTCTAACCTCAGGGGAGTTCTCCAAAGCTGGGTGTACTTTTTCTTGGTTTTCTCCCTTTCCTCTTTGACTAATCCTATTCTTTAACTTCTGCTTTTGAGGATAAACATTCCTGCTTACAGTTTCTTGCTTTATGTCCTGTTCTTGAGTGCATGAAACTAAGACTTTATTCTTGTCCATTTCTACCAAAAATAAGGGTAAACAGTCCCTCATTTATTTGCAAGCTGCCTCTTTTCTTTAATAATGTTTTGGTGTCCCATAGTTCAGTATGACCATGCTGAAAAACTTTATGGATTATTATACAAGATAAATTGATTTCTTTTACCATTCATATGTGAAAGAAACGATATAGTCTTCCTAAACTTGACATAACACCAAAAATTCATTGTGAATGTGAAAATTTTTTTTCTAGACCATCACCAACAATGTCAAATTTTAGTTAACCATGCTAAAGGAAAGTCTAAATTACTTTTTGATTCTCTTACATTAAGAGGTGCTAAAGGAGAATGCAGCCCGACAGATAGTGGAAAGGTATTTTACAGAACTATATATTCTAGTACTATAGAAGCAGTTAAGTACTAAAACATATTCTGTTAATTTTGTTAATTTGGTGACATATGTAGTATTTGTTAGTTTATTATTTTTTGCCTTTATTTCTTTTTATAAATAAATGCTTATGTTGAAACCTAATTTGGCATTTTTACTATTACATTCTTTGTCTTCAAAAAGACTGTCAAAGAAAAATATGCTTTAAGTTCTACAAAACCCAGATCAATTTTGGCCAATATTTTACCTTTGTTGAATACAGAAAATAATTTTATTTGGTATCCTAAAATAGTCAATTTGATATAGGCACTTGCTAAAATGGATATTTCTTTTTCTTTTATTTTGAAGACTTGATTACTTCTCATGGATATAAAAATGAAACAAATGACAAAAAAATCAAGACATGGTTTTATCTATGAATTAAAGCCTCTTTTGTACATTAAAACATTATTTTTGTTTGTGATCTTAAATTTAAAAACAACTGCATTTCTAGAATGACATTTTAAAATTTAATTTCTTCAGGAAGGATGGATTAAATAACTCCTTAAGGTTTTATCTTTTTCCTGCTGCCATAACATTGTCATAATTACTCATCATGCAACAGGTTGTAACATGCAAAATAACAATTTAGAGGCTGATATAGAACAACAGAGAGTAACACAAGTTTAATTTTTATGCATCATTTCTTCAGGAAAACCCATCATGAGGGGAAATAGCTGTGAATAAGTTCAGTGAAGGTTGCCATTTAGTTAATTAACTTAACCATTTTCATTAGCAGATTCAATATTGACTTTAGAATAATGTCTGCTTAATTTCTTTCAAGCAATAAATATATATGGAACACTTTCAAAGGTAAAATAAAAATTAAGATAAAATTAACTAAATATAAAAATTGCTATTGAAATATGTCAAAAATATATAGAGTTCATTCTTGAGCTTGTATTTGATTGCAGTGTGTTTCTGCAAACTCCGAAGATATGACCTTGGCATAGGCATTATTTCAGCTGCTTAGCACAGGATTTGTAATAATCTCAATTTTATAAGAAAGTGCATTTCTAAATTGGTTGGAGAAGACTAAAACAATGCATAAATCCAATGCACTGAATATAATTTTCTGCTTCAATTGACAATCTAGTCTTTTGAAAAACAGACTTACTTTTTAACCTTTTTTGGCCATATTCATTTTATGTGCCTTCATAGTAGAATAAATAAAATCAGCAGGCACCTATTGATTTTTGGAGGAAGAAATCTCCTCTGTAAGATTGAAAGAGTGAAGTTCATCATAACCAACTGATGAACATATATGTGATGAAGTTTGAAGGAAGTAATAGTTGTAAAAATAAAGGGTAAATATGAATACATTGCCTTAATGTGACTGATTTTTCAAATCTGAATTGTGTTGCCTACACGAGTAGGATTTGAAAAGAACTACAAACTAATTTTAACTAACTTTAAATATGACAAACATTCTATGGAACAATGATTTTTCTCTTAACCATAAGTTTCTTAACTAGAGCACATAGCTTGATTAACTAGATAGTGTTTGTTTGTTTGTTTCAACATGTGTATCTAAATCCTGTATCAGACAATCTCATTTAGTAGCAGTAATAGCATTCTGATATCTAAAGCATGTTTGTATATTTGTGACTTGGAGATAGATGCTTAGATTCCAGTAGTAGGAACATCACTGCTACCGCTCACAAGGACTACAATGTCCATTAGTAGCAGAGAAATTTGACTGCTTCTGTGTTAACATTTTGTTCCTAATTTCAATCTGCTTTCACCTCAAATTTAGTAAATTCAAAATGGAAGTCAAGCATAGCACAAGAAAACAAGTAAGTTAAGGGCAGGAAGGCCTTGGTTTAATGATCTGCTTTTACAAATTAGGAGTTACTGGAGCTCAATTGTATGGGATAACCTTTGTAAGCTCATTTCCTCCTCTGTAGACCAGAACCCATGAATTTCATAGTACCCACACTGCACAGCTTTTCCTTCTCTTATTCATAATTCACTCTAGAGTTGTCTTTTGTCTAGCATCACATCACTTACTTCAAGCCTGGCCTTTCACATTCTCGGAGCAGGAGGCTAGTTCAGGACCTTAGCACCTGCGGTGTTGGGGGAAAACAAAATCTCAACTGGCTTGTACACTTCCAGTCTCTGTTATAATTAAGATCATGCAGGGCCAACAGACTGAGCTTTCTAAAATAAAACTCTCTTCCTAAAAAGGAGTCCCTCTCTGCTAAAAGTATTTACTTGGCTGTTTCATAAGTGCTTGGAGAGAAAAGTCAAACTGCCCATGCTTCTCTAGACTCTGGTACATTCTTTCCGGGAGACATACCATATATTTTGCCTTTCCGCATAAACCATGTATTGGGGGAAATAATTTGTGAGATCACTCTGCTCCCTAAAGTGGGCCTATGCTGGAAGCAGTTGAATCTACTGTCCTTCATGGGACAGAGTTGAACTATCAACAACCACCAGGGACTACTACTCTTGCGGAGAAGCAAAGATTGGAGGTCCCAATAGAACGGCAGTTAAAGATCTTCAAACTCATACTCAAGCATGCCTTTCACATTTTGAACTCAATCACATCACTCTATTCAGGGGCAGTCCTTCAATAATATTTTATGATTTTGCTACCTGAAATAATATTTATTCTCTTGAGTATTTCAAGTCCTACCTCAGAATGGAAAATTATCTGCATGGGCATTTCCTTTATCACCGTGGTCCAAGTTCCCTCTGCTGTAGCTTATTTGAGGAAATAATGATCTGTCTTTGGTAAGCTCCTCTATTACCATTCTCTTTCGAGTTCTCAATTTTCCACATGATTTTCTTCCCAGATAGAATACAAGATGGTGGAGCGGTTATGGAGGGATGTAGGGTTACTCTGTCTTCCACATCACTATATCTCTTTTTAAACATTTTTCTACATAGTCCTTTATTTTTTCTCTATTTTCTCATACATAATGATTATGCAGGATTTTCTCAAAGTGAGAATATAATTTAGATATGCCCTGTATTCTATTACCAATATTCACATCAGTTTAAGCATTTCAGTTTCCATGACCCTAGTGGTTTGTATTTTTTCAATTTACTTATTTACTTTTGATTGACAAATAAACATTGCATATATTTGTCATTTACAACATGCTTAAATATGTATGGATTGTGGAATGGCTAAATTGAGCTACTTAGCGTATGCATTGCCTCACCGATTTGTCACTTTTTTGTGGTGAGAACATTTAACATCTACTGTCAGTAATTTGCAAGGTACAATATTTTGTTGTTGACTACAGGGCTCTCTACTCCTTTAATGCACTCATTTAGGCTGTTACCATGCACAAAATAAATGTTCAATTACTTGAATGAGTAAACTCAATGTTTTATTTCTCTAATAAATTAATTCATTCAGAAAACTAATATTTCTGTCAATCAGCAATCGATCAATTGACTTCAAAGTAACTTTTCTAACTTAGAGATGACTGGCAGGCTTAGTATCAGGTTGCTGATGATTAAGACGGGCAATATGATAAAATATTCACCCCTTAACTCCTGCTCTCTGAAGTTAATTCTTTAAATCTCTTTTGATATGCAAAGTTGTATGAGAAATTGAACACTGTCACTTAGCAACAAGCTGATCTTAACCAAGGTCAGTTAACCTTGCTGAACCTAGGTTTCTTTTTCTGAGCTAATGTATGAGTACCACTTTGTGCAACGGATAGTAGTTTATAAACTTAAGGCCTGGAGACTTTAGGAGATGATGATGATGCAGCTGCACACTGCTGATTAAACCAATGAGTTGAAGACAGACGTAGCAATGTAAGGGCTATATTAATGTGTAGATTAAATAGCAAAAATTAGCTAACAATAAGAATTTGCTGCTAGAAAATGTAACTGATGGTCAAACAATAATCATTCAATAATAATTTGTCCAGCACTTATAGGTACAAAACATTTACTATAAATCCAAAAGGAATTCAAGAATTGCATTCCTTATACTTCTAGTTCTGCATCTGTGTTTTCCTTTAAATACTGAGTGTGTGAAGTAGGCTCAAAAAGTGATGTTTCCCCTTTAAGATTTGTGTTTGCTTGTTGATTGGTTGATTACATCAGACAAAGGGTTTTGAAATAAAATCCTATTCCCAATAAAACAGAATAACTCAACTTAAAGTATCTCAGGGGTTAATATATAAAGCAGGGTAACCTAATTTCTTCTCCAGAGATTTGCTCTTAACACTGTTTATGTCATTGTTTATTTAGAGCAATGCTGTCTGACAGAAACACAATGTAAGCCATACATGAAATTAAAAGGTTTCTACACACTAAAAAAGTAAAAAAGAAACAGGTAAAATTACCCTTAATATGTTTTCTTTAACCTAATATAGTCACAGTATTATCATTTCAGCCTGTATTCAATATTTTTAAAATGCAATATTTGACTGTTTTCCCTTTGAGAGGCAGAGAGAGACAGAGACAGAGAAAGGGAGAGGAGCAGAGATGTACACAAAGAGCGCTGCCCTCTGTTGGTTTACTCCCCAAATGCCCACAACAGGTGTTGGGTCAGGGCCAATCCCATGAGTCTGGGGACATTGTCCAGGTCTCCCATGGGGGTGGAAGGAACCCAATTGAGCCATCACTGCTGCCTTGTAGGTTCTGCATTAGGAAGAATTTTGGATCAGGAGCCAAACCCAGGAACTGAATCCAGATACTCTGGGGCTAAATGATTGTGCCTACTTTATTTATTTATTTCAATATTAAGCTTTTATTTTCTGGAGGGAATTTTATACTTCTAAGCTATTTCAACTTGGACTAGCCACATTTTAAGTGTTCATGTGGTAAACTACATTTATCTAAAAGGAATAATTGGATGTTATGTCCAACTTTTTGTCCCAATAAAACACTGATTAAAGTTTCAAAAATAGGAAAAAATTTTATTACTTTCATGATCCTTTCTCTTAAGAATGGATTTATTGGGGGCCCGTGCTGTGGCATAGCAGGTGAAGCTGCTGTCTGCGATGCCAACATCCCATAAGGGAGTTGTTTGAGTCCTAGCTGCTCCACTTACGTTCCAGCTCTCTACTAATGTGCCTGGGAAAGCAGCAAAGGGCAGCCCAAATGCTTGGCTCCCACACCCATGAGGGAGATCCAGATGAAGCTCCTGGTTCCTGGCTTCGAACTGGCTCAGCCCTAGTCACTGCAGCCATTTGAGGGAGTGAAACAGCAGATGGAAGATTTCACTTTCTCTGTCTCTCCCTCTATAACTTTGCCTTAAAAAATAAGATGTAAAATAAAATGAGCCATATTAAAGGCACCAAAGTCATTAGAAAAAGATGGGAGGTGGGAATTACTGTCACAATAAATATTTCCCAACATTATACCTTAGCCCCAAAGTGGTAACCTCATTGTTTATATATATATATGTATATGTATATATATGAATTATAGTTTGAACACTGAAAGAAAATATTAGCCTAAGTCTCTATTCAAGAATATGTATATTTAAAATTATATGTGAAAATTATAGTTCTGTTTTTGTTGCAATTTGATATTCCTATTTGTGACAAAATGTCATTTAACAGAGGCGAGCAATTCATGAATACAGTAAGAATTTTAGTTACTAGAAAATAAGAAAGTAGCTTTACTTCTATATGAATTTCATATAAATTATAGCATAAAAACTATGCCAAGGATATCCTTAGATTTCCCTAGGAAAAATTAGCCATAATACTCTTGAAATATTAATGGAAATGTCATGGACATATATTTTATAAAAAAAAACACCATATACTAAAATCTGAGTTTAAATCAGCATAAGAAATTTTGCATGAAAACCAAATGAATTTGATTCACTGGTATTTTGAAGACTCAGTGATTTCTGAATCATCATCTCAAAGAAATTTTGTCATAATCCAATGTAAATTATATCTGCATTAAGGTCTATTGCAATCTGCTTCTCTCCCAATCCTACATTTTGAAATATGTAATGATAAATCCAGTTTCTTGAAACGATATGTTATTGAACACAAGGATTATGATAAACATTCCCATAAAAGCAAACTAAAAATTTCTTAGAGAATCCAGAACATCAGCTGCATTTTTAAATGCCAACAGGTGGAAGGAAAGATTCTGGTGGGCAGATCCTCACATGGTACCAGTGATCTCTTCTTCCTAGTATTTGTGTCCTTGCATAATCTCTTCTCCTGGAAAGTCAGAAGACTAATGACTCACTTCTAACATACAGATTATATCCAAGATGATGGAATGTCACCCCTGTAATTACGCTATATAAGATTCTGCCTTTTGAGGCCAGCATTGTGGTTCAGTGAGTTAATCTGCTGCCTGGAACATTGGAATTCCAGATCATATTGCCAGTTTGAGTCTCTGCTGCTCTGCTTCTGATCCAGCTTGCTGCTAATTTGCCTGGAAAAGCAGTTAAGAATGGTTCCAAGTATGTATGCCCCTGACACCCAGGTGGGAGCCCTAGATGGCTTTGGCTCCAGCCACTGTAGCCACTGGGGGGAATGAATCAGTGGATGGAAGATTCTCTCTCTCTCTCTTTCTCCCTCCCTTTCTCCCTCCCTCCCTCCCTCTCTCTTTCCCTCACCCTCTCCCTCTCTCTCTCCCTCTGCCTTTCAAATAAAAAATATTTAAAAAAAATAAACAGATTGTGCCTTTTGTCTTGCTAGTTACTGCCCCTCATCTCCCACTGGCTTTAGTGAGGTGAACTGCCGTGCTTGAGTAGTACATATGCCAAGGAAATGAGAGCCTTCAGCCAAGAAGAAACCGAGGACTCCAGCCCAACCATGCATACATAACTGAATCTTGCTGAAAATTATATGGGCTTGGAAGCAGATCCTTCCCTAGTCAAGCTTTCAAATGAAACCCTAACCCTGGATGATACCTGTAGTGCAGCCTCTGTGAGAGACATGGAACCAAGTCAACACTCCTGATCCACACATCACTTGAGATATTCTCAAAAATAAATTTTTGTTTTAAGCCACTGCATTTGTGGTAATTTGTTATGAAGTGATAGATAATTAATACATAATCTTTTTGTGAAGCAAATATAACACATATAAAAGCAAAATAATGATGAAATTGTGGAATTATCAGTATAGGAATATTAGAGATATAGAAAAGGGACATATTCCATAAAGCATGTCTCAAGAAACTAAAAACAAGCTTTAAATCATACCATGTACCTTTTCTGTCCACAGTGGAAAGAAGCTGGAAATGAACAAGTTAAGATACTCCAAAAAGTATGCAATCACATGGAGACTGAACAACATGCTTCTGAACAGTGGATCATAGAAGAAATCAAAAGGGGAATAAAAAAATTCCTGGAAATGAATGAGGATGACAATACAACACATCAAAAACTTATTAGATAAAGAAAAACCAGTGTTAAGAGGGAACTTTATAGCATCAAGAAATTGGAAAGGCATCAAATAAATGATCTAACAATTCATCTCACAGACCTAAAAAAACAAGAAAAACAAACAAACCAACCCAACATTGGTAGGAGGAAAGAAATAATTAAAATTAGAGAAATAAACAAAATTGAGACCAAGAAAATAATAAAAAAGATCAGTGAAATTAAAAGCTAGTTTTTTTTTTTAAAAAACAAGATTGATACACCATTTTCCCAGCTAACCAAAAATAGGGAGAAGATCCCAATAATAAAATCAGAGATGAAAAAGGAGATGTTACAGCAAATTTCACAGAAATAAAAAGATTCATCAGGAATTACTACAAACAGCTATATGACAACAAACGCAAACTCCTGAAGAAATGCATAGATTTCTCAACACATGCAATCTACCAATATTGATTCATGAAGAAATAAAAATCCTAAATAGGTCAATAACCAAGATGGAGATTGAATCTGGAATAAAGACACTCCCAACAAAGAAAGGCCCAGGACTAGATGGCTTCACTGCTGGGTTCTACCAAACTTTTAAAGAAGTACTAATTCCAATTCTTCTAAAACTATTCCAACAACCAAAAAGGAGGGAATCCTCCCAAACTTGTTCTATGAGTCTGGCATCACTTTAATTCCAAAACCAGAAAAAGATACAAGAAAGAAAGGGAACTATAGACCAATATCCCTGATGAATATAGATGCAAAAATCTTCAATAAAATACTAGGTAATTGAATCCAACAACATATCAGAAAGATCATTCACCCAAAATGGGATTTGTCCATGGTATGCAGGAATGGTTCACTGTGTGTGATTTAATAAATGTGATATATCACATTAACAAATTGAAGAATAAAAACTATATGGTTTTCTCAATAGATGCAGAGAAAGTATTTGATCAAATAGAACATCCTTTCATGATAAAAAAAAGTAAGCAAACTGGGTTTAGAAGGAACACTGCTTAACATAATTAAGGAATTATATGACAAACCCAAAGCTAGCATCATACTCAATGGGAAAAAGCTGGAAGCATTTCCACTAAGATCTGGAACCAGACAAGGATGTCATTATTACTATTTAACATAGTTCTGGAAGTTTTAGCCAAGAGTCATTAGGTGAGAAAAAAATTAACGGATACAAATTGGAAAGGAAGAAGTCAAATTATCCCTGTTTGCAGATGACATGATCCTATATATATAGGAAAACCAAAAGACTCCACTAAGAGACTATTGGAACTAAAAAGAGAGTTTGGTAAAGTTCCAGGATATAAAATCAACAAACAAATATCAATAGCCTTTGTATGCACAGACAATGCCATGGCTGGTGCTGTGGCATAGAAGGTTAAGCCTCCATCTGCAGTGCTGGCATCTAATACTGGCACAAGTTCAAGTCCTGGCTGCTCCACTTCCAATCCAGTATCCTGTTAATGCTCACGGGAAAGCAGTGGAAGATGGCCCATTTACCTGGGCTCTTGCACCCACATGAGACACTAGGAAGCAGCTCCTGGATCCTGACTTTGGCTTGGCCCAGTCCCGGCCATTGAAGCTATTTGGGGAATGAACTAGTGGATGGAAGCTCTCTTCCTCTGTGTCTCTCTCCTTCCCTCCCTGTATATCTGCCTTTCAAATAAATAAATAAATCCTTAAAAATCACTATCATTCACTATAGCTATAAAAATTTAAATGCCTTAGAATAAATTTGACCAATGAGGTGAAAAATCTCTACAATGAACATCAGAAAACATTAAAGAAATAATAAGAGACAAAAAAGGAAGAATCCTCCATGATCGTGGATTAGAAGAATGAACACTGTCAAGATGGGTACCGGTGCTGTGGTGCAGCAGGTTAAAGCCCCAGCCTGCAGCCCCAGAATCCCAAATGAGTGTCAGTTTTAGTCCTGGCTATTCTACTTTCAATCCTGTAACTCTGTCTTCCTAATAAATAAACCCTAAAAAAGTCTTCAAAATATCTATACTACTGATAATAGTTTACAGATTCAATGCAATTATAATCAAAATACCAAGGACAATCTTTTAAGACCTAGAACAAACAATGTGAAAATTCCTATGGAAACACAAGAGATACACCCAGATAGCTAAAGCAATCTTAAATAAGAAAACAAACATGGAGGCATCAAAATACCAGATTTCAAGGTGTACTACAGGGCAGTTATAATCAAAACAGTTTGGTACTGATACAAAAATAGACATGTAAACCAATGAAATGGAATAGAAACCCCAGAAATCAATCAACACATCTATTACTAATCATTGACAAAGTACCTAAAGTCAATCTCTGGAGCAATGATTACAAACGGTGTTGTAAAACTAGATCTCCACATGCAGAAGTATTAAACAAGACCCCTACCTTATACCTTATACAAAACTCAATGCAAAATAGATCAGGGATCTAAATCTATGACCTGATACTGTCAAATTTCTAGAGGAAAACATCTGGGAAACTCTGCAAGACACTGGCATAGGCAAAGACTTCTTGGCTAAGACCCCAGAATCATAGGCAATCAAAGCAAAAGTAGACAAACGGGATTCCAGCAAGCTAAGAAGCTTCCGTACTGCAAAGGAAGCACTCAACAAAGAGAAGAGGCAATCAGCAGAATGGGAGAAAATATTTGAAAACAATGCAACTGATAAAGGTCTAATGTCCAGAAATCTATAAAGAGCTCAAGAAATTCAACAACAACAAAACAAACAATCCAGTTAAGAAATTGACAAAGGACTTTGGCTATCATCAGCTGCTTTCCCAGTCCATTAGCAAGGAGCTGGATCAGAAGTGGGACACCCAAGACATGAACTGGTGCCCATATGGGATACAAGCACGTCAGGTGGTGGTTTTACCTACTACACCACAATGTCAGTGCCTTATATCAGTTCTTATAGATGGGCTTTAATTAACTTTCTGAAAAAAAGTTATATTTTTTCCAGATTTCTTGTTTCAATTAAATTGGGAAATTGTATACTTCCATCAAGACAGATGATGAGAAATTTTCTCCATCTAGAAGATTTTGAAAGTGAAGAGGAATAATTTTCATATATTGCCAAGAATGATATACAGTCCTTGATAACTGAGTAGGAATATGTGCCACATTTAATTGAAAATTTTCTTTAAAAATATATCAATCCTATCATTATTTTGACATTATGACAATGTTGAATAAACACATTCTCATTCAAATTTAGTAAAACATTACAGTGAATTTTTCAGAGGGCTCCTTCCATGGCATCCTTGCCTCCACACACATACATAATTGTTGGAATTCTTTGACTAAGCAGTTCCATGAGGTACAGTAAAAAAACCCCACAATTTTCCCCCTCCATTCTTACTTTCTACATAATGGTTTCTTTTATTTTTGTCTATGATCGCAATTTCAGGCCCATACTTGTATCTTAAACTTTTACCTTCTGAAATGAAGTGTTTACTTTGAATTCCATTGTCTTCTCTGTTTATGGCCATGTTTTATTTGGGAAATTATAATTTAAGAAAAAAAATTCACTGAAGAAAGTATTATCTATCCTAATACAACATAAAGTGGAAAAACAATGGCATTGAACTCTAACTCAATTGATATTCCATGTCACCTCCTACAGACTAGCTTATGCAAGGCATTGTCTTAATTTGAGCCTTTCAAGAAGCAGAACTTGAGGTTAAAATTTGAACTCAAATACAATTCCAGATCCCATCAAGAGGATGTAGAAAAATACAACAGGGAAGACCACGGACAAAAGATGTCATCAAGGGGTCATTACTATGGACAACTGAATCTTTCTTTTTACTATTTTATTTATTTATTTGAGAGACAGAATTACAGAGAGGTAAAGTTACTCCCCAAATGGCTGCAACGGCTGGAGCTGAGCCAATATGAATCCAGGAACCAAGATCTTCTTCCAGGTCTCCCATGTGGGTACAAGGGCACAAGCACTTGGGTCATCTTCTGCTTTCCCAGGCCATAGCAGAGAGCTCGATTGGAAGAGGAGCAGCCGGGACACGAACTGGCACCCGTATGGGATGCTGGCACCACAATCAGAGAATTAACCTACTGTGCCACAGCGCCAGCCCCACAATTTAATCTAAATACCTCCTGGGAGCTCTGGGAGAAGATACAGTATTAGGATACAAACCTTGAACTTATCTGACTTGAATGGCAAAGGGGCTAGAATAATCAATTTTAAAAGGGCATAAATTACTACACATTCTTGACCTGAACCAAAAACAAAGAACCCTAGGTAAAAAGAAGCAAGAGCTAGCAGCTGGAAATCAGGCAGCACATCAAGAAATGGTAAATGCTGAAGACATCTCTGTGGGGCACTGACAGTTTCCCCTACAGTGCTTAACACCTTTTCTCAATAACTTGCCTACATTTGGAAAGCATCATCATTATGATGCCATAATAAATATTCAGTTCCATTAACTGGCTAAAAATTAGGTCTCAGCAATATTATTGATATTAGCTATCTTTTCTCAATTTACCTATCATCTATCTATTATTTATCAATCTCTCTATCAGTATTCCTTATTTTCGTTTGGGGGTCTTATGCACAATCACTGTGTTTCAGCGGAAGAATTTTATTGATATTGAACCACTTTAAGCTGCAGGAGGGGGTCTAATTCAGCTCAAAAATGAGCATTTGATCTAACTTAGATCAATGAGTATCAGAAATATCTTTCCTGGATGCTTTGGAAAACAAAGTCCCTAAACAGATGGTTTTTACAAAAGTAAGTTTGCACATGTGATTTCTGAAACCATTTCAGGTAATTTTGCCACTGTGAGGGGAGCCAGATGAAGTGGATAGGTCAACACAGAAAAGCAGAGCCCAGAGAATTCTGAATAAATGGAACCAGAAGCCTGATGACATTTATTGCTTTCTTCAGTTTGAGATAGGTTTTCTGGCACTTGCCACATTAAGAGAACTAATCAGCATATTCATTGATTCAGTTACTTCTGGACATATTAAGGCTAATCTCCTACCAAGCATTACAAAAGGATAAAATTCATACTATATTAAAAAATTCATTTTATCATCATTTAAATCACAATATTTCTTGGTTATTGTTAAAATAATACTTCTCTCTCATTTTTCCAATACCTATAAGCATATTTTATAACCCAATAATGTGAAATAATTTGATATAATAACAGTTCAGCCATTGTGTTCCAGAAAAGAGATTTAAAAATTTTCAACCTTCAATTAGAGCTTCCCAACAGCCTAAGTGTTTACTATTTTGAGATGATGCTGGTAAAAGAAAAGGTTAACCTAATAGAACCTGCTGTGCCTACATTGGCAAATGGAGGGCCATCACACAGATGGTGGCATTTTCCTGGGAGTTTGGTGCCAGGAGTGTCCTCTCAAAGGCATGTAAATTACCGTGGAATTTCTATCCTTTCCTAAAACTATGGAGGTGGATTTGTTGGAAAAACTTATTTTTCTACTCACACTATAAAAGTCACATCCACAACAATCAATTAAATAGTGACTATTTATCAGTCCTTTAATCTGTACCAGTTTCTTGCCTTTCCAGGTAAACCAGAAATTCAGCATTGTTTTAGACTACTGTTAGGCAGTCTTATGTTAGTTTCTTTCTAATAATGCATAGTATTTAGAATAGTGCCTCACACATAGTAATCTATTAATAAATGATGTCATTTTCTAACATACCCAGGAAATTTTAATTCTGCTAGAGACTGGGGAACACTACAAAACAAGACTGATTTAAGCTTCCCCTTGGACAGTCTAGTGTAAGCTAAACATGGATTTATAAAGAAAAAAAAGAATGGTACAAACTAAATATCTGACGCACATGAGGTAGAAAGTAATGAATGCTGCTAAAAGAAATAACGCCAAGGGCTTGAGTGAAACAGGGGACAAGATGGATCTTGTTTGGAGGTGACAAGGTACATTTCAAGGGTATATAAAGGAAAGGCCAGATTTGGGTATTTGTGGCACAACAATGGAGGAAAGAAGGTACACATTCTAGGTGGACTAGACAGGGTTGGAAGAGCAAGGAAGAACACTGGATATTCCCACTAGGATTGTAGCTTAAGTGAAAATGATGACAGGGAAAAACATCAGAAGATCCCCTAAGTAGAATTAGGGAGAGGCTAGAAAACCTGTACTAGAAGAAAAATTTATCAAGAACTGTTGCTTTTGCTGAATGATCAACATCCTTCAAATAGGAATAAGCTTGTTTGCTTGGGATTCTGTGACTAGTAAAGGTCTTGTCAGAATCAACCAGGCGTTCAGAACAGTGTGCTAGTACTTTCATGACATAGCTAACATTCATAGACATGACATATTTGAAGGATTTGAGGGGAAGGCAGATTATGGTAGAGGCTTATACGGTATTGCTGCTTTATAGCCTTGTCACAGTTTAGGAAAGTATTTTATTTACAGCCCTGAAGGAATAATACTAAAAACATATTGTTAATACTTACTGGTGTCTTACAATGTGCCAAGCACAGTTCTGCTTCTTACATGTGTTATATCTCTCCTAATCTATTTCTGTAGTGCCATTTTTTGTCTGTTTCCAGGTGAGAAAATTGTGACACAGAGAAACCACACGGCTCATAAGGAATGTGTGGAAGGCTGTTATTTGGTAGCTCCCAATTAATCCTGCCTGCCAAAATTCATGTCATTGCGTAGTCCCTACTCATTTTGCTGCTGAGCTTGGCCACATGTTTGATGATGGCCAACAGGATATTAGCAAGGGTGATGCAAACAGAAACTTGAAAAGTGCTTGCACATTGGTGCTCATCCTTTTGGAACCTGTTTTGTGGAACTCAACCACCAGGCTGTGAGGAAGCCAAAGGAGCCACATGGAGAAGACCAAATGGAAACAGACTGAGGCTCATGGCCAATAGCTCCAGCTGAGTTCCCAGCTGACAGCCAGTACCAACTGCGTGTGATTCAGGCCATTTTGGACTTTGCTGCTCTCCCAGCACCTTGGTTGACATCAGATAAATCACATGAATATTGCTCAAGTCTCAGTAACATGAGAATTAAAAAAAAAAAAACTTTGTTGTTTTAAGCTATTATGGTGGTTCATTTTATAGTATATAAAATGGCAGCAGAACAAAATCAAAATTTGAACCAGGCAGAGAAGTAATATGTAGACCTATATGGAAATAGAAATCAAATCCTCAAAGCCTAGAACTTCAATTTTTATTTTTGAAATCAATAATCTACATTGTGTAGGCCAAAATATGTGACACTTTATTATCTCACTCACCTTATTCTATCCTACACTTCTGAGAATATACACAGAATTCTTTCTGGTGGCATTCTCTTTGCTCTCAGGAACAAAGAATGACCTTATTACATTTACCAATACCATCACTATCCCTTTCACATTTTAATTAGTACCAAATTATAGTAAAACAATTATGCAAATTGTTAGTGCAGACAGTAGCCTATCTCCTGCAGGGTTAATATAATGAATCTAGGTCCTAGTGTAAAATAAGTCAATGACAAGGTCAGCATCCAAGCCAGTGATAGAATCAGAATAAAATGATAAACTGCTTGTGAAGCTAGGCAAAGGCTTCCTTTAACCATCAGTCATTTGGTAGCTATATTTAGGTAGGACTATCCAGAACTACAGAACTCAACTGATATTTCTTCAAATCAAATCATAGTACCTAGGCACTGATGTTGTGGTGCAGCAGGTTAAGCTGCTGCTTTTAACACTAGCATCCCAACTCAGAGTAGCAGTTAGGGTCCTGGCTGCTCTTCTCACTGTTCTGCTTTTGACACAGGTTCCTACTAATGTACCTGAGAAGGCATTAGATGATGGCTCAAGCACTTGGCTCCTGATACCCACACAGGAGAAGCAGATGGGGCTCCTGGCTCCTGGCTCCTGGCTCCTGGCTTTTGCCTAGCACAGCCCTGGCTGTTGGCATTTAGTGAGTGAAACAGTGGGTAGAAGATCTATTTCACTTTGTCTCTCTATATTTCTGTCATGTTGCCTTTCAATAAATAAATAAATAAATCTTTAAAAATATTTTTTTTCATTGTTGATATAGCATGTGGGACCATGAATTTTCTTTAAAATACAGTAGCTGCCTCCTCTATTAGCTTGCTATTCAGGCCAGCTCTCCATCCAGTCCACCCAGGTAATGGAAGTAAATGGGTTGCCTTCCCTAAGAAGGTTCATACTTTCACTGTAATGTTTCTTCAAGCACCCCAGGTAAAGAGATAGATTTATATCTATATATTAGGTCTGGGCCTGACATATATCTGGTCAGGCCTTAATTACGGCCCAATTTTTACTAAGCATAAAAATCCCCACCTGTTAGTTCCTATCTGCCTATAAATGGGGGTAGAAAATAGAGATGTACAGTAACAGCTATGGTGGATAGTCCTGCCACAGAGTTTTAGAGATAGCCCATGCCTATCTGGGCAGGTCCTCACAGAGGCCTTAAATATCCTATGTCTTGAGGGGTATGGGAAGATAATCCAGTATGTAGATGACTCGATCATATGTTCCATTAACCTGAGATTTTGACCTTGGGCACATAACTAGCACCCTTAACTTCCTAGAAAAATGTGGTATCCAAAGACAAAGAACAACTAGTCTACCTGGAAGTTAACTAGAGCTCATCCTCCGGGAGAGACTAGTCCTGGAGAAATACAGACTGTGCAGACATTTTCTGCTCCTAAAACTTTAAGACAGTTTTAGCACTTCTCAGACTAGCAGGTTCTAGAACCCTAGGTAGGGGGAAATAGTTAAGCTTCTATATAAGGCCCTCAAGAGTATGCCAGGCTGGCACCGAGGCTCACTAGGCTAATCCTCTGCCTTGCGGCACCAGCACACCGGGTTCTAGTCCTGGTCGGGGCGCCGGATTTTGTCCCAGTTGCTCCTCTTCCAGGCCAGCTCTCTGCTGTGGCCCAGGAGTGCAGTGGAGGATGGCCCAAGTGCTTGGGCCCTGCACCCCATGGGAGACCAGGAGAAGCACCTGGCTCCTGCCATCGGATCGCACAGTGCGCTGGCCGCAGCGCGCCGGCTGCAGCGGCCATTGGAGGGGTGAACCAATGGAAAAGGAAAACCTTTTTCTCTGTCTCTCTCTCTCACTGTCCACTCTGCCTGTCAAAAAAAAAAAAAAAAAAAAAAAAGGCCGGCGCCGTGGCTCAATAGGCTAATCCTCCACCTTGCGGCTCCGGCACACCGGGTTCTAGTCCCGGTCGGGGCGCCGGATTCTGTCCCGGTTGCCCCTCTTCCAGGCCAGCTCTCTGCTATGGCCAGGGAGTGCAGTGGAGGATGGCCCAGGTGCTTGGGCCCTGCACCCCATGGGAGACCAGGAAAAGCACCTGGATCCTGGCTCCTGCCATAGGATCAGCGCGGTGCGCCGGCTGCAGCGGCGGCCATTGGAGGGTGAACCAACGGCAAAGGAAGACCTTTCTCTCTGTCTCTCTCTCTCACTGTCCACTCTGCCTGTCAAAAAAAAAAAAAAAAAAAAAAAAAAAAGAGTATGCCAGAATAGAGCCTCCTATCTTGGGATAGAGAATAAAATGCAACCTTAGCTCAGTGAAAAGCTGTCATGACTAGTGCCCCCCACTGCTAGGGTTGCCAAACCCAGTCCTCCAAGACAGGCAGTCCATAGACACACTAACTGCTGCCTGAGGGGGCATCTATGCCATGCTTCAAGAACGTTTTTTGGGTCAAACCTCACAGGTACAAAGCCATAGTCACCATTTCTTGGATGAGGCCAGGCAACTACAGGACCAGGCCAAACAGGGCTAACATTTCTGGCCCAAGATTGGGTTGTGGAAATTCCGGTTACTGTCTCTACTTGACCCTATAGCTCCCATACTTTTATTGATTCTCTTTACACAATGTGTCTTTAATGCATTTGTTCATTTTATTTCTAATGGAATAAATGCCTTCCAGTTCCAGAAGGTTGTGAGACAGGGCTTCTAATCTAACCCATTAGATGGCATGACAAGTCCTTTGGACCTTACAGCACAATCTTTTCAAGGCCACCCTCAAGCACCAAAAGATAGACAGCAAGAAAAGAACTGCAGTAACCCGCTCTGTGATCATATGCCAGCTCAAAGAAAATACAGAAAAAGAGACCTTCACTTATGCTACTCCCATAAGATTATGGGTTACCTATCTTGAGGGGTGAATGCTAAGATATCCAGGTAGACATTAGCCTATTGTGTATATTATGGGCTGAGGAAATTGGGCAGTGGAATGAAGAAATATAGAAACAAGCCTTGGAAGCAGACCAGCATTTACACATCAAAAGTCTTGTCCTTGTTCTATACCTTTCTTAGGTGGGTTCCAGCCATCCTCTGGGACGATTTAAAAGAATCATCCCAGTCCTGCTCTAAGGGTACTAGCATGTCAAATATCACTGAGCTGATGAAATTCTGGGAGGAATTTCATGAATTCCATAACACTTAGAATGTCCTCCATGCAGCAACTGCCCAGAAGAGGTAGGTAGGAGAAGAGGTGGCCCACATACATTTCTATAAAGACCACAGCCTGAATACAGACTGGGTTCTCAATTCTTTCCTGATATGGCTGCCTGCTCTGTCAGATGTACTTTCTTCATTAATCTTGGCTAGCATGCTTAAAGCTAAAATACATACATACATAAATAACATATGGACAGAGTACCTAGTAATGTGCTTCTCTACTATTGGGAACAGATATTCTTTCCTCTTCTGGACCATATCAGCCACTCTGTTTTATGTTCCCACACTGCCATTTTGTGTATCAATGACTACAATTTGAACTAAGCAGTTATCACTTCATAAAGCAACTTTATTTTACTCATTCCTGTCATCAAAGGAGTTATGGTAAATCATTTTTCCTAGTTGTTTGAAAATCAGGTTGAAGTGGTGGATATGGGGTACTAGAAGAGGTCATCTAGTACTTACTGATGCTTTGAGCCTGTTCTTGCTCTCTTACTAAGAATTGGTTGAGGGAGTGGGAATTTAACCCAGTGCATCCCACATCAGAGGACCTGATTTAACACTCTGCTCTAGCTCCTGACCCTAGACTCCTGACAATTTAGACTCTGGGTTGCTGCCACCCATGTTGAGAGACCTGGATTAAATTCCTGGCTCTGTCCTTTGGCCTGGCCCAGCTCTGGCCATTGTTGGCATTTGGAGATTAAGCTAGCAGATGGGAGTCCTCTCTCACTCATTGTCTGTCTCTCTTCTCTCTCCATCTCTCTGACTCAGACAAATAAATAAAAATTAGAGAAACAATTGTTTATGATAATAGTATAACAATATAACTTTGATTTTATAGGTCATTGGAACATGAGGAATCATATCTGAATAATGCATCAACAATGGGCTTTGAGCTAGATGTAGTTTTATTGAGTAAGATTTTGGGTGCTCTTCCTTAGGGAGGTGGTATGTCTTCTGCAGATAGGAAAGAGAATATGGATATTTGTGTGATTAGTAGGGAGATTTTGCAATGCAGTAATATAATTATTAGAGTAGCCACCTTGTTATCCTGGTTTTCTGGAATATTTTTTAGAGTAGAGATCACATACACAGAATAGACTATATAATGAAGTAACAAATATTTATATTATTTGAGATATTGAAATTGGAGACTGTTTATTATACTAGCTCTATCTTTAAACTAACAGATCTACAAAGACAACAACTATATTTGTAACTCCATAAATCATTTTAATATTTATCTAACCCCATTAAATATAAGACCAATAAAAGTGACTGTCTTCCTCATATCTCTATCTTCATCTCTTAGCATGATACCATATTGAATATACTTAACAATACTGAATATATAAATAAATAAATAAACACAAATTGTTGCTTCCCTCATATGATTTGGAATAAAGTATTTTTGAGGATCCTTGTAACCCTCAAGACTATTGGCTTTTGAGAGTATATTATTTGGGAGTCAGGTAGTAGTATAGAAATCTGAATATATAGGAATATATCTTAACTTAATGTCTTACTCTTGACATGAGTAAGAAACTCACAAGGAGTGATAGACCACACTGATAATCTCCCTATATGGACACTGATTTGCAGTGTGGTTTGAAAGTTTATTCCATCAGGAAGTGTATCCTATTTTCCTAATTCTTAATTCTAGGCTTGACCAGAATTGGGCTTGACCAATGTGTTAGAAATGAAAGTGAAATACTCTCATGGGCTTTTCAGCCGGATCTGCATGCCTTAAGGGCTGATTCTGAGGCCAGAGTGCTGTTTAGGACATCCGCCATTCTATGAGTCTGCTGTGTATCTCGCTTCCCATGTTGGATCGTTCTCTCCCTTTTTGATTCTATCAGTTAGTATTTGCAGACACTAGTCTTGTTTATGTGATTCCTTTGACTCTTAGTCCTATCATTCTGATCAATTGTGAACAGAAATTGATCACTTGAAGTAGTGAGATGGCATTGGTACATGCCACCTTCATGGGATTGAATTGGAATCCCCTGGTATGTTTCTAACTCTACCGTTTGGGGCAAGTCAGCTTGAGCATGTCCCAAATTGTCCATCTCTTCCCTCTCTTATTCCCACTCTTATATTTAACAGGGATAACTTTTCAGTTAAGTTTAAACACTTAAGAATAACTGTGTATTAATTACAGGATTCAACCAATAGTATTAAGTAAAACAAAAAAAATACTAAGAGGGATAACGTATTAAGTTGTTCATCAACAGTTAGGGTAAGGGCTGATCAAGTCACCGTTTCTCATAGTGTTCATTTCACTTTAACAGGTTTCCTTTTTGGTGCTTGGTTAGTTGTCACCAATCAGGGAGAACATATGATATTTGTCCCTTTGGGACTGGTTTATTTCACTCAGCATAATGCTTTCTAGATTCCTCCATTTTGTTGCAAATGACCAGATTTCATTGTTTTTTACTGCTGTATAGTATTCTTAAGGCATGCGGATCTGACTGAAAAGCCCATGAGAGTATTTCAGGCATGGAAAGCCAAGACACTCTGGGGGAAAACAAAACAAAACAAAACAAAACAAAACAAAACAAAACAAAACAAAACAAAACCTAAATGAAAGATCTCTGCGAGTAAGATCCCAGTGGAAAGAACAGGTCATTAAAGAAGGAGGTACCTTTCTCTGAAGGGAGGAGAGAACTTCCACTTTGACTACGACCTTGTCTAAATATGATCAGAGTTGGAGAACTCAAAAGGCTTCCATAGCCTTGGCAACTCATGACAAGAGCCTAGGGTGATTACTCATGCCATAAACAAGAGTGTCAATTTGTAAAGTCAACAACAGGAATCACTGTGCACTTACTCCTCATGTAGGATCTCTGTCCTTAATGTGCTGTACATTGTGATTTAATGCTATAACTAGTACTCAAACAGTATTTTTCACTTTGTGTTTCTATGTGGGTGCAAACTGTTGAAACCTTTACTTAATGTATGCTAAACTGATCTTCTGTATATAAAGAGAATTGAAAATGAATCTTGATGTGAATGGAAGGGGAGAGGGAGCGGGAAATGGGAGAGTTGTGGGTGGGAGGGAAGTTATAGCGGGGGTGGGGGAAGCCATTGTAATCCATAAGCTGTACTTTGGAAATTTATATTCATTAAATAAAAGTTTAAAAAAAACATGAAAAAAAAAAAAAAGAAATGAAGGTGAACCAGTTCCAATGTTAAGACCCAAGAGGCCTTGTTTGCTTTTGCTTTATCTATCAGAGTCATGTTTCCTGCATGAAAATAAGCACAGGCTAACTTGCTGGAGGATGAGAAACCACATGGAACACAGGCGAATCATCACATTTGAGCACATTCTATATAAGCCAGTCCCCAGCCAACAAACTTGCTGACAGAAATTGCCCAAGTAAGCCCAAGCCAGATCATCTGAGGTTTGCCTCAGTCACCAGAACAGCTCAGGTGACAGACAGGTAGTGTGCAATTAAAAATTGTTTTTGTTTTACATCAATACATTTGGGGGTGGTTTGTTACATAATACTAGTGAAGACTCGACAGTCTTTTATTTCTGTTATATGGGGAATGACTAGAAATGAGAGTAAGGCTTGGTGCAGTTAAGACTTCTTAAGTAATATCAGAGTCCAAAATTGCTGATTTTGTTTTTGAATGAGTATTTGAAGTTAGGCTCAATCCATTCTATAAAAGCACATATGAAAAAATAAACTCAGCAAACTAATGGGGGTAACCATTAACAAGGAGATTTTAGAAGATCACAACTAGAAGGTCTAATCATTATTGCTAGCATTTTTTGATACCTATGCATATCAGTCATTGCCCAGATCAGCTAAGGAGGGGGTAAATACCCTGGTACCCCTGCTTCTCCTGCTCTGCCCCCTCCTGTCATTGCCTCACGTTGGCTAATCTATTCAATAGGTGGTTGGGAAGGAAGTCTGAGGAGTAATGTGGGCAGAAGATATCTTCTTGCAATATACAATACTTGAGGAGAAGAAAATGGAATGTATCTAAACAACACAAAGTATATGGCAAAAGGCATACTTGGGTTGTGAATCCCACAAGGATCTATATCTCAGAGGTACAAGTCAGTTGTATGTGATCATGTGTTCTGCCAAAGTTACATGTGTATCCACTGGAATTGGACTGGTGTGCTTCATATATACCAAGAAAACTTTTAGTTACAGCCTTTCTGGTATCTCATAAATCACGTCCTGCATATTAAAATGAATGAGAGTTGTGGTCAACTCCTACACAAACCATTGACAGCCACCTCTATATCCTTACTACTAAAAGTGCAGACCAAGGAATCTGATGGGAATGCAGTATCCCATGTCCTGCACAAGACCCACTGAATCAGAATCCTGACGTTAACAAGATCCTAAGATGATTCACGCATAAATTCGAGTTTGAGAATCTCTGCTCTACATGATGGCACACAGACCATCTCTTCCTTATTATTGGCATTAGAATATTATGGTACCAAGTTTGTAAGAGCAAACCACAATTTAACTCTTTATAATAAAATGTAATATATGTTATAGTTTGTGTAATACATTAGTGTAACAATATGGCCTTAGTTCATAACTGGACCCTGGTAGATGAGCCTCATGATGACCAAACAAGCCTCATAATGCATCTTCATTACACAAATACAGGTACAAAGATTTAGAGAAGTGTTCCACAGTTATGAGCTAGTGAGTGGTGAAGTTGAGGCCAGACTGAGTTAATTACAATCTTAGTGATCCACATAGTAGAGAGAAGAGGTGTGGAAGATGAGGAGGAGGAGGAGCAGGGATCATCATTTCACAAACCAGTAGAAAAAATGAGGCTACATTAGGAATTCATTAAATAGGAACTAAGTGTGAAATTGGAAAAGAGTATATTTAAGAAAATTTATCCTAGGGGCCAGCACTCTGTCATAGCAGGTAAAGCCACCGCCTGCAGTCCCGGCATCCCATATGGGCACTAATTTGAGTCCTGGCTCCTCCACTTCCGATCCTGCTCTCTGCTATGGCCTTGGAAAGCAGCAGTCCTTGGGCCTCTGTGCCTGCACGGGAGACCCAGAAGAAGCTCCTGGCTCCTGGCTTCAGATCGGCTCAGATCGGGCCATTGCGGCCAGTTGGGGAGTGAATCAGCAGATGGAAGACCTCTCTCTCTTTCTCTCTCTCTCTCTCTCTCTCTCTGCCTCTCCTCTCTCTGTGTAACTCTGACTTTCAAGTAAATCAATAAATCTTTAAAAAAAAAAGAAAATTGATACTTAATACAAAATATAAGTGATTAGTTAATCATACTGCACCCAGATTCAGTATAAACAATTGAATATGTTAATGTCAATATATTTTTTTAAAGATTTATTTATTTATTTGAAAGTCAGAGTTAGAGAAAAAGAGGCAGAGAGAGAGAGGTCTTCCATCCACTGGTTCACTCCCCAGATGGCCGCAACGGCCGGAGCTGTGCTGATCTGAAGCCAGGAGCCAGGAGCTTCTTCTGGGTCTTTCCATGCAGGTACAGGGGCCCAAGGACTTGGGCCATCTTCTACTACTTTCCCAGGCCATAGCAGAGAACTGGATGGGAAGTGGAGCATCCGGGACTCAAACTGGTGCCCATATGGGATGCCAGCACTGCAGGCTGCGGCTTAACCCGCTTGCCACAGTGCCAGCCCCATTGTCAATATCTTTCTTACTTACTGTAGCATTTAAAAAGTTTTTCATCCAATCCTAAAGCATATAAAACCTTAAACATAAAGTGAATTTTCTATGAATTTTCCTGTTCTGTCAATTGTCTTTTATTTGTTTCCGAGGAATAAGGACCTAAATAGCACCTGAAAAATAAATTTTCTCTTTACTTTCACCAGTATCTTGATGATTTCAGCAGACAGATACACATCACTGATACAAATAAAACAACAAAGTAACTTCAAGGAGATAATTGCACTGCTTTAGCATTTGTAACAACAATAGTGATAGTAGCAGCAAAACCAATCTTTATGATAGTCATTTAAAATGTGATTTAATTGCAGAATTTTCTTTCTTTTATAAAATCTGAAGAAGTTCAAGAATTACTGTCCTATTCAACTGTTGTTACACACAATCAGAATGTGTCACTTTCATAAGAATTTTATTTTTAGATTGCATTTAAGTTAAAATCATCAGTCAGAGGGAGCATACAGATCTTAACTACCAGGACAAATAGAGTTTTTCTGAAACACCCTTGAGATGACTTTGGTTTCTGGCCCATTTTCTAGTCCATCTCTTTTCCTCCACACTTGGCCAACCATGCCAATGATAGACTATACTTTTCACAGTAATAACTGAAAATACTCACAAATTATAACTGTATAATTCCACTCAAATACTTATACAACAAACAGATTGATTTTATCTAGCAATAAGGAAATGCTCTCTCCAATGTCTTGTAATTAGTTCTAATATCAGCAAGCAAATTAAAAGGCATCAGGACAAAATTTCTCCATCAGGCCCTTATCAGCCACTTCATAACCCAAACAGTGGCCTTGCCCTGAACTATAAGGTGGATAAATGAGCAGAATGCTGATTTTGGCACTCAGCTTACTCTTGGATAATCTAGCTCATCCTTCTCAGCTGACACAAGACAGAAATAACATCAAAGGGTGATAAACTCTTTCCTGCAGACCAAGGGTTCCACGGTTCATTGGCCCCAGACCTAATCTATCAATCCATTTTCTACACAATAAAAGGTAAGAAACCCATTACAGATCTGTTATAAGCCCTGGCAGGTGGTCTATGACAAAAATGGAATACATCAACCAACTCAGTATTCAATGTCCCTTCTCTACAGTTTGAAGCACTAGGGGTCAGCTGACATGGATATAGTAGTCAGGATTTAGTGCTAAATTTTTTAGGTACATAAATAAACTCACATATCTTGATGTATGAGTATAAAGATTTGAAAGAAAGGTTAATTTTTGGTATGATTCTGACCTTTTATAAAAATAGCCCTGCAATTTTATTTTTAGATTACACAGTGGCTTTGCAGGTGGTATAATAAATGAAACTGGGTTAGAATTTACAATCCATGCTCTTAAATATGGCCTTTAATCTTCATTCCTTATTCAACTGTAGTTTAAAAAGTTGGCAAAAGAAACACCTTTAATGCCATTTCAAGATTATTAAATTGTAAAAAAGAACGGAAACCCTTCTAGTCTCAGAAATGACTCTACACTCTAGTCAGCAAAAGCACTGTAGAAACAAAAGGAAAGAAAAAATTGATATTATCAAAATCCCTTTTTATTGTTTTAGTTCTTTTTAAAATTTATTGCTTTAGGGCAAACACCTTTGTGCTAGTAAAGGACTTAAAAATATTACACTGAAGGTCGAGTTATGAAATTTTTCTTCTTTTTCTTTTCTTTTTTAATTTTATTTTTATTTTCTGATAGGCAGAGTTATATAGAGAGAGACAGAGAGAAAGGTCTTCCTTCCGTTGGTTCACCCCCAAAATAGCTGCTACGGCTGGTGCGCTGCGCCGATCTGAAGCCAGGAGCTAGGTGCTTCCTCCTGGTCTCCCATGTGGGTGCAGGGCCTACGCACTTGGGCCATCCTCCACTGCCTTCCCAGGCCACAGCAGAGAGCTGAACTGGAAGAGGAGCTACCAGAACAGAATCCGGCGCCACAACCGGGACTATAACCCGGGGTGCCGGCGCCGCAGGCGGAGGATTAGCCAAGTGAGCCGTGGCACCGGCCTCCTCTTTTTCTTTTCATCATCATAATATTCATCTTTATTTTAAATTGATTGCGAACAGGAAATAGAGTTTGCCAAGAATAGTTAAATCTGTTTTTAATTGGAAATTATTTTACCTTTTAAATAAAGTTTTAGACACAGCATATTGAAGTGATACGGTTTAATATGTGATATACATTCTCTCTCTTTCGAATATGTAAATGAGCTGTTGCACAAGAATCAGTGCCTTTAAATTTATACTGGAGTTTTGTTCCTTTATATTTTTAAATAGTATTACATTGAAATGAACAAAGTACCTTGCATTAGGTTGAGTGATCCTAACCGAGCAGCATCTGGCACCATGGTAACTTTCTGCTGACGGTTTCTCATCACTTGACCAAATGGAGATGGGGGAAGAAGTTGAGGAAGCAAGGAAGAGGTGTAATATGCTCTCTGCCTGGATTTCCCAGTTAAATTCAGGCCAGCTGATTGGTTTTAAATGTTCAGGCTTAAGAAGTTACTTACGTCATGTTAACGCTCAAAATGTGGAAATACTGGTGTTCAAAAACAATCTGGACTTACTTAGGCTTTTTGGGCAATGTGAGGGCAAAATTCATTTTTTCCGAGATACATTATCAAATAGGCTAGCTTGTCAAAGACAATAATGAGATGAGAGGAATGGGAAAGGACTGAATGATAACCTTTTGTGCTTTCCTTTAGGGTCTCGGTGTTGCCTTGGTGTCTCCGAGGAGACATGTCCCTTGCTTCCATAATGGTGGTACATACTCCAGATTTCTCCCCATCGGCAGTTTTTATAACTGCTTGATTAAGATACACCAGCAGTAATTCTGTACTTGATTTTTATATTTTAACAATTTTATCTAGTTTTTCAAGTGAACATTTTTGAGCAATTATCAAATACTATGTTAAATAAATTTCCCATGCACTCTCACTAAATTTTCACCTTAACCTGGGGAGATATGTTCTACTATTATCTTAATTTTGCAGATGTTGAACTGAGGTGTGGATATGAGAGTTATAAGGTCACACACAGCTAACAGCTGGGATCCATAATCCATAAATAGTATCATTAATTACTGTAGCAAACTGCCTACTCAGCATTACTTCTACTTTTGTTTGCAAAGTGTCTGATTGATATTGCAAGCAGTGCCTGGAATTTGAATTTTGAAAACTTATAGAGCACACATTCTTAAATTTATTGTAATTAAAGATTGATTAATTTGCTAGTTATAACACTCAGGGTTTAGGACTGCCCAAACTTTACAACTTCAACTTCAGCTTCAATGAAGTGTCAAGAGGATACATGATGACAGGGATGTTGATACTCCTGATAAGAAAATTAGCAATGAGTATAACAACTGTTATTGAATACCATGCGAAGCCTTTCTCTAAGAGTCTAATATTCTTGTAACTAGGGTGATTCCATACATATTTTATCAAGAAGGTCATTCACACATCATTGGAGACAATAAGTGATGACTGTAGTAACTGGGTTCCTGCCACCTCTCAAATAAATATTAAAAATAAAATTTAGAGTGGTACACTTATTAAAGAGGTAGCTATTAAATATTATCATGGGATAACATGCAAAAACCAGGACTTTAAGTGCAAATTGAGGGCTAGCACTGGTGGCATAGTAGGTAATGCCTCTGTCCGTGATGTCAGCATCCCACATAGGTGCTAGTTCCAGTCCTGGATGCTCCACATTCAATCCAGCTCCCTGCTATTGCACCTGGGAAAGCATGAGAAGATGCCCCAAGTGCTTGGGTCCCTGCACCAATGTGGGGGACTCAGAAGCAGCTCTTGGCTCCTGGCTTCAGATTGGCACACCCCTAGCCATTGCAGCTATTTGGGGAGTGAACCAGCAGATGGAAGATCTCTTTCTATCTTTCCCTCCCTGTGTGTACCTCTGCCTTTCAAATAAAATAAAAAGTAAATCTAAAAAAAAGAAAAAAAGAGCAAATTGTGATGTACTCATGACACACAACTTAGTTACATACTACATGTCAGTGTGAAATTATAGGAGGCAAAGTCAAAGATGCCTATGTTATAAACTTTAAATCACTACACCTTTCCCCCAACTCTCTGCCTCAATTTTACAACTATAAACTAGAGCTATGGATATTTACAATGCCAAGCTCTAACAAAGTTATGCATGTCCTTTAAACAAGGCAAGGGTGGGAATTGCTTACAATATGCTTATAGTAGCATATCACACATAGTAGTCACTCACAGGTTGTTGTGGAATGAATAATGAATCAATAGATGCTTTGATGTGATTATTAACTATATAAAGGAAACCTCTAAGATGATAGGTTTCCAAAAACTATCAGACAACAAAATGCTTATTAAATACACAAATTCCATTTTCTTGAATACTGCCATTTAGCACACAGACTTATTAAGGACTATGTTGATTATGTTACAAATACAGTTTTAAGAGATCATTATGAGCATATCAAAGCTCCAATGGAACCATCAATTCCTTGCTATTACTCCCAGACAACTGACTTCAGACAATCATTATTATCACTCCTACTTTATATTTCAGAGCATTTTTTTCAGGGCCCTGTAAACACCAGTCAGCATGGCAACAACTCCAGTAATGATTCTGTTCTTCAGAAAAAAAATAACAATAATTGACCTTGGTTACTATTGGAACAATTTCTTCAACATTGTATTATGTTAGGAAACTGATTGGAGCAAATGTCCATTATTGAACAAGAAGAGGAAAAAAATTTTTAGGTTTTTAAGTTTACTTGTTTTTTTCTTGGTACATGATGGCTAATTATAACTGGCATTACAGGCAAACTAGAAAGGACAAAACACTTATTTATCTAATGGAAATCAAAAAGGACAAATCTAAAATTTTTAGCCCTTAAAAGGATACTTAGAAGTAACAGGATAAGGTGTTGACACAAATTGATCTATATTTCTGGAAATACAGTCATGTCCATTTGTGTAACATGGAAAATGTTTTGTCTTAGGAGTTGTTTAATATTTTCACTTTAATAATTTTTAATATTGTGATTTGGTTTATTTCTGTTTTAAAGCTTTCATATGCACATATATTATTTTGGGAAATCTAATTTTTTAGGTCATGAGAATTAGATTTTTTGTTAGCATGCTAGTAAAATGTTTTAATCTTTTTTTTTTTTTGATAGAGTTTATAGACAGTGAGAGAGACAGAGAGAAAGGTCTTCCTTCTGTTGGTTCACTCCCCAAATGGCCACTACCGCTGGCACTGTGCCAATCTGAAGCCAGGAGTCAGGTGCTTCTTCCTGGTCTCCCATGCGGGTGGAGGGCCCAAGCACTTGGGTCATCCTCCACTGCCCTCCCGGGCCACAGCAGAGAGCTGGACTGGAAGAGGAGCAACCGGGACTAGAACCGGCGCCCATATGGGATGCTGGCGCCGCAGGCAGAAGATTAACCAAGTAAGCCAAGGTGCCGGCCCCAAATGATTTATTCTTTACATGAAATATTTTATATCCCCTATGTAGTAACAAATAAAATAGTATTTTATTATTTACAAATAAGTAGGAAAATATTATATAAATATTGAAATTTACTCAACAAAATACATTTTATATGACTAATAGGAATTCATAACACATACTACATATGAAGATTAATATTAAGAAGTAGGCATATAGCCAATTTTAAAACAACATAAAAATGTTGTCCTACATTACATGATCACAAATGTTCCAGAGTAAGAAGTTTCAAGAAAGCAATTTTATTTTATTAATTTTTTAATTTATATAAGGTGAGCAAATTTCATTTATTTCTCATATATAGATTAAGGAACACAGTTATACTTCCCACCCTACCCTTGCTCCCACCTGTGCTCCCACCCTTCTCTCTCCTTCCTTTTTTATTCTTTCTTTTAATTTTAACAATGACATACTTTCAGTTTACTTTATATCATAAGCTTAATTTTCTACTAAGTAAAGAATTCAACAAATAGTAAGAGAAAAAAAAAGTGTTACTCAACAGTAGAGACGAGAGCTATAAAAAAATCAAATCTCAATATGTTAATTTTGCTCATATATATTACATTTTTGTACTCTATTAGTTACCAAAGATCACGAAAAACATGATATTTGTCTTTTAGAGACTGGCTTTCACTAAGTATAATGGTTTCTAATTTTCAAAAAAGGGCAAAAAGTAACAAAAACTCTTAGATAGTTTCTTTAGAAGAAGCTTCTGCACAGTGAGGAAAATATCACTAGCCTGAGGGCTGGTGCTGTGGTGCAGCGGGTTAAAGCCCTGGCCTGAAGTGCCAGTATCCCATATGGGTGCTGGTTCTAGTCCTGGCTGCTCCTCTTCTAATCCAGCTCTCTGCTGTGGCCTGGGAAAGCAGTGGAAGATGGCCCAGGTCCTCGGGCCCCTGCACCCACGTGGGAGACCCAGAGGAGGTTCCTGTCTCCTGGATTTGGATTGACACAGCTCCAGCCATCTGAGGAGTGAACCAGTGGATGGAAGACCTCTCTCTCTCTCTCTCTCTCTCTCTCTCTCTACCTCTCTCTGTAACTCTGTCTTTCAAATAAATAAAATAAATCTTCAAAAATTTTTTAAAAATATCACTAGGCTGAAGAGAAATCTAACAGAATGGGGGAAAATTGTGAGCCATATATTAGACAAAGGATTATATCCAGAATATAACAGCAACTCAAAAAACTAAATATAAAAAGAAACACATCCAATTAAGAAATGGGCAAAGGACTTCAGCAGACTGTTATGAAAATAAGGATTACAAATGGCCAACAAATATATGAAAAAATGCTCAAGAACATTAAATATCAGGGAAATGCAAAGCAAAACCACAATGAGGTATCATCTCACCCATCAGAATGGATATTATACAAAAGGCAGAGTAACAAATACTGGTGAGGATGTGGAAAAAGGGAAACAGTTATACAATGTTGGTGGGAATGTAAATTAGTGTACCCACTGTGGAAAACAGTATGGAGATTTCTTTAAAAACTAGAAATAGACTTTCCATAAGATCCAGCCATCCTACTACTGGGTATGTACCCCAAAAACATGAACACAGTGTATCAAAGAGATACACGAACACATGTATCAAACATGGTGGTCCCACACCACCATGTTTATAGCAGCACTCTTCACAATAGCCAAAATATGTACTCAACATAGGTATCCATCATCAGATGAATGGATAAAGAAAATGTGATACACACACACACACACACACACACAATGGAATATTATTCAGCTATAAAAAAGAATGAAATTCTACCATTTGTATCAAAATGGATGCAAGTGAAGGACATCAAGTTGAGTGAAATAAACTGGACACAAAAAGACAAACACCACATGTCTCCTTTACATATATGAGATGAAATTTTAAAAGAAAAAATAAAAAAGGGAAAGAAATGCCTGTGTTTATCAATATTGCTGCAAATATAGTTGTGTCAAAATTTGTTTTATATTTTTGCCAGTTAATGGTTATTAATGTTAGATCACTATAGTTGTAATGATCTGTGATTATTTTAAAATGTACTGTATATGGGTGGAATGGTCATCTTTCCATTTGATTATTGTTCATTGCTCTTGTGTATATTACCACTGAATGATGGTCATTTGTTGATTTCTTTATTTACTGGAGCTAAAAGTCCTTGACTATAATGTAAATTCGAAATATATTATCTCAAAAAGTAAAAAGGAAGGAAGGAAGGAAGGAAGGAGGGAGGGAGGGAGGGAGGGAAGGAGAGAAGAGAGGGAGGGAGGGAAGGAAGGAAGGGAAGGAAGGAAGGAAGGAAGGAACCAAGGAAAGAAGGAAGGAAGAAAAAAGGAAAATGGAGGAAGGGGGAAGGATGGAAGGGAGAAAGGGAATATCATTACATTCTTAGAATTGCATCTGTGAACTACACTGAATCTGTTCCCTTAGTATTAAAATTACATTAACATGAAAACATAAAGTATCAGAAAAAATTTAAAAAAGAAACACCAGTTTCTATGAAGGAAGAATTGGAATTCACTCTTTTTGTTTTGATCATATTCTCTACATAAAAATCACCCAAGTGTTACCAAAAGGTGAAAACAACACATTTGTTTTGTAATCACTTAATATTTAAATAGACAGCTATGTGATCTCAAACAAGCCACATGACTTTCCTAGGACTCAGTGTACTTATCCATAAGATGTGAGAGTAATTTAGCTTCACGAGGCTCCTCTATTTGAATAATCCCAAGCGTACAGAAAGCATGCCCTACCTTTGTACTGTTTCAATTAGATATAGGGTTGATACAATAGGATTCAAAAATGGAGAATTATAAAACTTTTGGGTACTTTAAATAATACTCACACATAACATATAAAAAGAGCAGTGACGAATGATAAAGGGATATACAAGGTGATAAGGACAAGAAGGAGATGAAAGAGAGATAAAGGGATAGAGTGAAGAGAAAGGGAGAGTAGAGGAGAATGTACCACATCTACTCCTGGGGCAGAAAAGAAGTGGTCTATATGCATATAGAAGAGTACATTCATAACAGACATACAAAATGTCAATTCATTACAAGGAGAGGAGGAAAAGGGTGATAATGCCAGGGAGAGGTTGGAAGGAGAGAGAAACCCAGCACACACACACACACACACTTCCTCTCCCCCAACATCCACATTCAGAGAACATCCATGGATGTGTGAAGATGATGATTATTGAAAACAACACAGACATGTGTGTAGAAATCATGTAATGAGAAGAGAGAGAGAAAGAAACACAGAGAGGCTGAGAGAGAGGCTAGCTTTTAATAACATTCCCACATTGTGGATCTTAAGACTATTATTGCTAAAGACTGTAAAGGTTAAGTTATACATTAGACAAAAATGATGATACAGCCTCATGATCCTTATCTGAAGGTACCCATAATTTAAGCTAAAGCTTTATTCGGCTTACAGCAGCACTCTCTTTATCTGATTTAAAGAGAAGTTACCCAGGCTACACTAAGGCAACAAACTTTTGCAATGGATTTATCATATGGTTCACCACTCCATTAAAGGAATAACTGGATTTTCACCAAGAACTGTTTTTCTCTTAAGTAATGAAACATAAATATACTCAAGTAAATAGTAAATCAGCTAAACGTGCAGGATGCAGCACATTAGACTTAGCTGTAGAGACAGGCACCTTCCCTCTGATTATGCAATTAGGAATTATTGGAGCTACTATGATGGTAATAAAATGACATAAAAAGGGGTTTTAAAAATTTATAAAAATGGATTTAGAAGATAAGTTGATTTTGGTGCAAAACCTGAAATCCTTGCATATTTTATATAATACACATTTTTCATAAGTTTTTTGAAGATCCTCTTGTATTTGTGATCCAGTGACCACAATCTATTAGTTTCAAGTATATCACCTACTACAGTCCTTGAAATAAGGAGGATGATGGTGGAGAAATGGGAAGATCAAGACTATCTCTCAGTGAATCATAGACATTTTTCCTTTTCAAAAAACTACTGACTTTTACATGGTCCTAAACCTTGCACTGATCATTTGCTTCCTATTCCTATTCCCCAATCTAAGATAACAGAGATGGGGTGGTGAAAACATGACTAAATATTTTTAAATATTTATTTATTTGAAAGGCAGAGTTATAGAGAAGGACAGTCAGAGACACAGAGAAAGGTCTTCAATCTACTGGTTCACTCCCCAAATAGCCTCAATGGCCAGGGCTGGGCCAGGCCACAGCCAGGAGCCAGGAGCTTCAGCTGGGTCTCCCACATGGGTACAGGGGTCCAAGCACTTGGGCCATCCTGCACTGCTTTCCCAAGTGAATTAGCAGGGAGCTGGATCAGAAGTGGAACAACTAGAACTCGAACTGGCACCCATATGGGATGCCGGCACTGCAGGCAGCAGCTTTATCCACTACATCATAGCACCAGCCCCAATTTAATAATTTTAACTTGATCAACGAATAAGATCTCAAATGTCATCTAATGGCAAAGGCGTACCATTGAAATTATAATTTTGCGGTAGGAAACAGAATATTGTGGATGCTGTAATAAGTCTACCCAAGATGTGCTCATAGTCTTAGTTCCAATTTTCTATCATAAGATTTTAACGTTTTATCCTATTGCTGAAGACACAGGACTCTGACTCATGTTTGATAATCCACAAAGCTTCCATTGTACATTTTAGACAATTCTCTGGCATTTCCAACAATTATGTTTGTGTTCCCTTTTACAATGTCAAGATGTACGGGGATATTGTGGGAAATCTCTCTTCCTATGAGAAATGATTTTATTTATATTGTTATGTTGCTATAAAATTTAATTACTGAAACAACACATTTCCTGTATTTTTAGGTGTCCATAACTTTACATGGCATTTTAAAGTCACTGAAAGAAGAAACTTCATTCTTCAGTAGAAAAAAAAATTACTGTAAAAATTTTTTCTGATTATTTACATAAATGAGAAAGTGCTGATATATTAAAGTAAAAAGTATTTTTTCAAATATCTACTTACTTGAATTATAGAGCCCTAGGTTCACATTTTGATTCAATCTCACAAAATTGGTATAATTTCAGTTCCTGAATATTTTATCAGTCCTGTAAGTGATCTGTTACAAGAACTTCTGCATCATCAATTTAAAAATATAACAAATAACCTGACACAATTTAAGATGAAGTCTCAATTATTTCTGTATAAAGAACAGAATTTTTTCTCAGTATAACTTCTTCATACCTCAATATTTTTTATCGTGCTGATGAATAACAAGGAATTCTTTAGAGGTAATTGTACCATTTTTGAAAGAAGTCATTTTACATTACATGAAAATTACAGTTATGCAATATCTTTTTGGCATATATTTGCTCAAAGTTTAAGGGATTACAGTTTGACTTATATTTTGGATTGAAAAAAGTTAACATGTACTAAATATATTCAACAGAGTAATGGATCTGTGGTTATAAGTAGATGAGAGGTTTTAAAGCATCTTTGAAGGTCAAAAACATATCCAGGGTAAGCACACATGGAGCCATATGAAGTAAGGGAGAATTAGTGTTAGGAACTGGGACAGCTGACTCTAGCAGAACCTCTAGAGTGTTTGCATGAAAGACGTCATAGTAGTGGAGTAAGAAGCCGGTTAACATTAGGATACAGAAAAACCCTAAATCAAAGTTTTCTCCTAGTTGAAAATTATCACACAAAGACAGTCTGACCATAGCATTTCCTGATACATAAAAATAAACACAAATCAATAGATCAAACAAAAACTAAATCATTCTTCTCTAAAGAAATTTAACTCAGAATCTAGAGAGAACTCCAGGAGTCCGTGTGAATATCTCAGAACAAATCCCTCTGTATTATGGAAAGTGAAGCTAGTCTTCAGCAGGTGTATCAGCTTTGTACCTTAGCACATGTAGAAGACTTTCCCAGTCAACAAGAAACATTAAAGGATTGGAGCTCTCAGACCATCTTTCTATTTTCTCATTGTTATATAGAAATATATAAAATATCGCTGGTGCTGCGGCTCACTAGGCTAATCCTCTGCCTTGTGGTGCCGGCACACCGGGTTCTAGTCCCGGTCGGGGCGCTGGATTCTGTCCCGGTTGCCCCTCTTCCAGGCCAGCTCTCTGCTGTGGCCAGGGATTGCAGTGGAGGATGGGCCAAGTCCTTGGGCCCCTGAACCCCATGGGAGACCAGGATAAGCACCTGGCTCCTGCCATCGGATCAGCGCGATGCGCAGGCCGCAGTGCGCCGGCCATGGCGGCCATTGGAGGGTGAACCAACGGCAAAGGAAGACCTTTCTCTCTGTCTCTCTCTCTCTCACTGTCTACTCTGCCTGTCAAAAAAAAAAAAAAAAAAAAGAGAGAGAGAGATATTGGATGATTCCCACTTATACGAAATATCTGGAATACAGAAACTCACAGAGATACATAGATTACAGGTTATGAAAGGCTGAGAGGAAGAAGAGATAGGAAACGATTCTTGGATGGTAACAGAGTTTCTGTTTAGAGTGATGAAAAATTATGGAAGTAGATGGTGGTAATGGTTCTAATAAATATGACTGAATTGTATGCTTAAAGGTATTAAAATGACAAATTTTACATTATATATTATCACAATAAAAATAAATTAATACTGTAAAACCACTGAATGTTATGCTTTAAATGGGTGAATTTAATGGTATGTGAGTTATATCTCAGTAAAGCTGTTTAAAAAAGATTGCAACTAAGTCAGTGTGGTACTGATTAATGGGCAGGCAAAATCAAGTGAAAGAGGATAAGCAATTCAGAATCAGATTCATACATATAGGATCACTTGATTTACAACCAAGATGCCTTGGCAGTACAGTGGGAAAAACATTATTTTTCAATAAAACTTGCTGGATTAATTAATGCTACTTTTCATTATAAATTCTTATGTACCAGTTTTGTTTTAAAAAGTAAATTTTAATTTGATAAAACATTTTGATATTATATTTTTAAAGTATCCAAAGTAGAAAGGTGGAGACTCTAAAGTAAATAAGTAGGCAAATAAATAAGTAGCCTTTTGGAGAGGTTTAGCCTACATTAACTATTGATTATGATATAGGAACGAAGTAATTTTGGTTTATGACACTTGTTGAATTAGACCACGTATATCGTGCTTAAATATTGTCAAATAAAAAATGATCCGGCTAAAATAAAACAAAACAAAGCAACAATCTACATACCAACTTTCTCCTCTACCAATAAAGCACTCAGGAAACAAAGCAAATACAAACACTTATAACATTTAACACATGTGACAGAGGAGATGGCTAATGTCTAACCTTTATCCACTGGAGATTTGTCTGTTTGAGCTTATTTTCAAGTTTATCCTGTTCTTCTGGGCTTATGGGAGCACTTACAAGTGCTGTTCCTCCTGCTTCATTTAATTGTTTTAGAATTCCCTGGCGCAGGGGCAACTCTTCTGCCAGTAACTGAAACAGACAAATGCAACAACGTTTAAAATGAATTACAGCACAATTCCAACTACCTTGTCTTCGCTCCTATTGATTAGTCTATCAAAATGAAGCAACTTGACCACAGGCCTACTGGCACTTCAAGTCCCAGCAGTTTTCTACAGAGTACAGAGCTGGTGGACTGAGACATCCACTCTTAAGTAGATAAACCTTAGAATGGACAAAATTACCTTGTCCCTTGGGCATTTTCCAAGAGAAACGTGTTAGGTTGTAAGGTGACCTCTAAAACAATGCCACAAATGGACTTAGCATCTGCAAACAGATTTCTATTAAAAAGGACAATTTGGGTAAGTTCATCATCCTCTTAGGTAGCATCACATGCCAAAGCACACCACAGAATGCCACCAAGTAAGAAACTGCATTATCATTCTGAGAGACCGCTAGTACGAACAGTACACACACTCAGCGTACACAGTGCCAGGCTCTGTGATGAAGTCTGAGTACATTATCTCAGTTTATCTTCATAGTATAATAATAATAAAAGTAGTTCCTACTCATTTTATAGAAGGATACTGAGGAAGACAGATTACATGCCAGTGCCAAGGGAAAAATAACTGGCAAGAAACAGTACTGTGATTCAAACATGGGCAGCTTCATGCTGGAACCCTTGTTTCTGACTCCTTCACATCTCTAAATTTCTCTTATCCATTCAGCATCACCCTGTTTATGCCCTTTCCACAGACCCATAAAATTACAATGGTATTAATCATTAATAACGGTTTTTATTCATTTATGTCATTTACATCAACAGCCTCCAGTACTAGCCACATGATGTTACTTATAAGTAAATAAAATGAATAAAAATATAAAAGCTTTGGTTCCTCAGTCACACTAACCACTTTTCAAAGATCCAAAAGGTGTGTATGACTGTCTCTAAGGAAAAGGATAATTAAGAACATTTACATCATCAAAGAAAGTTGTATTGGATGTTGCTGATCTAGATAATCTAATGAGAAGAGAAAGTAAGATTATTTATTATTAAGTGAATATCACTTACTATGTCTATTAAATGAGCCATCAGTTATACTGCTCTATGTGACACTCAGTACATTTAGAAAAGATGAACTTCTAGAACAGACTGAGTTCATTTTTTCAAGGCAAACCATCTTTACATTATTCCCAAACTTTTCACTTTGAATCTCAAACCCTAGTACAATGTCATATATAATAAGTGCTCAGTATTTTTATAGTGAATTAAATACTATTGTAATGTTATACTTTTTCTCCTGTTCATGTGAAAATTTCTTGATTTATAGAAATAAATGGTTGACACTAGACTAATTTACATGTGTCAACCAAGTGAATCATTGATAAAGAAGCAATTCCATTTCTCTTTGATTATAGAACCTTACAGAGTGAGGATATGAAGGTTCTTCAGAAACTTCATAAAATTGGAATTTAAAAAGTTTATTTTGGTGCAAAGAATTTGAAATCCATGTATACTTTTTCATAACACATGCATTTTCATGAATTTTTACAAGACCGCCCTATGCATTGATTTTAATTGTTTGTATGTGACAAAATATACTTAGATTTTAATTCTATTTTCCACAAACTTTTTGAAGTATCCTTGTAGCAAGCATTGTGAAAGTTTGGTTCAAATATTCACTAAGATATTAGATGCAACTGCACATCATGTTTGACAAATAATAGTGGAGGTAAACTATTCATTTTCCTTTCTTTTCCTTTCCCCCTCCCTTTAACAGTAAAAATAAAAGAGATCCTAAAGAGTTGTTATCCTAAAGCTAAAATCGTGAAAGTGAATTCAGCTGCACAGAGCGTGCCAGTAAGCCAGGTGAAGAAATCAGTAATAAGTAACTATCACAGTAGGAGGGCCAGAAATGCTACTTGGATGAACTGGATGTCTGTTCAAACAGTATGAATGCAGACAAACACCACAGCCTCCTTAACCGTAGACAAAACAAACCAAAACAAAACATCACTTGGCAAATCTATCTTTAATTAAAGGCGGAACTAGTGGGTTTGCTTGGGGTGTTAAGATAGTCCTAAGAAATGGGATTCCTTTTCACAAAAATTCTCCTCAAATATCTAGGTATGTAGCCTAAGACAGAGGGAAACCCTCTGTATGAGGTACTGAAGAGAGGAACCGGTAGGCTCCAAATACAAATAAAAAATAAGGAAATTAAAAGGCTAGTTACCTGATATGGTGGGGTAAGCTATGTATATGTGTTGAAATACATACACGTTACATGTTAATCCAAAATTTAAGTTTAAAAAATAATTCTCATTTGGATTTATGATTCCACATTTGTTCTTAAGTTTCAGTATCTGAAGCCATGGAGGTGTCAAATAAGTCTAAAGATAATTTCAAATTAGTTAAAAAATCTCCCATGTATTATGTATGAATAGATGCAATTTATAGGTAATAAATGCATCTATACATATATACATACAAGAATGCATATAGATTGGGAGCCTATGGCTTAAGACAAAATAAAGTTGTAAGAAAAACACTTTAGTGAAGAACTATAACTTAATTGGCAGAAAATCAATGATAAGCACATTTAAAAATAGATTCATATACTCTTTATATAAGTGAGCCCTGGTGTATTTGAGAAAATAAAATTACTTTGACTTGTTCAAGCTTTTCTTTTAGTTGCTGCTCATTTCCAGGTTCAAGTGGAATACTGGTAATGTTATCTGCTTCTTCCAACCATAAAACAAATTCATTTAAATCTCTTTGAAATTCTGACAGGATATTCTTTTGTTCTTCTAGCCTGCAGAAAGGAGAATAAAGTAGTTATAAGTGACATATTTCTCCAATTTTTTCAAAAGTAAACTGGAAAAAAACATGACAAACACTTTTGAGAAAATGAGCAATTAAATGTTAACAATACATTATTCATTTTAAGGAAATTCATTCATTTTGAACAAAGCAATTTCAATATTTCAAAAATTTCTAAAAGATAAAGGAATTGAAAATGGTCAAGAAAATATTTTATTTAAAATATCCAACATTATTATCATTTTGCATTTGGGCAGGTTTCACAACCTCAGCACTACTGACATTTAAGATCGGCTAACTCTTTGTTGTGATGGACTATCCTGTGTGTTGTAGGATGTTGAGCATCATTCCCGTCTTATACACTCTAGGTGGCAGTAGCAACTCCAAGGGTGGCCATTTGCTGCAGCAGCTAAGAAAACCCTTGTGATCACCACATCACCTATCAGAGTGCCTGGCTCTAAGTCCAGGCTCTGCTTCTGATTCTGCTAATGTGCACCCTGGGAGATAGTATCTGATGGCCCAATTATTTGGGCTCCTGCCACCCATGTGGGAGACCCAAATGAATCCCAGGCTCCTGGTTTCAGTGTGGCCCAGCCCCAGCTGTGGCAGGCATTCTATAGAAGTGAACCAGCAGATGAAAGATCTTCCTCTCTCTCTCCCTTCCATATATATATGTGTGTGTGTGTGTGTACGTATGTATATATTTATACATATATATGTGTATATATATGTATATACACACACATACATAATTAAAAAGCAAAGCAAAAAACACGGTAACAAGTCCGCACTCCTGCTCCATATTGTGACAACCAAAAATCTTTCTAGACATTGCAAAATATCCTGGGGGTGATGCTGGAATTTGGGGAGAAAGTGTCCCAGGTTGAGAACCACTGGAGCAAGTATATAACATGAAGTTGCACATTTTAAAAATGCTTAATTAAAGCATACTTTATAGAAAATTACAGGACAAAAATAAAAGCAAGGGTTTAAAATAAAAACACAAAATGATTATTAAAATGCTTTCCAGGGGGTATGCATTGTGCTGTAGCAGGTAAGGCCACTGCCTGAGATGCTGGTATCCCATATAGGTGTGGGTTTGTGTTCTGGCTGTTCTACTTCTGATCCAGTCCCCTGATAGTAGCCTGGGGAAGCAGTGGAAGATGGCCCAAGCTTTTGCAACCCTGCCACATACATGGGAGACTTGGCTGAAGCTCCTGGCTTCTGGCTTCAGCCTGGACCAGCCTCGGCCATTGCAACATTTAGGGAGTGAACCAATTGATGGAAGATCTCTCTCTCTCAGTCTCTCCCTCTCTCTCTGTAACTCTGACTTTCAAATAAATAAATCTTTAAAAAATAAAATAAAATAAACAATTTCCAAATTATAACTCAGAATCTCTTTGGAGGACACAGAAAAATTGATTTAAAAATACTTAACATATGTTATGCTAGTGAGTTTTTAATTATAGAAGTGCACATACTATATGTTTAATTAGCTATAAGTTTATTCCTATATATTGGATCAAAGACTTATAGATAGGTATTGCATTGAATCTGTAGACTGCTTTAGGTAATATAGACATTTTAATTATGTTGATTCTTCCAATTCATGAGCCAAGGATACATTTCCACTGCTTTGTGTCACTGATGACTTCTTTCATCAGTGCTTTATAATTTTCATCATAGAGACCTTTTTACTTCTTTGGTCAAATTTATTAATAGATATTTTATTTTGCAGTAGCTACTGAGAATAGTATTTTGTTGTTGATTTATCTTTCAGTGAGATCATTATTAGTGTATAGAAATGCTACTTTTTTGTATGTTGATGTCCATATCCTACAACTTTATGGAACTGGTTATCAGTTATAACAGCTTTTTGGTGGAGTGTTTAGGCTTTTCCATGTACAACGTCATTTCATCTTCAAACATGGATATTTTTACTTCTTTTCTAATTTCAATTCCCTTTCTTTCTTTGCTCCTGATAGTACTTCCAAAACTATATTGAATAAAAGTGGCAAAGTGGACAACCTCGTGTTGCTCCACGTCTAAGGGCATTGCTCTCAGCTTCTCCCCATTCAATATGATATTGCCTATTAATTTGTCATAAATAGCCTTTATATTTTTGAGATATGTTCCTTCTACACCCAATTTGTTGAGGGTTTTTATTATGAAGTGGTGTCAAATCTTGCCAAATGTGTCTGCATCTTTTGAGTTGACCATATGGATTTGTTCTTCATTCTGTTGATATTATTTAAGAACTTTATTGATTTTCAAATGTTGAACCACTCTGCATCTCTGGGATAAATCCCATTTGATCATGATGTATGATCTTTTTTGTTGTATTTTTGCATTTGCTTTGCTAGTATTTTTGTTGATAATTTTTGCATGTATGTCTATCAAGGATATTGGTCTTTAGCTTTGTGTTGTATCTTTGGTTTTAGTATCAGAGTGACGATGACCTCTTAAAAAGAGTTTGGCAAAGTTTCATCCTTTTCAATAGTTTGGAACAGTTTGAAAGGCATCTGGAGTTAGTTCCTATTTGTATGTTTTGTAGAATTCAGTAGGAAATCCACTGGAGTGTTGGATTGTGTCCCAGCTGCTCCATTTTCAACAAAGTTTCCTGCTAATGGGCCTTGGATACAGTGGAAGGTGACCAAAGTACTTGGGTCCTTGTCATTCATGGGAGAGACCAGGATAGAGTTTCTGGCTCCTGGCTTTGACCTGGGCCAGACCATGTGTTGTGGCCATTTTGGGAATAAACCAGCAGTAGAGATTTCTCTGAGAGGGAGAGGGAGGAGGAGGGAGAAAGGGAGGGATGGAGGGGGGGGGGGAGAGAAAGACTCCTAGCTAAACTGTCCCCTGACTGCAGGTGACTGGTGAGCACAGGAAAGATAAACAGACGTCTTCAAATAAGCTTAGTTCAAGTTCACTGCTTAGAAAAAAAATAGTAAGTTGCTAAATGTAATAGATCTTTAGGTAATCAAACAGCACAAAAATGAAATGAGTCTATTTGAAAATTATAGTTTCAATTATGACCAAAAATAAGCATTAAGTAAACACAAACATAACTTCAATATAGTCATATAATAGATTGGGTATTTGTATCTATATGTGCCTGTATTTTCCTAATTTATTTATGCTGATTAACAGCTACTAGAATATGAAACCATATTATTTTATTAAAATATGAGGAAATATCTTGCATCTTTCAAGAATTTTCTTCAATAATAATGAAATACTCTGAATTCACAAACAATAAAATGCTAACATTTAATAAGGAGTATTGCAAAACTTTGGCTGTATGTTTGATTAATAAGTTTTGTATTATGATCAATTTAATTAACTAAATACTTGTTGAATACTCTAATGAACTTTTAAGGTGTATTTTGGAATGAAGCATATGCATTTTAATGTTAATAGTGTTTCAGTAAAATCCATTTCATGTAAATACTTTCTAGAAATGAATATTTATCTTTTTGCATTATAAGTATTTTATAAGTATTTTAACTTATAAGTCTCTGTTTTCAAGGAGGTGTTTGTGTTTTTTCTTTTCTTACTGTTTGTTATTTGGTAAATTATTTTTAAGAAATATATTTAAAAGCAGACTTAAATCAAATGATTTGCACTGAAAACAAATTACAGTTTTTTGTTTTGTTATCTTTTAGGAGCTATACATTTCTCCAAATAGATGTATTATATATATATATGCATATATCCACACATATATATATATACACACATATATAAAAGTAGACATATAACTGTATAGGTCAATGGTTTTTTTAAATGCTTATTTTACTTATTTGAATGACAGGGAGAGATAAAGAGAGAGAGGGAGACAGAGACAGAGACAGAGACAGAGAGAGAGAGAGAGAGAGAGAGATCTTTCATCTACTGCTTTACTCCCCAAAGGGCCATAAGAGCCAGGACTGCTCTAGGCCAAAGCCAGGAACCTGGAATACCATACAGGTCTCTCTTATGGGTGGCAGGGACCCACAGGCTTGGAACATCTTTTGCTACTTTCCCAGGCACATTAGCAGGGAACTAGATTGGAAATAGAGCAGGCAAAACTTGAACTGGCACTCCTATATAGGATCCTGGCATCATAGGCAACAGCTTAACCTGATATGCCACAGTGCTGACCTTTCAATGATGATTTAAACATTTCAATGGTGATTTTAACATTCAAATACTGTAACTCTGTCTCTCAAATAAATAAATAAAAATCTTTAAAGAAAAGATGGATATGTTATGTACCTTGTCTTGAATCTCACTCTTGTTGAAAAGAAAGAGTATGTAAACTAAGGATTCTGAGTATGATAAGAGGATAAATTATTTCTAGAGCAGAGCTTGGGCGACATCGAAGAGAACATAGTGGCAGGAGCCTAGAGCATGAAGGAAATACTTTATGCTGAAACACATAGCCTGTGCAAAGATAGGACCTTGAGAGAACTACAGCTAAACTCATCCATTCACCTAACAAGCATGTGGGGATCAATCTTTTGCCACGCAATGAAACCTTGTCCAAAGTCTGTCCTGGGACATGTAAGCTTGCGTTCTCCCCTCTGTCTACTCTGAACACAGGAGTTAGAGGTATACTGTGGAAAACCAAGCCAGATATATATCATACTGCATTTAAAATATTCCACTGCTTCCTAATTCATTCACGATAAAGCCAGAGTTTTTACAGTGCCCTAGGAGGATCCAGACTTGTGCTGTTCAATATAGTAGGCATTATATTGAAACACCTGAAAGCTTTGGAGCTTTCTCAGCACTTGAAATGTGGCTGACAGGTATTGAGATAAACTATGTAAAATGCACATGAGATTTCAAAGGTTTGTACAAAAAGAAATAATTATCTCTATCTTTTGCTTAATTTTGTTGTGAACTTAAAATTGTGCCAAAATTTATGTATATAAAATTTTACTTTTTATTTTGAAGATTTATTTATTTGAGAGTTAGAGAGAGAAAGAATCTTCCAACTGCTGGTTCACTCCTTCTTTGGCTACAATGGCCAGGACTGTGCTGGCCTAAAGGCAGGAGCCAGGAGTTTCATTTGTATCTCCCACATGAGTCATATTCTGCTGCTTTTTCCAGCCTTAAATTAGCCTTGGAGGTGGATCACAAGTGGAGCAGCCAGGGTAACCACAAGGGATGTCAGCGTTGCAGGTGGGGGCTTTACCTGCTATGCCACAACACTGGCCCCCAAATTTTAGAATATTATATCTCATTAATACTTTATGTATCACACTGTATCTTAATACACTGAGTTAAATAAATTTATTAAAATTAATTCTACCAGTGGCCTTCTACTCTTTAAACATGGTAATAAGAAAAATTTAAATTACATTATATAGCTCACCTACTTTTTTCTATTGAACACAAATTTATGAGATCTACTGGCTCCTGTCTTCTCATCTTTCAGTCACATTTCCATCTGCTTTCCTTTCTTTTATCTTTCCTGAGAACCAGTTGCCTCCTTGCTGTATTCCTCAAACACATAGATGAATCTCTGCTTCTAAGTCTTTGCCATTGCTTTTCCATATTCCTGAATGCTCTTCCTTCAAATATCAAACACGTGTGGATCCCTAACCTCTTGCACATCCTCCCTGATGATCTCACATAGAATTATATTTCCAGCCTCAGATTTCTATTTTTTCCTATTTTCCCTTTCTCATACTCTGTAACTTGGTTATTTACTTGGTGTATTATCTATTTCAAATACATGAAATTAAACTTCCCAAGTATAATGATTTCCATGTGTTTAATTTGTTGCTGTAATCCTTGCCCTGAAACAATATCTGGCATAGAATAGATGCTCAATAAATAACCGAGTGAATGAATGAATTCTCTCATCATTCTTTTCAATCTTGCATACATTTCTGTTCTAAAAAATATTTCACACTGTGCAAACTGCTGACTGTGAAATACAGTCTACTTCACACACCCATGGGCAGTGTAGCATATCACTAAATTAAAGACACCAGCAGTTGCAGACCATAGGATGCCACCATGTTAAGTTTCAAAGGGGAAGGAGGTAGGAAGTGGGAATGGGTAGGAAGTGGGAATGTCAACTATGACACTTATTACTCTGAGGTTTTATTCCATGAAGAAACTTGTTCTTTTTAGATTGATTGAATTTTGTCATATATCCTTCTTATGTATACAAACAAAAGTAGAATATAAGTGAAAAGCCTGGTTGAGTTATTTCTGAAGCATCTTCATATTTAGAGTCTGCCTTTCTTGTATCACTTTTTCCTTCAGAACATGGGACACAGAGAAGATTGGAAATGGTTGGTAATAGAAACAATATTATTGTTGCTTCTCCATAAACCCTATGGGGACATAACTGATCTCAATTGCTTGCAGCCTGTTTTAAATTGTGGGAAAACATAATTTTCTCTCAGACTCTGGCCTTAGAACCAAATATTGAAGAGGAAAAAAAATCCTACTACAGACATGTTTTATTTCTTAAAAGTTCTAACCCTATTCGATCCCTGGGTCTACTCTTTCAAAATATGAGAGAGAGAGACAGAGAGACAGAGAGAGACAGAGAGATCATTCCTAACAAGGGATCAAGGGTTCTCTCCCCAAATGCCCTCAACAGCCCAGGATAGGCCAGGCTGAAGCCAGGAGACAGGGGCTTACTTTGGGTCTCCCTCATGGGTGGCAGACACCCAAGTATTTGAGCCATCACCTCCTCCCTTCCAGAGTGCACATTAGCAAAAAGCTGGAATCAGGACTGGAGCCAGGACTTGAAATCAGGTACTCTGATACAGGAGGTCGCATCCCAAGCAACATCTTAACAGCTGTGCCAAATGCCCATTCCATTTCTACTTTTTTGTTGTCCAAATTTTTGTCTCCGTTAATATTAGACTGCAGATCATCTTGCACACTGTTCCACACACTTTTAGTTAAGAAAACCTTTGCTAAAATCTGATTACATTTGTAAAACCTAAACAGACTGATAAGACTTTTTTCATCTTTCATATAGAAACAGACATTTTTGAAGCCGAACCACCCCCAAAACCCAAAACGAAGCAAAAACTGGAAGAGCAGACATGAGTAACATCAAAACAAAACAAAAAAATTCCCAAGCTTAGAATAAAATTCCAAAAGCAAACACCACCACCCCCTCACTGACACTCTAAACATATCTCAAATTACTTTGTTGCCTATTTTTTTCCTCTTAAGAATATTCAGCCAAGACAAATAGGGCAGATGTACTTATTCATTATAATAGCGATTTATACATTTGGGATCAAACTGTATAAATATTCTGTACCTATTTTCTTCATTTAAATTCCATTGTTAGTATTTTTCTTAGGTCATTAATTACTCTCTGAAAAGCTGACTTCTGAGATCTGAGTAATAAGCTATATTTGGGAACACCATATTTCACCATTCTTGTCTTATTAGGCATTTCGCTTGGTTCCAATTATTCATTATAATAAATAACTCTATAGCAAATACATTTGTTTATGCATTTTGGCTCACATATTTGCTAAATGCCTTGGAATAAGGAAGAAAAATTAACAATAAGAATCCTAAGGATTTAGATATACATTGCTAATTATCTTTGCAACACTGATACTAAGAACCTTTATAAACTCCTACTGATAGTTACAAAATTCTACTCTTACCAAATCTTTACCACTTTTGAGCACTATGATTTATATACTTGATAGAAAAATATGTTCTGCATGGATATTTGTATATTTTTAGTAGAAAAGTTGAAAAATGTATGTTTATGCCCATTTGTCATTTTACGTTTCTATTGTCAATTTTCTGCTATGTATGCTATGCATTTTTCAACAATGTTTTCTTATTTATTTGCAACAACTCTTCGAATTATCATAAATCACCTTTATTGTGAATAATCTTACAGTTTCCCTTTTACCTTTAAGTTTTGCATTTTTTGTTTCTAAGTTAGAATTTATTTCTACTATTTCTTTCATTGAGATTATTCTCAAAATAGTAGCCATGCTATAATTATTTATTTCTTTATTCTAGATCTTTATAACTTCATTTTAAAAATCTAATGTTTAATGCATCTTAAATTTATATAGATTATATTTCTGCCCTTGAAAGTTTTCTCAGAAATTGATATTTTCTTCCAAGCACATCTGTTCTCTACTGATTTATGGCACTTTCTTCATTAAAAGGGTTTATATTACTAAGGTTCTGTTTGCTGATTTACTGTAGAGTTTTGTGACAGTAATACACTACTTCAACCCCTTCAAAAAACTGTTCAGTTTCTAGTGGACTATCTTCTCTACCACTTTAGCTATCTTAACATTTGATCAAATTACAAAATAAAAATTGAGGATTTTGATCACGATTACATGAAATCAATACATCAGTTTGTGAAGAATTTTTGTCTTTTCAATATAATTTTCTAAGTTTTCTATGTTTACAATACATTTGGAGACTGAGAATACCTGGGACCCTATCTGGGTACTATAAATAATTCAGCATATTTAATAACTAACCTTCAACATAAGTTTGAAATACAGAAATTTGCATATGATTTTATGGATATTAACCATATACTAACTTCAAAAACTCTTAAGAACTTCCTGATATAATAAATCACCACCTACAAAGTAAACATTTTGGCCAGGTTCTTTATCATAATCTTTTCTTTCACATAGTGTTTGTTGAAAACTTTTTTTCTGACGATTAATTTTTTTAAAGTAAGGCATCTTCTATAAAATGAAAATATTTCATAGTCATTTCATGTTTAGATTTGTTTTTTATACTTTGAAATATAAAAAAAGATGGTGCCAAAATCCCATCGGGGCCTCGTTATAATCTGCTTTTCCAAGCGCATGTGTTTTCTGAAATTTCAAAAGCCTCGATTTGAAGTTTTAAAAGTTGCAATTTGAATTTATGTATTCAGATGATTGCAGAAAGGCGAAGGAACACAGTTAGCATTTCCAGGCTTGTCTCCTGACGGAACAGTTTAAACGTGCTTTATATTGGCATTCATCACATGAAGTGTTATTTCTTTGTTTACCTACTTACTTAATGCTTACGGTAGGATTTATTCAGGCATGTGGTAGTAATAATAATGAATGGGATATTTAACATTACCCATCTGCAATTAAGTGCTAAATATTTTACTTTTAGAGGCATTTCAGTACATTTAGTTACTTATTTTTTTTAAAGAATGGCTTCTGTTTGAAGTATTGGCTCTGTTACCGTTTACATTATAAATGCTCCTAACGCAGTTGAAAGAATCACACATTATGATTGTGAGAGATTTGCATAATCAGAAAAGAAGAGTTACTGATGTGTTGCTAAATTCAATGAATTTAACATTAACTCTTAATGAACATTTTCTGTGGGGCTGCTCTTAGGGGAAGAGGAATGGATTGTCAAATCACATGGCATGATTTCAGTGGGAGGGAAAGCTACCAAGTGTTTCAGGAAAAGTACTAGATATTTTTGCATTTAAATCACTTTTCATACTCCGTACACCCCCTGTATTGCCTTCCTAATGCTCTCAAGGAAGAAATTGAAGCTCAGGAGATTTACATACCGTATACCCAAATATAAGGGGGCTATCTCATTTTCAAATCAGATCTCCTTCAAGTTTTTGACCAATTTTAACATAGAAACTTTAGAAAATTTAGGTAGAATCATCAGTTGTCTAAATAAAATACTTAATTCTTTAATTTCATTGTGTATATATGTACTAACTTAAGATTATATATTGCAAAACATTACATTAATTAGGAAGATTACATTTCTCCACTCACAGTTCATGCAACAATTTGGTTCAGTTCCTTAACATGCATCTTCACCATTAGAATTTCCATTTTGATGGATGCACTGAGTGACCTCAGTTTTCCAAAAGGTATCATTGTCACTTACACCTATATGGCCTGAGGTACAATACTTCTGAATCCATGTGTAATGATCCACTAGGAATTTTATTGCAAACCACAAGCACACATTTACATAAGAGCATTTTGTTATATAAAGAGTTTTTCTTTTCTCTGTGCCATATGTCCATGAACTATATAATGTAACCACTCACTGAGCTGCTTTTAATAGTATTCTTTCTTTCCAGAGCTGCTTTATAATGGTATCCAACACTAGAAATTGTGATATCATAGCACCAAAATTAATCTCTATACTCTGTTAAAGTTGTTTTCTTCTGGTGTGTTGTTGTTGTTGTTGTGCCTATATCAATGGAACTCTACAAGCCACCAAAATGAGCATGGAGATTAAGTCTAGCCAATGTATCTTTCCCATACAATATTTTGTTGTTTTGAGTAAGGTCAAAGAAGCAAGTGACTTTTAATTAGAAAAACTTTCAAAGGATTCAAATGTAAGGTAATTTTCACTTGAGGAAAAAAATTCATTTTTAGGTATACATAATAACTTGCCAGGTCACACATCTATAGGACATTGTTAGAATCAGAAATCAAGCATCGACTCTATTTTAAACCAACATACCCCCCATAGCTGATCAGTACTTGAGTCACACAATTAGGCATTCTCTTGTTTTTCCTACAGTTTGTGCTTGGTAGAAATGAAGCATTCCTAAGAGGGATAACATATCAAGGCTTCTCATTCATTTATGTTTCACTACTAAGGAAACAATTGGCAACTTGTGGGTAGGTTTGGACAGTGATAAGGTTTCGAAGGACTGAAGTTTGATGCGGAGCATACCTGAAAGGAACAGAAGTTGGAGTTTAATGCTGCAAGTTATCCCCTGAGTGAGTGAATTTGGGAAAGTTAGCCAACCTCTACAGGCTTTAATTTCTTTGTTTGAAAACGGAACACTCCTTACTTCAGAGTTTGGTTGTGAGGATCAAAACTGCTCTCAGAAACCCAAGTTTTAGTCTAGTATTTCACTAATAGCATCCAACAAATAACAGAAAATAAAAGGAGATAGAAACAAGGAAGAATACAGATATAGAACTGTCTGTCTCAGAATTGTGCCTAGTCTATATACATATAAAGATATTTATAAAGCATGTATGGGTGCACAGAGGGACTGCTTGAAACTGAACTTTTTGATGAGTCATCTGACAGGGCTACTTCTCTCTTCTGACAAATTACTATCACAAATTTTGCTGGAGAAACACAATTAGAGTCTTAGTGTCAGCCTGCAAGTGAATGCGCCACCCAATGAGGGCCTTCAAAGTAGAGCAGAGGTACGATTTCAAGACAGCACTCCCTGAAGGTCTACTAGTGTTCAATGATATGGCAGTGAATATGGGCCACAATCCCACCTCATGGAATTTAAATCCTATTGGAGGAGAGGGGAGGCAGACAGTAAACAAGAGCTAAATTACATGCATTGTGATATAGTGTTAAGAGCTACAGAACGATGAAGCAGAAAAGGAAGACACAGAATCTTTGGGCAGACGGTTGGAGGGTGTGGGGAGCAACTCGGACTAGACTAAGTTACTGGAATTAAGACTTATTCTATGCATCTGCTCTCCCACAATATGGCGCTGGGAGAGGAGTAAACAACTTCTACACAGCTGCCTCCAGTTTAACCAATAACCTGCAGGAGCTGATCCTGCTCCTGATTGGAGGAGGGCAGCGTACTCGGCGTGTGGGTAGCAGAGTTGGGATTGGCGGAAGAGGACTATAAAGGAGGAGAGAGACAACATGCACCAGGAACATCTATCTGAAGGAACACCTGAGCAGCCCCCGAGAGAGCCGGCTGGCGGTGTGCTGCTCCCCCGCGGAAGTGGGGAAAGTGGCAGGGGGAACCGCCCCTCCATGGAGGTGGAGGGGTTGGCAGGCAACCCGGGAAGGACCAGCAGCAAACCTGGGAAGGGCCGAGCAGACAAAAGAACAGCGCAGGGTCCTGTGTCGTTCCTCCACGAATGGGGGAGCGACAGAGAGTAGCTGCAGTTTATAAGTGGCAATCAGGAAAGGCCTCACTGGGAAGGGATATCTGAGCAAAATGCTATGGTAGGGACTGGCTAGCTCTTCAAGTAACTGGACTCTTCTTTTTCTATTCATGCGCTCAGCTGCCATTTTCCAGTCTCCTTTTGCATTAGGCATGACTACATGAGTGAGTTCTAGCAAATGGAATGTGTATAAAAGTGATGCTCACGAATTCAAGGCCAGGCTCGTTATGTGTCCTCCTCCACCTCCCCCAGGCACAAGCCAGAATCATACATGTGCTATTCTTTGCCTTTCTAGTACAGAAATGTATCACTGTGTTCCTAAATCTGTTTATATGAAATATATGAAATTTGTTTACCTTAAATAAAATATATAAAAAAGAAATCCACTGCTTAAGATGTCAAAGTCACAATATCAATTTGCACTGGAACCTCAGGTTTCCTGCTAGAAAACTGGGACTCATCCTTGTTCTTCACTCTCCTCTCTTCCCAGAGTATATTGAGAAACATGACTTTGGGGTGGCATTGTAGCATAGCTGGTTAAAGCACCACCTGTTACACTGGCATACCATATGAGAACCTGTTCAAGTCCCAGTTGCTCCACTCTGTATTCAGCTCCCTGCTAATGTGTCTGGAAAAGCAGTGTGAAGTGGTCCAAGTGCTTGGGCCTCCGCCACCCACATGGGAGGCCTAGATGGAGTTCAGAGCCTCTGGCTTTAGCTTGGCCCAGCCTCAACCATTGTGATCATTTGGAGAGTGAACCAGCAGATGGAAGATACCTCTCTCTCTCTCTCTCTCTCATTCTCTCTCTCCCTCTCTCTCTTTCAAATGACTAAAATATTTTTAAAAGAAATATGACCTTATTCCACTGAAGATGTCTCTTGAATTAGCCTACTTTTTCCCCCCATTCTTCCTACCACTCCTTCTCTCATCCTCTCTGGCTGGTTCCTACCAGGATCTCTGAGGTCACTCCTTAATTGGCTTCTACTTCTCATGTTGTCTCCTTTGTTTCCATTTTTTGACACTTCAGAATGTGATATCTTTCTAAAATATGTTTCTGATCATGCCCTCATACCTTCAATAATTTCTTAGTGTCAATGGGGTAAAATCCACCCTCTTTAAAATGGGTCAAAGAGCTGTTTGTGATCTGGTTTGTACTTCTCTTTTATTATCTTCCTTTGTGCTTTATAACCCATTGAACAATTTAACCCCTCCTTGAAATGTAGTACTGTATTCATGTCAAGACTCCTCAAACATAGTTTCTTCTACTGAAGATGCTCTTGCATATATCTTGTTTTAAGTATCTTCCAACCAATCTCACTTTAGACGTCACTTCCTCTACAAAGCTCTGCTTGATTAAGTAGATTCCCCTTCCCAACCAAGGATAGGTTACAGGTCCTTTAGTGTAGTTCAATGGCCTCTCATGATGTTTCTATGCCAGGAAATACTGCGATTTTCTTTGTTGATGAGTACACTGAAAATGTTCTGTCTACTGTGATTATACTCTATTCTCAGTATTTAGCATATAGTATGTGTTCAGTCCTTAAATTAATAATCTGAATGGCATGATCTTAACTGGGTATCTGAGAATAATAACATTCAGAATAATCTTGGGAGATTGTCCATGAAAATGAAAGAGTGTATATGACTAGGTGGGAAGGTTCTCTCCAAAATTAACTACATCCAACCAAGGAAAGCTATATTCCAGTGGTTTTCAAACTATGGCCCATGGATCACATAGTGCCTATCACTTGTTTTGGTAAAGTGTTATTGGAACATAGCCACACCCATGCTATTACATAATATTTATGACTGCTTTTCCACTGTAATAACAGACTTGAGTATTTGCAGCAGAGATCAAATGACCTGCAAAAGGAAAGATATCTACTATCTGGCACTTTACTAACCATTACCAACATCTGCTTTGTGTTAAATCCCTTTCTTAGACATATACCAGGGATTGACGGTGTGAGAATTCTGATGTAAGAACTTTTTAAAAAATATTTATTTTGGAGGGCCAGCGCCGTGGCTCACTAGGCTAATCCTCCACCTGCAGCGCCGGCACCCTGGGTTCTAGTCCCGGTTGGGGCGCCAGATTCTGTTGCGGTTGCTCCTCTTCCAGTCCAGATCTCTGCTGTGGCCAGGGAGTGCAGTGGAGGATGGCCCAAGTGCTTGGGCCCTGCATCCCATGGGAGACCAGGAGAAGCACCTGGCTCTGGATCGGCACAGGGCGCTGGCTGTAGCGGCCACTTGGGGGGTGAACCAACGGAAAAAGGAAGACCTTTCTCTCTGTCTCTCTCTCTCACTGTCTAACTCTGCTTGTCAAAAAAAATAAAAAAAATATTTATTTTGGAAAGAGAGAGAATAAGGAGGAGGAGGAGGGGAGGGGAAGGGAGAGGAGGAGGGGGAGGGGGAAGGGGAGGTGGAGAAGAAGAGAAGAGAAGAGATGAGACAAGAGGAGGAGACTGTTCCCATTCACTAGTTCACACCCCAAATGCCCTCAAGGGCTTGGGTTAAAGTTGGGAGTTGGGAACTCAATCTAGGTCTCTTATGTGGGTGTCGGAAATCCAATAACTTGAGCCATCATTGCTGTCTCCCAGGGTGTACATGAGCAGGAGCTAGAATCAGAAGCTGGAATCAGGTAAAGAACCCAGATAATCTGATATGGGTCATGGGTATCTTAACCAGTGTCTTAACTTCTAGGCTAAAACCCAGCCTGAAGAATTTCTCTATAATCATTTTAAGCAAGTTATATTTGTGATCATGAACATGTATATGGCCATTAGAACTACTCTCCAACCTCTGAAACAATCATTAATACTTTACACAATTATTATTTCACAGGATCCAATATGAGGACATCTAACATGAAAATTAAACAATGCGTCTGATTATAAACATGTGCTCTCTTTAATTTACTAAAGTTTCCAAGTACAAAAAAACTTTACTAAACTTAGAATCACACATGTTTCTGTCTCTTTTTCCTCTTCTTTGTTTTTACACCATTCAAGTTTCTTTCCTTATTTTTCTTTTTCCTAGCCCTAAACCAACTTTTTCACTTTGTTTATACTTGAACATCCTTTTTTGGTTACTCTGTCTTCTTTCTCTGGGTTTTATGGTAAGCTTTATTACCATGGCTATATTTTGAAATCTGTGGGGGGTAGTCATAATTTGTACCCACAAATGTTATCAGTTGTACTAACACCATGTGCATCCAATGGAATATAAGTATATTCAATAGAGAAGAAAAAAACAATGTTCTTCAAATAGAGGAAAAGGAACATTTTGTTCACCATTTTCATCCTGGAGAAGAAAGGGCAGAGTATTTTCATTTCATTTATGTGAAATCTGCACATAATTTCAGGTAAGTTCTTCAGAAACATAGGCTACTTACTGTTCTTTAAAAGGACATAGCCACAGGACGTACAAGAACAGTTACATTCCCTAAAATAGCAGTTCTGGAAGGATGGCCTTGGAAGCACCAGGGGTACCTAAGACCCATTCAAGGCGTCTTTGAGGTAAAAATTATCTTCACAGTAATACTAAGATGTTATTTGCCTTTTCCTCTCCTATTCTCTTACAAGCTTTCCAGAGATTACATGACATGAAATATGGCAACACATTGAATGCAGAAACAGATATAAGAACCTACCCTTAAAGAGATTTGCAAAACTGTGAAACAATGTCACTCTTCTCATTATATCATTTTGTTATAGAAATGATATTTTAATAGAACATTTATTTTTTAAATAGCAAAAGGAATTTTATATTAATAAATATTTCAAACATTTCTTAGTTTTAATTTCAAACACTGTAATCTATAGAAAAAAAAGTTCTCTGAAGTCTTGATTAATTTTTAAGAGAGTAAAGAGATCCCATGATCAAAAAGGTCGACAGACATTGCTGTAGATGTAGAGAACTGTGCTTAATGAATTTAAGTTCTACATAGCATAAATGAGGAGATAATTTCCTGGAGAACAGAAATACCTCCTTGTCACCAAGCACAAATAATGGCAGTTTATCATGCTTATCAAAGAGTTCAGCATCAGTCCTGAGATAAGTAAATAATCCAATATGAAATGAAAATTAAGACAGTACATTAGGTATGATGAACTTTACCACAAACATTATAGATGGAGTCCACAAATTTGCCAAACAATTTATAAGAGACAGAGGAAGGTGAATAATGTAAGCCAAGAACCATGAGGGCCAACTTTTAGAGTTAATGATCTGCCTAAATATCTACCAAGAGCCTGCGTGATATGCTAGGCTAAGTAGGGCACCTTCAAAAGATATACACACTGCTTTTATGAGAGATGATTAAGCACTGAGGCAAGGTGGCTTGTCATTAATTTCATTTCTTTTTTCATCAACAAATATTTGCATTCCACAGTGTACCAGGGATTGATTTTGTCACCAAATGTTGAATGTCTAGGAGGAGATTCAGATGTGTTATGTGAACGGGTTTCCTTAAAATGCAATAAGCATTGAAGTGCAGCTATGTACCCAATAAATATTTATTATGCATCTCTTAAGTGCCAGGCATTGTACTAGCTGGATGTTCAGGGTGAACAAAATAGACTCAGTGCTTGCCCATATGAAGCTGATAGCATCACGGGCAATAAAAACTAACTAAATATATCAATCATGCAAATAACTATATTAATGTAAACCATAAATGTCTGAAGAAAAATTAAGACTTTTATGAGAGAGGACTTCTTTATTTGCAAACTTCCAGTTTCAGAACGTATATAGATAGGCTGCACTTAAGTGCAAGCATGCATGATCTAATTCCTCTTTCCATGAAGAAACAGTATCAGTGGTCACATATAGTTATTCTAGTTTCAAATCTTTTACTTTTGACTAAAATGTATTGCCTCTGTTCATGCGTATTTTTAATGTGATTTATACATGTTGTTAACCTTTGGTATGTGTTGAATACAAAAGCAAAGAGAAATATTAAAAAAAAAGTAATGATGCACCATCATCATGGCTCAGTTAGTTAAGCCACCCAATGCCATCATCCTATATGGGCACTGGTTTGAGTCCTGGCTGCTCCACTTCTGATCCAGCTCCCTGATAATGCATGTGGGCCCCTGCCACCATGTGGGAGACCTGGATGGAGTTCCAGGGTCCTGGCTTTGGCCTGGCCGCAGTTCTGGCTCGTGTAGCCACTGGGAAGTTAACCACAGAAGAGAAGATCTCTTTCTTACCTCTCTCCCACTTTTTTCCCCTTTTCTTCTCTCCTTCCATCTCTGTAATTCTGCCTTTCAAATAAAATACATCTTTTTTAAAAATAAGAAGTGATGATGATCCAAGATCTCCAACATTTAGAATTTTTTCAGATGGCTTAATCAACTATCTATGGGTTTCCTGAATGGTTACATATGGTCTAAGAAAAATGTACTTGCAAAGAGTCATTAGGAATGTAACCTGTTCCCAAGGAGAACAAGCACTGGATTTTATTTTAGTTGAGAAGGATATGGTGAATGTAACTGTGAGTTCTTCTGAGTAAGTAACTTGGAAATTGAGCTCTGAACAATATGTAAATATTGGCTAGATGAAGCAAGAAGGAAAAACTTCAATACAGATGAATCATCTTTCCTCTAGGCAAAAAAAAAAATATGTGGGGATTCAGAAAGATTCAATGTGGTAAGCAATGTAGAGAGTAGCAGGAGGCAGGCCAGAGGGATTCTCAGGGGTCAAGAAGACGTGGTAAGAACTTGAATTTTATCTTAAAAACAATGATGAACAGTTTGCTAAGGACCCTAACAACTCAAATGGTGGAATTCTCTCTCAGGAGCCTGGGAAATATATTCATTTGTGGACAATAGCAAAAATAGTGAAAAAATTCAAGTCTCCATTAAGGTTTCCATAGTGAGGCGACTATGGAAGAGGATTGGCAAGAGAGAGTACAAAAGATAAGGATGAGTCATGTTCTAAAGAAGTCTACACAACTGTCATGATGAATATATTCCCAGGGTACTGACAGAGACGCATTGGAGTTCTGTAAGTAGTGGTATGACATGATGATATGCATGTTTTAATGAGCTTATTTATTAGTTGTTGCAAGTATATAATAAAAGTACTTACTTAAATGGGTTGTTTATGTGAGACCTCCTACTGAATTATCCCTGGGCATTAAAACTTGATCCTACATGAACTTTTCCATGCATTATTGATTCTACAATTCACATCAATTATTAAATTCATTAAACAGTGGGTACAAGGTATATAGGAACTTGGGAAGTGTACCTAATAAATAACTCAAGGTTGGTTTTGACCCATAAAATAAACTACTTCTCTAAGCTAAACACACATTTAGAAAGAGTATACTCCAAATGGTAGCTCAAAGGAATTTTTTAAACAGAAAGAGTCACATACAACTGAATCAAGACATTGCAAATTGAAATGCATGATTCCTTTCTGAGATCAATAGGACAAACAACAAACTGATATAACCTTGAGGAGAAAAATCTTCTGTAGGTTTATGAAGATTGAAGGGAGTTTTTCTTTCTCCACTGGGAGATGAACACCATTACTTTCCTGCTGGATATGAGAGGGTTATATTTCCATTCCCCAGAGAGAATTGATGGTTTCTAAAAATGTATCACAGAATTTCTTCACTGAGTCAAAAGTCAACATATAATGAAAAAATGAGTAATATAAAAGCATATTACCTAGCAAATAAAGCGTACATACATTTATGTCATATAAATATCAGAGAGAAAAATAAGATTATCCTCTCCAAGGGAAAGAATAAATACAAGGGTGATTTAAAAGTTTCATGGAAAAATAAAATTAAAAGATGATTATTTTGGTGCAAATAGATTTTGAAATCCACGCATAGTTTTCTCCATACAGTTTTCCATGAATTTTTGAAGACTCTTCATAGACCCTTATCTTAAACCATATACAAAAGCCAATTCAAAATGGATTAAAGACTTATGTGTAAGATTCAAAATTGTAAATCTTGTAAAACATAGGGGAAAGTTTCTTGTGATTTGTGGTGGCAATTATTTTTAGGTACAATTCTAAAAAATACAAGTAACAAAAGTAAAAACAGACAAGAGAGACTGCATCAAACCAAAAAGCATTTGCATAGCAAAGGAAACAATCGATAAAATGAAAAGGCAAGTTACAGAATTGGAAATAATGTTTACAAACCATATATGGGATGAAGGCTAATATATAAACTTTTTTAAAAATGCAATGGCACACAAAAGTATAATAGCATAACAAGTTCTCATTACCTATGACCCAAGTTCAACAATGCCACTATACTGTCAAACTTGTTTCTTCCTTACTTTCTCAAACCCTATCACTTTTCTTTGTTTTAGAGCTTCACATAAGTTTAATTTAACGATGATATTCATGCATGGTAAGAGCTCTTAGTAAACTAAGAGAATTGTATGTGTTCATCACCACAATACTATTTAAGGACACTTTCATATCCAGATAACTTCTTATTTTGTTTAAAGATTTATTTATTTATTTGAAAGGAAGAGGCAGAAAGAGAAAGGGGGGGGGGTTTCTTCCATCTGCTGGTTCACTCCCCAGGTGGCACAAAGGCCGGAGCTCTGCCAATTCAAAGCCAGGAGCCAGGAACTTCTTCCAGGTCTCCTACATGTGTGAAGGTACCCAAACACTTGGGCCATCTTCTACTGCTTTCCCAGGCTATACTTGAGAGCTGCATCAGAAGTGGAGCAGCTGGGACTGGAACCGGTGCCCATATGGGATGTCGGCACTGCAGGAGATGGCTTTATCCGCTAAGTCATAGCGTTGGCCCCCAGCCAATAACTTCCTTATATCTGTTTTAATCAATCCTTGCTTCCATTTCAGCCACAGGCAACCAGTGATCAGCTTTGTGGCTCCATGGACGTATTTTTTTTCTAATATTTCAAAGAAACGGAATCATACAATATGCAGGTTTTTTTTCCTACCTTTTTCATGTACAATAATGCTTTTGAAGTTTTTCCAATTGGTAGTATGTATCTGCATTTGATTCCTTTCCATTGATGAGTAGTGTTTCACTGTGTGGATATTTGTTTTTTTAAAAATAAATCAAGTTTCTGATGGGCATAATTTTTATTGTTTTATTCTCTTTTTTATTAACAATAGTTGCGCAGCATAGTGGGCTACACTGTGATATTTAAATACAGGTATATATTGTGTACTGGGGAAATCAAGATGGTCAACATTTCCTCTTCCTTGACATCATTTTATGATTGGAATCTTGGAGTTTCTGTCTTATATTTGCTCCTAAAGTATGTACTGGATTATCACGGACTAAAGTCTTCCCTTTATGGTGTGTAACATGATGAACTTCTCTTTCTATTTAACTCTGATAATGTTTGGATATTCATATACAAGTTTTTGTATGGACACATTTTCATTTCTTTGGATTGATACCTTAGAATTGCTGAGTCAGTTGTTACTAGAGACTGAAAATAGTGTGTAGCGGGGAGAGGGATGAGGAAACACTGATTAACAGATACTAAGTTCTAGCTTGATAGAAGTAAGACATTCTGGAGTTCTATTGCATAGTAGGATAATTACAGGTAATAAGGTAATAATAATGAATATTTTTTAAATATTTTATTTATTTTATTTGAGAGTTAGAGTTACAGACAGTGTGAGGGAGAGACAGAGAGAAAGGTCTTCCTTCCGTTGGTTCACTCCCCAGATGGCTGCAATGGCCAGAGCTGTGCCGATCCGAAGCCAGGAGCCAGGCACTTCTTCCTGGTCTCTCACGTGGGTGCAAGGGTCCAAGGACTTGGGCCATCTTCCACTGCTTTCCCAGGCCATCACAGAGAGCTGGACTGGAAGTGGAGCAGCTGGGACTAGAACCGGCACCCATATGTGTGGGGAGCAAGAACTGGCACCCATATGTGTGGGGAGCAACTCGGACTAGACTAAGTTACTGGAATTAAGACTTATTCTATGCATCTGCTCTCCCACAATATGGCGCTGGGAGAGGAGTAAACAGCTTCTATGCAGCTGCCTCCAGTTTGACCAATAACCTGCAGGACCTGCTCCTGATTGGAGGAGAGCAGCATGCTCAGTGTGTGGGTAGCAGAGTTGGGATTGGTGGAAGAGGACTATAAAGGAGGAGAGAGACAACATGCACCAGGAACATCCGGATAACATCTGAGCAGCCCCTGAGAGAGCCGGCTGGTGGTGTGCCGCTCCCCTGCAGAAGTGGGGAAAGTGGCAGGGGGAGCCGCACTTCCACGGAGGTGGAAGGATCGGCAGCCAACCCGGGAAGAACCAGCAGCAAACCCGGGGAGGGCCGAGCAGACAAAAGAACAGCGCAGGGTCCTGTGTCATTCCTCCACGAATGGGGGAGCGACATAATGGTGCCGTGACTCAGATGTGAAGCCTAGGAGGGATACATATGGGATGCTGGTGCTGCAGGCAGAGGATTAACCTACTGCGCCATGGCGCTGGCCCCAATAAAGAATATTTGTCTAAAACATATTTAAAAAATATTTTGAATGTTTCACTATAAAGAAATAATAAATGAGAAGACAGATGTGTTTATCCTAATTAGACATTAAACAAAGTAAACATGTATGGAAATGTCACATGAAATCCCATAAAGATAGATAATTTTAAGTGTTAGCCAAAACCAAATTATATTAATTAAAGTACAAAAAGTAATTACTGGGTCATATTTTATGTTTAACCTTGCAAAAATTGTTCAACTGTTTTCCAAGGTGCCTTTATATTCCTATCAGTATTATATGGGAGTTCCAATTTCTCTGCATTTTCACCAATATCTGAATTGCCCATCCTGTGAAAAGGTATCCCACTGTGGTTTTAATTTGTATTTCCTTAATGACTAATGATAAGAATATTTACATGTGCAGGTCAGTTTTTTGTATAGCTTAGGTACTAAAGTAAAGAATCTTTTACATCTTTTAATTGCATGGTTTTTCTTTTTTAATATTAACTTACTACTTTGGCCAGTAGATCTGTATATGTTTTAAGGAGTATATTAAAAGATAAAACACTTTTAAAATCTTCTTAACCAAGAAACTTGGAGTGCTTTTCCAGGTACTTTATGGCTTCCTCATTTCTCAGATAGACCTGCTGAATTAAATTGCTGACCAGTCTGCCAGTTAGTTATGTGCTTTAATCAAAACTGCATATCTACTGGTTCATTTGCCACAGAGATCTCTGTTTTTATTAAAAGTGCATCTAAGCATGGGGTTTTCCAAATTTTGCTTCAAATACAGCCGGTTCTTGTAGCAATGGAGTTCCTGGGTTTTACGGCTTGCTCCATCCTGGTAGAACTATGCTGACAAAGCTGGGAATGCGAGTGGGAGAAATCCCTGGCATATACTCCGGAGACTCTTAATGGTCTTATTCAGATTTCAATCCCTTATGGTGAATAATCACTTTTCAATTTACAAAGGTGCATGCCTTTGGTATATTTCCAGGGTCATAAAATATTTTGCTGTTTGTCCCATTTTATTGTTGTTTTGGGGATAATTAGATTTGTTGAGCTATTCACTTGACCATCCCAGAAGACCTGTCAATAGAAACTGACTTCTACATCCCTACTCTTGTGCTAAGCCCAGGTCTAAAAAATTTATTTATATCATCTCTAATCCTTATAAAAGCATTGCTAAATATATATTATTATTATCCTTACCATTTTGTGAGCAAAATTAAGCTCAGAAAATTTTAAATAAATTTTCCAAGGGATAATGAAGGCAAAATAAAAATATAAATACAAAAGTGTCATGCTATTTATTTCCAAAGGTAGTAAACATAGGGAGAACATAGATGATTTTTGCACAGCATTTTATTGGCAGGTTTGCTTAATTGGCCAACCCCACCTCCAATTACTCCTATTTTACACTGGCTAGTGTAAAGGTTCATAAGTCAGTAGGGTAAGCAAGCAATTTTTGTCATGGATAGATTTTGATTATTAAAAAATTATGTTAACTCATGTTATTAAAGTTTGGTTCTCACATGCAAGCTTAATGAAAAAAATTTGGGGGTTCCACATGACTTATCGTCTTCATATAATCACATCAATATAATTCAGTCGAGCGACAGAGAAACTCATTGAAGGAACAGGTGTCATGGAATGGTACGCTAAGACACTGTTTGGCACACTTACATTCCGTATTAGAATGTCTGGGATCAAGCCCTGCCTCTGCTTCCCATCAGGCTTCCTCAAAATGCATATCCTGGGAGGTAGAAGATGATGGCTCAAGTATTTGGGTCCCTGCCACCCACGTGTCAGATCCAGATGGAGATACTGGCTCATGGCTTTAGCTTGGCCCAGCCCTGGTTATTGCCGGCTTTGGGGGAGTGAATCAGTGGATGGAAGATCTCTTTCTCTATGTCTTTCATTCTTTGTCACTTTGCCTATCAAATAAATAACTTTAAAAATCATTGCAAAATAATTCCAATCATTTTCATTTTTGAGCAATAAAGGGTACCCACTGACAAATTACAGAGCTTTCAGGAATTCCACTTCTCCTCATTTCATATCCATCAACTGCCTCAGAGTCTCTGAACCTCTGAAATCCCAAAAACCACACATTCGCAGATTTTCTTGTTCTCTTTATTGTATAGATAAACTTTGCCTCTCTAGTCAATTTCCTTTTGATCAGTCTTCACAGTATTCTTTCTTTACTTGTTCCCCAAATTCTACAATCTTAAAAATATATATCATGAAAGACAATATTCTACTTCGATATTGGAGGGAGCAAAAATCAGAGAAGACGCTGTGTGAGACTCCTTTAATGGGCAGAGGAAGAGTCATAAATAGTAGTTTGTGTGTGTGGGGATATACATTGTTAATTTATCTCCACCATCTTTATTAGCTGCTTTATTCACATAAGTACCTATTGGTCATGTATGGTCATGTGTGACAATAATTGGTTAGGGAACTATTTGGGTCAGAATTACCGTCTTTTTTTTAAAAAAAGATTTATTTATTTATTTGAAAGTTGGAGTTACACAGAGAGAGAAGGAGAAGCAGAAAGAGGGAGGGAGGTCTTCCATCTGCTGGCTCACTCCCTAATTGACCAGCCATGGCTGGAGCTGCGCCGATCTGAAGCCAGGAGCCTGGAGCTTCTTTCAGGTATCCCATGTGGGTGCAGGGGCCCAAGGACTTGGGCCATCTTCCACTGCTTTCCCAGGCCATAGCAGAGAGCTGGACTGGAGGTGGAGCTGCTGAGACTTGAACCAGTGCCCATATGGGATGCCGGCACTACAGGTGGTAGCTTTACCCACTATGCCACAGTGCCGGCCCCTCATTGCCTTTTGCTTCTGCATCCTTCTTTTGGATTTTTCTATAAATTTGGTTAGCCATGCTCAAAGATCTTAATCTTTTATGAGCTATAATTTGATAAATATTGGACAAAATTTGATAAATAATGGACAAAAAATACTATCATGCTTTGCTTACTATCTCTGAGTTGAATGACTCATGTCCACTGATGGACGGACATAAAAGATCTTTAAAACTTAGTTATTGTGATCATTTAAAAACATAGAAGCATTTGAAAAACTCTTAACGAAGTCCCTTTCAAAAAGAAAGCAGAGAAAACTTAATGTCATTCATATTACATTTAGAACTTCCAAGGGGAGCCAGCCCTGTGGTGTATCCAGTAAAGCCACTGCCTGCAGTGCCAGCATCCAATACGGGCACCAGTTTGAGTGTTGGCTGCTCTGCTTCCTGTCCAGCTCTCTGCTAATGCACCTGGGAAAGCAGTGGAAGAAGCTCCTGGCTCTTGGCTTCAGATTGGCCCAGCTCCAGCTCTTGTAGCCATTTGGGGAGTGAACCAGTGGATGGAAGATTTTCTCTCTCTCTCCCTCTCGGCCTCTCCTCCTCTGTAACTCTGACTTTCAAATTAATAAAAAATCTTATTTTTAAAAAAAGAACTTCCAAATTTCTAGCTTGGGCAAATTAAATAGACAGTGATATTAGCCACCACAGATTTTGTGAAGGAATAGAGAATACTGAGTTTTAGATATGTTGACTTTAGGTTGCTTTCAGATATAGAAGAGGAAATATTCCATTAAGGCTAGAAATGCGGGTCTCATCTGTAGCTAAATACTGGGATGAATATTAGGTTTAGAATCCAAAATCAAATAGATGATTTTGGCAGAGACTATTTAGATGCATACCCTTTGATCTATTCCACTGCAGGTTGGCATAGTCATGAGAATGAATTATGATGAATGAGATATAAGCAAACGTGTTGTGTAGACCTTCCACGAAGTCCCCTTGAAATGGTAGTATTCTTTTTCTGCTCACTTCCCACATCCTGCAGCTTGAAAAGCAGTTGCTTTGGCTGGAGATATTAGTCATCTTCGACTACGAGGATATGGGCCACACACCCAAGGATTAGGTTTCTGAGACAAAGAGAACATTTGGTCTCTGGTATAATGGAGCATTGATACCAGCCTTATGCTGTCTAGTGGAAGATTCCTTTACATGAATATGGATAGATTTCTACCTAGTTGAACTCACTGTAATCCTTTTCTTGAATCTCTCAATGTTTGATTCTAATTGATAGAAAGAGTGTTACAGTTGTGGCTACAGTTAACATGCAGGGAAACTGCATAGAAAGGTAAGGGGGAAGATTGAACACAAATCCCTAAGAAATGTCAAATTATAAGAAGTCAGTGAAAGAAGAGTTACCACCAAAGGAAGAAAAAATATATACATAGGGAAGAACAAAATCAGATGACAGTAGCAACATAGAAAACAATAAAGAATCAAGTCTTAATATAGAAAATGATCAGTTAGTGTGACATGGTCTACATGGTCTAGATATATGCCCTTGGCAAGGATGGTTTCAGCGCATTGGTGGGAATGAAAAGCATGGAAGGGCAGGCAATAAGAGAGGATATATGAATTTAATTTACTACTGAGTATCAAGAAAAGTATTCAAATGGGGATATTAACTAGGAGGGGCAATAAGAGACATTTGTCAGCTCTGGTTGCCCAGAATCTTCACACACTGAGTATATGGGAAGGAATCCCACATCAATTTGGAATCTGATGTAGGACATTCAGTTTTTGACCATGTAGGGAGTGATAGAACATTGCAAGGCATCATTTACAATCATTTCCAGCAGCAATGACGTTCTTTGCCTACTGTCTGCAGTGGTAAAGCAGTCCTTGCAGCATCCAGACCTAGCGATATGATTGCAAGTGAGCCTCTCCTTTGAGTACTTGCCATTTTTTTAATCCGGTTTTCTATTCTTTTGTTCAGAACAGAGCAGATCTGCATCCTTGTCATAAAGTCCATTTCCGCTTATATTAGCTAAAACTTGATTCTGTTTATTCACAGCTAAGAACTATGACAAGTACAGTAGAACATATTTGGAAATGGATATTTTTAAATGTGTTTACTTGTCAATCTAGGAGCTAAAAATTCACATGGTCAGAGATAGGAAGGCTGTAGAAAAAAGGGTAAAAATACACTTGTGTTTATGTGCGTTCAGTAGAGAGAATAATTAACTAGGGCAGGGTTCCTGTGTAAGCAGAGATAAGGCCACCTTTTGCTAAAAATATGAAGATGGTTATACTCTCCTCATCATAATAGTAAGCAAAAACTATTAAATTTGCAGCTCACTTGTGTATGTACTTTCCATTTTATAAAAGGGTTTTAGAGTCTTATTTATCATATTGGGAGATATAAGAGGGAAGTAAAATATTTTATTTCATATGTAGAAAAATCATTATAACTTTAGATGTTTAATAATGTTCCAATATGACAATGTACAATTATTAAAACAGAAGAGAATGGTTAATGTGAATATGATAGTAGACAGTATACATATCTAAAGTGTCTTTTAATTATATTAAGCCAAGGGAAGGAATCAATATAGTGAAACATTTTTATCTCAGGACCTTGAGTATTTGTGAACAAGATAGGTCTACTAACCTATGGATACTATATTCCATTTTAGTAAACGTGGTGGTTTATGATTCTTACATAAAAAGCACTTTGTAAATTACTGCTTCTCATATGAAACGTGCCTCAAAGGACAGGCTTTGAAGGTAGATAACTCAAGTTTCCTCAGCAACAAGGAAAATGGATGCGACAATGCCATTTGAACTGTTTTAAGGTAAAGCTTTGGTAGATCCTCCATTGAGTCAGACAAAAACATTCAGACAGATTTTAGACATCATTAAACTTAAAGGGAAGCTGTATTTATACAAGTTAGGAGTCCTACTAGGTCATGCTTTGCTCTGTGCTCATTTCCTTTGTCATATACTTTCCAGCTATTCTTGAATTGGCCATTTGCATTATATTCCAGTGAACACTGTACATGCACTTGAAATGTATGTGTAGATATCCCCTCCTTCAATAGGATGCCCTGAACATAAAAGGGGCATTTCTGATCTGTGATCTGTAGGTTAAGATTTTTGAACTTTTCCACCAAAGGTTGTAACAGATTTCTCCTGATCAATCCCCATTTTTTTTTTTTTTGACAACCCTCCTGTTTCATGATTGTTCAGGGTATTCTGTGGCTCCAGGGATATCACATATATTACCTCAGGTCATTAGTCACCACAGTGACTTCGGAACCCCCTCTCCACAGCAGTGCTTAAGGGTTAATATGCACTTTGGGAACTCTGTCTTGTTTACCAGTTAGCAAGTAAATGATGTGAAACAGGGATCCCAGTGAGCAGCAGGTAGTTGACTGGGGTTTGCTGCCATCTCTATCTTGAGGGGAAGGAATGCTCAGTCTCTTTATCCTTGTCTCCCTTCCGATACTCAGATTAGTACATCTAAATGCATATTTTCTCACCACTTTATTTTAGATGTCCCATAGCCCCTCAAACCTATTACATTCTAAATTGAACTCTGCACTGCATGTGTGGTTTGCTTTTCTTTTTCCACCAGGTTACTCCCTTTTGTATTTCCTATCCTAGGCAACAGCATTCCATTCCGCAAGCTCCCCAAGTCAAAACCTTTGGGAAGGGGTCATCCTAGACTCCTCCCTTCATTCTCCTCATCAAATATAATCAATTTCCAAGTTATTCTTCTTTTATCTGCCAAGTAGTTCTTGAATCTGCCACATTTTTTACACCATTGTTCCTAGTTCAAAATAGTACAAAACTGCTTAAATTACTTTCTGCTGGCCTTCCTCTCTTCACTTTGGACTGAGCTCAACCAGCGGAGGGACCTATGAAGATTCAAATATAAACAATTTAAAATCCTCTAAACATCTTTGTAGCCTATCCCAGAAATATTTAATATTTAAAATACTCCAAGATCTTTGTGGTTTTTAACCCATAGTTCCAAACTTTACAAAATAATATTTTATAATTTTTTTTGACAAGCAGAGTGGACAGTGAGAGAGAGAGACAGAGAGAAAGGTCTTCCTTTTCTGTTGGTTCACCCCTCAACGGCTGCTGCGGCCAGTGCATGGTGCTGATCTGAAGCCAGAAGCCAGGTGCTTCTCCTGGTCCCCCATGAGGGTGCAGGGCCCAAGCACTTGGGCCATCCTCCACTGCACTCCCGGGCCACAGCAGAGAGCTGGACTAGAAGAGGAGCAACCGGGACAGAATCCAGCGCCCTGACCAGGACTAGAACCCACGGTGCCGGCGCTGCAGGTGGAGGATTAGCCTATTGAGCCGCAGCACCGGCCTACAAAATAATATTTTAAAACATCTATTTATTTTTATTTATGTGAGAAGCTGGTGTGTGTGTGTATATTTGTGTGTTCCAGACAGAGGGAAAGAGACAGAGAGAGAGAGAGAGAGAGAGATTGAGATTCACACCCCCATTGCCTACAACAGGCAAGGTTGGACTAGGTCAAAACTAGGAGATTGGAAGTCAGTCTGGGCCTCCAACATATGTGGCAGTGAGCCAAGTACTTGAGCTATCACCTGCTGCCTCCCAGTGTGCATATTAGCAGGATGCTGGATTAGAAACGGAGCTGGGCCGGCGCCACGGCTCACTAGGCTAATCCTCCGCCTTGCGGCGCCAGCACACCGGGTTCTAGTCCCGGTCGGGACGCTGGATTCTGTCCCGGTTGCTCCTCTTCCAGGCCAGTTCTCTGCTGTGGCCCAGGAGTGCAGTGGAGGATGGCCCAGGTGCTTGGGCCCTGCACCCCATGGGAGACCAGGAGAAGCACCTGGCTCTTGCCTTCAGATCAGCGCGATGTGCCGGCCGCGGCGGCCATTGGAGGGTGAACCAACGGCAAAAAGGAAGACCTTTCTCTCTGTCTCTCTCTCTCACTGTCCACTCTGCCTGTCAAAAAAAAAAAAAAAAAAAAAAAGGAAACGGAGCTGAAACTCAATCTCAGGCATTCAGTTATGTGATACAGGCATCCTAAGCAGTGTCTAAACTGCTATACCAAATGCCTGCCCCATACCATCTTCAATTTTAAACATTTTCCTCACCTAAATCTAATTCAAGAGCTTTTCATCTGCTAATCACTTTTCTTAAGTCTTCCAGAGCATTTGATTTCATTTTCATAGACACCATAATCTATTTCTATTTGTACTCCTATTTCATTAGTTACTGTATCATTTAATTAAATAAGAAAATAAAAAAAATTAGGAATAGCTTAAACATGCTGTTGACTATTGGTAACCATACTGTCAAATGTATCTTAGCTAAGATACATGGTAACAGAAAGGCTGCTTGAAGATCTTTTCAAAACATCTATAGATTACTAGGATCTATAATTAAGTTTAGAATAAGAATTGGTAGTAGTTTATGTACAAAGAATAAACATTTTAGCATAATCAGATAAGTAAAAGAAATAATGGTTGTTTAAGAGAGCTTCTCTATAATGTCCTGTACCTGCTCCTTCAATGTAGTTGACTCTTTCTTGTTTTACTGATTTGCTGCCTACATTTTCTCTCTGGTATGTTCATACACTCTTGTCTTGAATCTTCCCATCCTTTAAAGTCCATACCAGAGATCTTCCTCCCTAACAAATTCTACCCAACTCTTGCTTCCCTAGCCACATAAAAGTTCATGGAAGGTCATAATAAAGTGCATTCACTTGTTTATCTATAGAGAGTGATACTGTCAGCATCAGCCAATGCAACGGCAGATTTGGCTCCATGTAGTCAATTTCACTAGAAGTTGCCAAGTTACAAAGAATAAAATATGACATAAAAGGATTAACTATGAAGCTAATTTTTCAATATCTTTTGATGAAGAATTATGAGCGTCCTTGAAAGCTTTTCAAGAGTCATCAGAGAACAGATGGGAAAACACCAGCTTTTTCATAGACACCTGTGGATAATAATAATTGTTTGATGCTCTCTGATCAATTTAAAAAATAGCCCTTTGACAATATGAATTGCATCTAAAGCAAATTGTTGATATAGGTCATATGAGGATAAAATATCCAGTTTCAGGGCAAATTCTTATTTAATCACCTAAAATTTATTAGTTGGGATACAAGGAGATTGCATTAAACAAATGTACAAAACGTTTGCATCAAATAGCTTCTTTTTTTCTATAATTAGCTATAGAAATTAAGGTCACTTGTCTTTTAAGTATATAAAATTTTGGAAAGCACTAATATATTTATTATTTTTAAGTTCATTTTCATTTATTTGAAAGGAGGAGTAGGAGGGAGGGGAGGGAGAGGCAGAGAGAGAGAGAGAGAGAGAGAGAGAGAGAAAGAGAGAGAGATATCTTTCAGCTGCTGATTCACTCTCAAAATATCTGCAAGAGCCTAGACTGGGTCAGACCAAAACCAGGAGTCATGACCACCATCCAGATCTCCCACATGGGTGGCAGGGACTGAAGTATTTAAGCCATTATCTGCTTCCTCTCAGGGTGCACATTAGCAGGAAGTTGGATGGGAAGAGGAGGCAGGACTTGATCCTAGGCACTTGGACATGAGATGTAGGCATGGCTTAACATGATGCATCATAATGACAGCTCCTGAAATAATAATTATTAACCATACTCTTTTGATTGTTTTCAGAAAGAATCACATTCAATTTCCAGAATTAAAAATGTATTCATTGAAGAGTGATGGCATGATCAAAACCAAAACAAAAGTTCTGCTTCTCTATATCTTCCCTTAACTTATGTAAAAATGCTACATGTAAAAATTTAAATTTTAAGTTTTATTTGAATATGAATAAATTATTACTATTTAAGATAAGAAAATATTTGTCAACCATCTACAATGTACCAGGCTTTCTACTAAGTAATTAGAGCTATAGAGATAAGCATAAGATATTGGCCTACCCTCATGAGGTTTTCAAACTTGCTGGGAAAAATATTCCAAACATCTATGATACATGATAGATATACGTAGTGTTACATGATTGTTATGAAAAGAAGTAGAAAGATCTCAAGCTATTAAATGGCTTCTGCATAATAAAAGTTGATCATATTCACTGAGTTAGATTTTGAGGGATGGATAGGTTTTTGAAAAAAAAAAAGAAAATAAGGGAAATGTAATTCTACCAAAGTAAATCTTTTTTTGCATAAATTAAGGACAGAGAATTTCAGGTCACTTTATGCTTCAGACATAAGCTTAAATAGTGGAGATGATGGACTATGTGTTTGGAAAGATAGGTGAGAACAGATTCCGTGTCTAATTCTCTTGCTATAAATTGTGGCCAGCTAAGGTAAGTGTAAGGTTGACAGGCAGAAACTGGATACGCATGCTAGTGAATACGAAGGGTCAAAATCAGGATGAATTATGCAAAACCAGATCTAGAGGAAGAACTCTGTAGTAATGCTGTTTGAGTTTGCATCTTTCTTCAAATACTTACTAGCTGGATGAACTCTAATGAGGAGCTTCACCAGTCAATATCTCCATTGCCTCTTCATAAAATTCAAAACAGAAGAGCACCTATCTTAGACTTGCTATTAGGATTATATGAGCTACATAAAACTCTTAGAGAAATACCTGGCAACATTCAGTGTTATCACTACTACTACCTCTACCAACACCACCACCATCATCATCATAATACAGATGTCTGTATTAAATATTATGAAGTCAAACATCTACGGAAAGCAATTAATAAAATTAGCAAAGAGGAAGAGGTGTGGCAAACTGAAGACAAAGCTTGTTCACTCAAAGGAGTGCTTCTCTAATGTTAATGTGCACATAAATCACCTGAAAAATCTTGTTAAAATGCTGACTTGACGTATTAGATTCTGCATTTCTTAGAAACTCCCAGGTGAGGTCTGTGTTCTGGGCTAGAGACCATAGTTTGAGTAGCAACAGTCTGAAACATCTGTTACTTAGTTGCAGCTGGCAGTGTAAGACGAGAATGTGGGAATGAGTGCTGAGTGCCTAGCTAGCCAGATCTAAATTTACAAGACAGAAATGCCCATTTTTTAAAACCACTGAGGCTCTCAAATTTAAAATATTGGCCATTGCGTTAAAGCAATGCCTATATAAAAATTTCATATATTCAGTTTGAGTTCAGCCTGTGAGCACTGTTTGCAAACGGTAGGCTGGATGAAGATAGTCAAGGACAAAATTAGTGATGAGAAATTAGGAAAGTTCAAGATAGACCAAGGGGATTGGGGTTGGGACTGGAGAGATTCAAGCAGCAGAGTGTGAATATGTGAGCAAGCTGTTAGCACTAGTTTATATGGATATGCTGGGTACATTTAAAGATGGTACACATCGTTAAAGAAACTTCTGAATCATACTAAATTTTTTTTTTAATTTGGAGGAAATAATGTGTGGAAAACAGAAAGCTATTTGGTTAGGAGTCTAAAAGAAAGGAAAATAATTGTCTTACAGGGAGTACATTGAGTAATATGAATCGCTACTACTGGAACTTTTCAAGAAGAGGTCCTACTAGGCCTACTTTAATGAATTAGATAAGGCTCATTTCTAATTAACAGCATTCATTTGCATGTAAACAATGAGCTAAGGTCTTTAAACAACAATTTATTCCCTTAAGTACATTTAGGAATGCCTCCCATTATCTTATTTATTGTTAATTTTCTAGACAAACTAGTATAGATTTAATACAGGTAATCTGTTCAAAAATTCAGGAGAGCTTTATATATATGTATATCATAATACTGATTATAACATATTGAGTTTTTTTTTTTTTTAAAGATGTCTAGCATTACTTTGATCTTGAAGAGATTTGTCAAACATATACTTGGCAATAGTAATGTAAAGACATTCTGGGACTGCTTGCCAGAAAGGTGTGAATATTAACTTTTAGAAGGACTACTATTCAGATCTTGGTTTGTACATACTGTTTTCATCCCCCTCTGAAAAAAACAGAAGTTCTTGGAGAAATGGTTATTGCCAAGCCTGTGGCAGGGAAACTCTAAGGTGAGCCTGGGACAACTGAGCAGGGAGCTTGAAGGAGCTCCCACTGGCCAAGAATACTAACTGTAATTCTTAATAACATATTGAGTGACTAAGAGTCCATGAGTCTGTACAGACATAAAGAAAGGTGAAAGAAAGTCATCTGGCAAATGAAGGTCATGTATTACCGAAATTGGTGCCAGCACTGAGGTACCCTAGGTTAAGTTGCTGCCTATGATGCCAGAATCCAATATAGAATGCTTTTTCTAGTCCCTGCTGCTCTGCTTTGATCCAGCTCTCTGCTAATTTGCCTGAGAAGGCTGCAGAAGATAGTCTAAGTACTTGGGCCCCAACCACCCATGTGCATGACCCAAATAGGGTTTCAGGCTTCTGACTTCAGCTCAACACTAGCCATCGGAGTTATGTGAGGAGTAAACCAGTGGATAGAAGATTCTCTCTCTCTCTCTCTCTTTCCCGTCCTCCCTCCCTCCATCTCTACTTCCCTTCCTCTCTCTCCCTCTCTCTCTGTGTCACACTGCTTTTTCATTTAAACAAATAAATACATTTTTTAAGGATTAGGGAAATCACTATTTTGTAAGCTCCAATGTAATAACTGAGTTAAGAAAGCATTATGAGTGGATACCAAATCCATTAAATGATGTATTCATTTCAAAGAAAAAAATGTGACTTTATAGTACAAGTTATAAGGGTCATTAGCTTAACCAAATTTAGTTGTATAAACTTCTCCAATTTGGAGAAATAACGGGATGTTCAAGTAGAGGAAGCACATAGAACTCATAACAGACATGACCAGAAAATATCTTCACCATGAAACATTGTATTCAAACTTTCCACAGTAAAATATAAAGAAAAGATTCTAAAATGTGCACAAAAGGAATGTCAGATTACTTTCAGAGGATGTCCAATTAGACTCACAGCTGACTTTTCAAGAGAAACCCTACAGACTAGAAGGGAATGGTGAGGTATAGTTTAAGTCTTAAACAAACCAAAATACTGTCAACCCAGAATACTGTAACCCACAAAGCTTGCATTTATAAATGAAGGTGAAATAAAGACCTTCCCTAACAATCAGAAATTGAAAGAATTTGTAGTCACTTGTTCAGCCTTATAAAAGATGCTTAAAGATGTGCTACACACAGAAACATAGAAAGATAACCATCATCATGAAAGACTGAAAAGGCAGAAAACCTCCCAGTAGAAGTACAAAAGAAATCCAAAGTAAACAACAGGAATATTTACAGGAAAATGGCAGGGCCAGGTTGTTACTTATCAATAGTCACCTTACATGTAAATGGCCTCAATTCTCCAGTTAAAAGACACAGACTGGCTGAATGGATTAATAAAAAGAACCATCTATTTGCTGCTTAGAAGAAACATACCTCACCAACAAAGACGCATGCAGACCGAAAGTGAAAGAATGGAAAAATATTCCATGCTAACAGAAACCAAAAAAGAGCTGGTGTTACCATCCTATTATCAGACAAAATAGACTTTAACATAAGAACTGTTAAAAAGAGAAGAAGAAGAGCATTATGTAATGATTAAGGGATCAATTCAACAAGATGATGTGACTGTAACAAATATATATGCTCCCAATTACAGGGTGCCTGGGTATTTAAAAGAAATGTTAATGGACCTAAAGGGAGACATAAACGCCAATACAATAGTAACTGGGGACTTCAATGCTGCACTCTCAGCAATGGACAGATCAACCAGACAGAAAATCAGCAAGGAAACAACAGTTAATCCACACAATAGATGAAATGGACCTAATGGATATCTACAGAACCTTTCACCCCACAGTGGCAGAATACATATTCTTATCACTACATGGAACTTTCTCTAGGATAGACCATAGGCTAGGCCATAAAGCAAGATTCAGCAAATTCAAAAAAAAAAAAAAACAAAATCATTCCATGCATCTTCTTTGACCACAAGGGAATAAAGCTAGAAATTAATAACTCAAGAATCTGTAGAACATATGCAAACACATGGAGACTGAACAACGTGCTCTGGAATGATCAGTGGGTCACAGAAGAAATCAGAAGAGAAATGAAAAAATATGGAAACAAATGAAGATGATAAATACACCATATCAAAATTTATGGGATATAGCAAAAGAGTGTTAAGAGGGAAGATTTTAGCAATTGGTGTCTACATGAAGAAACTGGAAAGGTACCAAATAAGTGAGCTATCAATGCATCTCAAGGAACTAGAAAAACAACAAACTAAACTCAAAATTAGTAGGAGGAAAAAAATAACTAAAATTAGAGAATAAAAAAAATTTAAATGAAAACCAATACAAAAAATCAGTGAAATGAAGAGCTGTTGTTTTGAAAAAATAAATAAAATTGATACACCATTGGCACAACTAAGTACAAAAGAGGGAGAAGACCAAAATCAACAAAGTCAGAGATAAAAAAAAATGTAACAACAGATACCTCAGAAATAAAAAAAAGAATCATTGAAAATTACTACAAAGAGCTGTATGTCAAAAAATTAGGACACCTAGAAGAAATAGATTCCTAGAAACATACAATCTACTAAAATTGAGTCATGAAGATACAGAAAACCTCAACAGACCAATAACCAAGACAGAAATTGAATCCGTAATAAAGACCTTCCCAAAAAAGAACAGCCCAGGACTGGATGACTTCACTGCTTAATTTTACCAGACATTTAAAGTGGAAATAATTCCAATTCCTCCTAAGTGATTCAAATCAATTGAAAGGGAGGAAATCCTCCTAAAATCCTTCTATGAAGTCTGTATAACCATAAAACCTAAACTTGAAAAAGATGCAACAATATAGACCAATATATAGATACAGATATATATATATATGATATAGACCAATATCCCTGATGAACATAGATGTAAAAATTCTCAATAAAATATTAGCTAATAGAATCCATCAACACATCAGAAAGATCATTCACCTGGACCAAGTAGGATGTGTAGGGATGGTCCAACATTTGCAAATCAATCAATGTGATACAGCACATCAACAAAATGAATAACAAAAACCATATGGTTATCTGAATAGATGCAGAGAAAGCATTTGATAAAATACAACATCATTTCATGAGTAAAACCTCAAGCAAATTGAGTATAGAAGAAACATTCCTCAACACAGTCAAGGCAATTTATGAAAAACATATGGCTTAATGTGCTGTACATTGAGACTTAATGCTATAACGAGTACTCAAACAGTATATTTCACTTTGTGTTTCTATGGGGATGCAAACTGTTGAAATCTTTACTTAATGTATACTAAACTGATCTTCGGTAAAAAAAAAAAAAAAAAAAAAAAAAAAAAGAAGAAGAAGAAATTATCAATTCCCAACTTGACTCTCACTGGGATTAAACATGACAATAGGTCTGATCTGATTTCATCATCATTTAAAAAATCATCTATTATTTTTCACTTTATGTTTCTGTGTGGGAGCAAACTGTTGAAATCTTTACTTAATGTATGCTAAACTGATCTTCTGTATATAAAGAGAATTGAAAATGAATCCTCATGTGAATGGAAGGGGAGAGGGAATGGGAAAGGGGAGGGTTGCGGGTGGGAGGGATGTTATGGGGGGAAGCCATTGTAATCCATAAGCCGTACTTTGGAAATTTATATTCATTAAATAAAAGTTAAAAAAAAGAAAAACATATGGCCAGGATCCTATTGAATGGAAAAAAGCTGGAACCATTCACCCTTGGACACCCACTCTCATCACTGCTATTTAATATAGTCCTGGAAGTTTTAGAGCCATTAGGTAAGAAAATGATATCAAAGGGATACAAATTGGAGGGGAGGAAATCAAACTATCCCTATTTGCAGATGACATGATCCTATAAGTAGGGGATCCAAAAGACTACACTGAGAGACTATTGGAACTCATAAAAGTGTTTGGTAAAGTGGCAGGATATAAAATCAATGCAGAAAAATCAATAGCCTTTGTATACACAATGTCATGGCTGAGAAAGAACTTTTAAGATCAGTCCCATTCACAATAGCTTCAAAAAGAATCAAATACCTAGGAATAAATTTAACCAAGCATATCAAATCTCTCTATGATGAAAATTACAAAACACTAAAGAAAGAAATAGATGAGGACGTTAAAAAAATGAAAAAAACCTCCATGTTCATGGATTGGAAGAATTAACATCATCAAAATGTACATACTACCAAAAACAATTTATAGTTTCAACGTGATCCCAATCAAAATATCAATGACATTCTTCATAGACCTGGAGAAAATCTGCTGAAATTCATATAGAAATACAAGTGACCCCAAATAGCCAGAGCAATCTTATACAACAAAAACAATACCGGAGGCATCACAACAGCAAATTTCAAGACATAACTACAGGCCAGTTATAATCAAAACAGCCTGGCTGTGACACAAAAAGAGATTCATAGACAAATGGAACAGAATAGAAACTCTAGCAGTCAATCCATGCATCTACAGCCAACTTATCTTTGATAAAGGAGCTAGAATCAATCTGTGGAGCAAGGACAGCCTCTTCAACAAATGGTGCTGAGAAAACTGGATCTCCAAATGCAGAAGTATGAAACTAGACCCTACCTTATACCTTACACAAAAATCCACTCAAAATGAATCAGAGATACAATAAAATTTTTAGAGAACATGGAGGAAACTACAAGACATTGGCATAGGCAAAGTCTTCTTGGAAAAGACCCCAGGAGCACAAGTAATCAAACCCCAAATTGACAAATACACCAGGCTGGAAAGCTTCTGCACTGCAAAAGAAACACTCAGCACAATGAAGAGGCAACTGACAGAAGGGAGAAAATATTTGCAAACTACACAACTGATAAAGGGTTAATATCCTGAATCTATAAAGAGCTCAAGAAATTCAACAATAACAACAAAAAAACAAACAATTCAGTGAAGAAATGGGCAAAGGACTTAAAAAGAAATTTCTTCAAGAGAGGAAAATCAAATGGCCAACAGACACTTGCAAATATGCTCAGGATGACTAGCCATCAGAGAAATGTAAATCAAAACCACCACGGTGTTGGTTCACCTCATTTCAGCTTGAATGGCTCTCATACACAAATTAACAAACAACAAATGCTGGCAAGGATGTGGGGAAGAAGGTACCCTGGTCCACTGTTGGTGGAAATGTAAACTGGTGCAGCCACTGTGGAAGAAAGTATGGAGATACCTCAGAAATCTGAATATAGAACTATTATATGATCCAGCCATCCCGCTCCTGTAGTTCACCCCAAATCAAAAGAAATCAGCATCTAGAAGAGTTATCTGCATCCCGATGTTCACTGCAGCACAATTCACAACTACTAAGATATGGAATCAACTCAGATGTACATCAACTGTGACTGGATAAAGAAGTTATGGTATATATACACTATGGAGTACTACTCAGCTGTAAAAAAAAAATGAAATCCTGTCTTTTCCAACAAGGTGGTCATAACTAGAAACCATTATACTTAGTGAAATAAGCCAGTCCCCAAAAGACAGACATCATATATTTTCCCTGATCTAATATAACTAATCAAATACCAGAAATGAAATGTATTGGAATGAAACAGACATTTTTAGAATAGATGATTGTTTATAGCCTTTCTCTTTCATTGAGGAATAATGATTTGCTTCATTTTATTTTTTTTTGTTTCCTTTCTCTTTATACTATTTGCTGAATTCCTTTACTTAGAGTAGGGTTAACTATACATTAAGTATACTGAAAATAGATCATTGTAAAAAATTAAGAATGGGAATCCAAGAGGGAGAGGGAGGAAGTGTTGGAGTGTGGGTGGGAGGGAGGGTAGAGGGGGAAGTCCCACTATGTTCCTAAATCTGTATATATGAAATATATAAAAGTTGCATAACTCAAATAAATTTTTTAAATGTCAATATCAGTAAAAAGTAAAAGAGGTGGCAGAACTGTTTAAGAATAAATAAGACTAAGGAAATGTAGAAAACAAATGCAATGCATGAACCATTATGGGATACTGGTACAGCATCCCCTCACCAAATATAAAAGATACTTTTGAAATATTTGATAAATTTGAATATGGATTGGATAATAGAAATAATATGGTGTTGTTTTAAATTATCTTGGGAATGATAAATGAACTTGGTCATACAAGTATGTGGCATACCAATATTCCAAGGTCATGCATGCTGAAGTATTTAAGGGTGAAGTATTATGATGTTTAAAACTCATTTGAAAATGTTCTGCTGTAAAACAACAAAAATTGTGTGTATGTATACATGTATACTGTACTATATTAGAGAAAGACAGGGAAGGGGTAGAGGGGACAGTGAGAGAAAAATCATGTGTGGTGAAATGTTACCAATTGTGAAAACTGGAAATTTATAAGGAGGAAAAGAGGATATATGGATATTCATTATGCTAGTTTTTCAACTTTTCTGTATGCTTGAAATCTTTCACTAAAAATGACTGGACATAAAATCATTATATCAAAGACATGCACCACTATTTTCATTGCATCACTATTCACAATAGGCAAGATATGGAATCAACTAAGGCGTCTATCAAGAAATAAATGGGTAAAGAAAATGTAGTATATACTCACAATGGAATATTTTTCAGCCATAAAACAGAACGAAATCCTATCATTTGTAGCACAATGTATGGAACTGTTGGTCATTTTGTTATATAAGTCAAATACTGCAGACAAATACTGCCTGTTCTCCCTCATATGTAAATGCTAAAACAACTCAATCCGAACATGAAATAATGATTAGCAGAGTCTGACTCAGGCAGGAAGGTTGGATAATAGGTACCAAGTCAGAGTCAGAAGGAATAAGTTCCAAGTGTAGCACAATATAGTACGGTTATTAGAGTTCACAAGAATCTAGTATTTGTTTTCTAAGTAAATACAAGAGCGGAGCTCCAGGACTCCAATTATAGCATCATAATGGGAAGGGAGAATAGTGATTGCTGAGGTTGGCTCAGAAAACATTGAATGCATTTGTTGAAGTATCACACAGTACTCCATAAATAAGTATAATTATTGTTTATCAAAATTTTCAATATTTTTAAATATATAATACCAACTTTTTAAGTAGGGACAAGAGAAAAATTAAGAAACATTTTCAATCAGACAATGTTGAAATTAAAACCAGTATACCTCAATATATGTTAGTGCAATGATTGCCTTATCTGTGAAATGAAATATTTCTCTAAAGGAAGAAGAAATATAATCTCATGAGCTGAGTTTTTATTTCTAAGGGTTATGAGTCAGATTCCTGAGTTTAGGGATTCCATTTCCTATTAGATTTCTTCCTTCTCCAGCCAGTCTTTTATCAACTGACAGGATTCTAAATGAAATACTCTCCATTGTGTCAGCAATCCCTTGCCTCAAGACTTGGCTCCCTATATTCGCTTGACATCTTCTCCTGTAAAACCCTGGCAGAACAGAAGTACATGAAGGTGGTGACTGCGCATTGAAATGAGTGATACCACAGTAAATTAGGATAAGATTCTGGGCAAATAAACAGACAACTGGCTTGATATGGTTTGGGTCATTATTTCAATGTTATGGACCCCTTTGGCACTCTGGTGAAGCCTGAGACTCCCCAGAATAATGTTAAGGGGGACTAAGACTCGAAAGGGAACCAATCATAGTGAAATGCAGTTATAAAACTGTTAATAAAATAAATTTTAGTACAGTAACATATCTGTTTTTTAACATATTAAATAACATGATCTTGTGGCAGATCGAATAACCACTGCAGTTTTGAAATAGTTATAACCATGAACAACATTTTGAAGCATCTATAACTAAGAAAAATATCTGTTGTTTCATAGATATTGCTAGTGTTAGAGTCGTTTTTTGCCTACATTAAAAATGGAAGGAAATCGTTAGTTTCAGTTATCAGTTAGTGAAACCAGAGTTATTCTTTTTCCCCACCCCCATACAAGATCATGGCACTGCCTGCATTCTTTCCATGGATATGAACGTCAGAACCTTTGCACACAGGCCTGTTTTGTTTCAACCTACAACTTTTCTCAAAAGCTAATGGGTTTTCATTTGCCTCTCCTTTGTTTGCAAACACAATTTTGGTGGTTTTGACATCATTAAACTAATTACTATCATGGTTAAACCTATAGGTGTTTCCAGTTCTTCTGTTACTTGATCGAAGCAGCAGTGAACTTTCTATCTTAAATCACACAACTAATTGTCTGTATTTTATACTTCATTTGCTTGCAACACAGCCTGACCGTAATGGATGCCCACTACTGTTAAAATTGTTCTGAAAATTTTCTTTTCATATTTCTGATATCATATTTTCAAAGAGAAAGGTTTAAAATTATGTACCTGTAAGGCTCCAAATAGTATTCTTAGACTTTTTTTTTTTGCCTAAATTATACTTTCTTTTATGTGTATCCCTGGACTAAGAAATATAAAATATTTATAAAAGCTGTATTTAAAGACCTTTGCAGACTAACAATACTGTTGTTAAATTCAATAGGCATTTTATTTTTCACCTGTGCAATAAATAACTTCTATTTCCTTTTAACTTCTTCTTGGGTGGCACTGAAAATATGTCATTGATTAACAATAGTTTCATGATTACAGCCCTCCTACAGTTGAGTTTAACATATTCTTTATGAAATATTATTTTATTTATTTTTACTTGATTTGTTACT